>NC_090727.1:150858039-150870539 GCF_036898095.1 Palaemon carinicauda | reverse complement strand
TGTTAATGTTTTGTTCAATATTTTATTTTAATTTTTCATTACTTCTAATATCCTTGTTTCCTTTCCTCACTGAGCTATTTTTCCCTGTTGGAGCCCTTGTGCTTATAGTATCTTGCTTTTCCAACTAGGGTTGTAGCTTGGTTAGTCATAATAGTAAGAATAATGACTAACACTAAAGTATAATTTTTTTTTCTATTTCTTTTGGGGTTTTTGTGATCTCGATCAACATATATGTAGTTTCATTTAAAATTGGTAATGACAGTGTATACAACTTAATCTTTCCGGATAGGATTGTTTATCCTTTAGGATGGTTGAGGATATGTTTGTGTATATATATATGTGTGTGTGTGTGTGTGTGTATATATATCTTCATAAGCAACCGATTTAATTTCAGTGGCAAATTACGTTTATAAGGACCCGAATGTATCAATTAGGAGAAAAGTATACTACACCCATTTAGACATTATAAAACACATTCAAACTTTGTATATATATATATATATATATATATATATATATATATATATATATATATATATATATATATATATATATATATATATATATATATATATATATATATATAAAATATTGTGTGTGTGTGTTTATGAAAGATAAAATAGGAACAATATAGTAGTCAATCTGTTAATTACAAGATTTATCTGTTGCCTTTGGCATTGCTTCAGGGTTTCCAGCTTCCAGTTTCTAGCTTTCTTTACCACTGTTCTAACCCCTTTTTACTTGACCTGGTTGCTGAATGGTCTGCCAAGCTCTATCCCTGAGCTATGTGGTCCAAATTCAAATCAGATTCAAAATTGAATTCCAAAGAAACGAGAGTACTGTGTTGTTTTGATATTTTATTTTAGTATTTTATTAAATTATTTTCCATCTCCTATATAAGTACATACATACATACATATTCCAAGGCACTTCTCCCAATTTTGGGGGGGTAGCCGACATCAACAAATGAAACAAAAACAAAAAAGGGGACCTCTACTCTCTACTTTCCTCCCAGCCTAACAAGGGACTCAACTGAGTTCAGCTGGTACTGCTAGGGTACCAGTACCACAGCCCACCCTCCCCCGTTATCCACCACAGATGAAGCTTCATAATGCTGAATCCCCTACTGAATATAACCCTATATAAGTAACTGTAACAAATAAGAAATATGTTATTAATCACATGCATGCGTTTTAATTGTATGGGAAAGTTTTACTTGATCATGTATATTGCAATAGGAAAATTTATATTTTCAAAATTACATTACTTTAAAAAAAGAAGTGTCAAATATGTAACATGTAATGATGATTAGGAAATACGAGTATGAGCCCTAATGTTTACCGTAATAAACCGTTCATAGCATTATAAGATTATTTGTTTATATATATTAGGGTGACTCCAAAATGATAACTATGTTGATTACAATTCAGTGTAATGGAAGACGTCAAGCGAAGGAATGAAATAATCTGTTTTAGATGTTGAAGGAATTCAAAGTGGATTAAGGTAACTTTATTATATAAGATTATTTGTAAAGGTCACAAAAGGTCAAGTAGATTTCTCATAACTATCATAGGGTCAGATCCCTCGAAATTTCTTTCCTTAGACCAAGCTCGGGTGCAACAAGAGTTCGTGCCCTTACAAGCTACTTACTTTTACTTTTACGGGTTTATTTCTCGCCCTCCATCAGACACTAAAGGTCTGTTCAGGCGGGCCTTGGTGTGTGAAAATAATTTCTTTCCAGTTAATATTTTGCTCTGTATCATTATCAGTTATTTCGCTAGAATTTGTATGCAGGCTTAATAGTTTTCAGGTCACTATTATAACACTTTTTAAAAAGATAAGTCTTCAGGTTTTTCTTGAAAGCTGCCACATTTTTGCTATTCATGACATCGAGATGAATCTATAATATGAAAAGTTTAATGTATACAAATTTCGTGCTTAATGTTCGAAGAGCAAGTATCAGTTGAATGAATAAAACAACACACAAACGCAGTCAGGTTTGGTCTGGGTTTATTTACAACTGGTACTCGCCCCGACCCTAGACCCATCTCCCACATAACACCCACCCAGGACCACCCACCACTCTCCTTCCATAGTTGAATGATGCCAATTCTGCCTTAGATTTGATTTCCATGGAAAAATTGTCTATCATTGATACTTAATTTATATATACGACTATCTACCATTTTAAATTTAGGTTTTGGAAAGGCCTTTGAACATGTTATTCTCATTTTAGAATCTCCAATGCTGTACAGAAATCGCTTAATTATGGCATGGTCAGGAAGTTGGTTGGTAACATTAGCCTGTATTTTAGTGCTGCCTTTGTTTACAGCATTATAATTCGGTAGACAAAGAGCTATTAGTTGTGAAATTAGGATTTTCTAGAATTTTCCTTATTATCACACAACCCTAAAACCCCCTTGGGTTTGTTCGGAGCTAATTTGAGTGTTGTGGTGGCCGATGTGGTGACGTCCCTGACTGGTAAACGCCAGTCTGGGGTTCGAGTCCTGCTTAAACTCGTTAGTTTCTATGGTCGCTACAACCTTACCATCCATGTGAGCTAAGTATGGGGGATTTGGGGCAGCCTATAGGTCTATCTGCTGAGTCATCAGCTGACGTTGCCTGGCCCTCCTTGGTCCTAGCATCTTGGGTGGAGAGGGGGCTTGGGTGCTGATCATATGTACAGTATATATGGTCAGTCTCTAGGGCATTGTCCCGCTTGATAGGGTAATGCCACCGTCCCTTGCCTCTGCCATTCATGAGTGGTCTTTTAACCTCCCCAGCACTCCCAAACATGTGTTCGTACGTCAAACGTGAATCTATCATTCTGGTTCCGTAGAGTTCTATTCGTAGAAATTTTTATTTTAGTGTTACATATTTATGTAATTATAGATTTATTCCCTTTGTATTTCGTTCACCATAGTTATTTTGTTAAGCATGGATTATGTTTTGTTAGTATATAGCACAAACTATTAACTCCATATTGTAGGCCCATCGTCGTCAGAATTAGTATATTTTTTAAATATTTTTATAAAAATTGCTTATTTGAATTTCACCTTTTCATGTATTGCATACGATGTCTTTTTAATCTATATATCATTTTCCTCATGAATAGTCTCATACATTTTCCAATCATTCATGTGTACAGCTATTCAATTATACTCCAGGGAAATAGAAAGATAAATAAAACCACCTGTAGTTTTCCTTTGCCCGAAGGCCCTCGAATTTCATTGAAATAATATCTGGAAAACGGCTTTCCTTCTTTTCATTTTATTGTTGACATTAAGTTTTTTACGATAAAACTCACTAAGATATTCATACTTAAAGTCTGTTGCAGGGAAGGATAATGATGATATTAATGATAATAGTTATTATTATTATTATTATTATTATTATTATTATTATTATTATTATTATTATTTTTGTTGTTGTTGTTATAATTATTATTTAAAATAAAGACAAGAAGATGGACCAAGGACAAGTTCCATATCGTGCTTCTAAAATGGCACTAGAGAATTGCCACGGGTAACAAGTGTGTCCTTTGTTAACGTATATTACGTAGGTCTGAATACCTCAAGAACCTCCACTCTTGGTCTACTGATGGTCTCATCACTTGTTAAAAGATGATATATGTTATTTAAAGAATCTACGACGCTGAATGATTTCCTCGGCCTAAGGCATCCTCTATGGGCTACTCCCCTTACAGGTAGAGAGCCAGCTTAACTTTCTACTCCTAGTACTATTACTATAACTAGTAATGTTATTTAAAGAATCTACGACGCTGAATGATTTCCTCGGCCTAAGGCCTCCTTTATAGGCTACACTCACAGGTAGAGACCCAGCTTAACTTTCTACTCCTAGTACTATTACTAGTAGTGGATTTTGGTCCTGGGTATGATTAATTCTGAAGGAAGAGGCTTCTCGAACAGAATGTCAGTGTCATCTTTTATAAGATGGAGCTTCGGTTGGAGGTAATATCCGGTAGATATTGCGTTGAGCCGATTTACTGAGAAGGTATTACAAAGATGGCGTCGCTGCACTTGTACTAGTGACTGGAATATGAGTATAAAACCGAGTGGGTGTGATGAAGTATATAAAAGTCGTGCCTGTTATGCTAACTTTTATTTATATATATATATATATATATATATATATATATATATATATATATATATATGTATGTATGTATGTATGTATGTATGTATGTATCTTGGAGGTAGTAGGTTGACCAGGGGACCAGTCCCTCGTTAAGATACTACCGTTTAAGAGACTTTGGGTCCGTTGACTGGTCAGACAGTACTACATTGGTCCCCTCTCTCTGGCCTATTCTTTTCACATTCTCCTTTGTTCTCACACACTTGACAACACTGAGATTACCAAACTAGTCTTTCTTATTCAAGGGCTTAACTAGTGTAAAGTAATTGTTCAGTGGCTAATTTCCTCTTGGTAAGGGTAGAAGACACTCTTTAGCTATGGTAAGCAACTCTTTTAGGACACTCAAAAATTAAACCATTGTTCTCCAGTCTTGGGTAGTGCCATAGCCTCTTTACTATGGTCTTCCAGTGTCTTGGATTAGAGTTCTCTTGCTTGAGAGCACACTCGAGCGCACTTCTATCTTATTTTTCTTCCTGTTTTTTTTTATAGTTTATATGGGAAAAATCTAATTTAGCATTGTTACTGTTCATAAAATATCTTATTTTGATTGTTTACTACTTTTCTTGTAGTTTATTTATTTCCTTGATTCCTTTCCTCACAGGGCTATTTTCGCCTGTTGGAGCCCTTGGGCTTGTAGCGTCTTGCTTTTCCAACAAGGGTTGTAAATTAGCTTGTAATATATATATATATATATATATATATATATATATATATATATATATCTATATATGTATACATATATATAAATATGTACATTATATACCGCATATATATATATATATATATATATATATATATATATATATATATATATATATATATATAAGGAGAGCTTTACTCGCGAAAAATGAGGATCACCTCATGGCAAGCCCCCAATTTTAATGATGTAGATTTGACAGAGCTACCGACGAAACGCTTAATCTTTTTCTCACATCATTCTTTTTTTTCTGCAACCTAATTGCGACCCCAAATAGTCGACTAACAACTAGGTACATAGTTTGGTGTCCAGGTGAAAGGAAGTAAACTGGAATTTAAGGAGCACATGCGCCCTTCCTTCCATGTCGGGTCAGAGTCGAACGCAGGCCGGTCTGGTTGCCTACTGAGCGTGTATAACCTAAAGGGGAGGTTCTAGATGATGTTACCCTTCATGATGTAACACATCTCTTGGAATGAAGCTGAAGTCACCCTTCTCTGTCCAGGCTGCGATTCACCCTAGTAGACTAACTTGTTCCACGAAAGGAGACATTTTTAACAGTTAGAGTACAGTAGGGATACTTAAAAGTGACTCCCTGTTGAAGCCCTTGGGCTTATAGCATCCTGCTTTTCCAGCTAGGGTTGTGGCTTGGCTAATAATAATAATAATAATAATAATAATGTTGATGATAAAGGGTTTGCTTATCACCATGATTAGCAAAGCTGTACTAGTCAGGGCCACCCATACTAGTTTGGTTTGCTGTGAGCCTTCAGACTAAAGTGTCCCCCATCACCAATGCGCAGTGGCCAGCGTGGGGATGAAAACTGGCCAAATCCCATACATGAATAAGGACATGTCTGATGCCTTTGTAGCCTACAGCAGTGGATTAGAAACTGCTGTATTTATTAGTTTAGTTTAATACCTACACAAACCTATAAATTTTACCCATAGAATTTGGATACATACATTGTATTAAACATTCTTAAGTAGATACCTTTCATACAGAACAAATTTAATACCTGAGAAACTTACCATTGCGCAGAATGGAAAGAACATCAGAGGAATTCAAATAAAATCGTGTAGAACGATAAGGTGCGTAAAAGAAAAAAAAAAAAAAAAAAAATTGTCACACATCGATAAGGTGCGTAAGAAAAAAAGAAAAATGAAAAAATAAAATTGTCACACACATATCTATTGTACTTATCTTTTTAGTTAGGATCTTCCGTATGTATGGGAGTGAGAATTGCGAACGGAAATAACAAAGCTAGAGACAATTGTATCGAATTTTGAGCTAAGGGCCTCATTACTGTGCCGAAACCCGATACATGCGGCAATATAAACTTGCAACTCAGGCGAAAGAATAGTTTATTATACTTTGCATAGAAGGGCGTACAATTCTGTATAAGATTTTGATTGTACTTCGTCCCCCGTGAATTGTTTTCGTCCCTTTATTATTATTATTATTATTATTATTATTATTATTATTATTATTATTACTTGCTAAACTACAACACTAGTTTGAAAAGCAGGATGCTATAAGCACAAGGGCTCCAATAGGGAAAATAGCCCAGGGAAGAAAAGAAATAAGAAATGCATTTTCTACTTTTTGTTTATATTGCTTCAACTGTAACTGCGTTCTCCTTTTCACACTAAACATTATTATGCAGCGTCCATTCAACCATTTCGCTTTTTTGTATTATTATTATTATTACTTGCTAAGCTACAATCCTAGTTGAAAAAGCAAGATGCTATAAGCCCCATCAGGGAAAATAGCCCAGTGAGGAAATGAAACAAGGAAAAATAAACTATTTTAAGAAGAGTAATAACACTAAAATAAATATTTCCCATATAAACTATAAAAACTTTAACCAAACAAGAGGAAGAGAAATCAGATAAAATAGTGTGCCTGAGTGTACCCTCAAGCAAGAGAACTATAACCCAAGACAGTAGAAAACCATGGTACAGAGGATGTGGCACTACCCAAGACTAGAGAACAGTGGTTTGATTTTCGAGTGTCCTTCTCTTAGAAGAGGTGCTTACCACAGCTAAAGAGTTTCTTCTACCCTTATCAAGAGGAAAGTGACCACTGAAAAAATACAGTGCAGTAGTTGTAATGTCGAAACACTTCCTGTGTTAACAGGAATATGTAACGGAACATAATATTAGAACATAATCAATAGTTTTATGTAGTTTTAAAATATTGTGTGAACTTTTACCTATTTTTCTTTACAAAGAAAAATAAACTGTGCTTTCGCCTGAACTGCAAGTTTATACTGCCGTGTGTACTGGGTTTCTGTACATTAATGAGGCCCTTGCCTCAAAAATCGATACAATAGTCCCTACTCTCCAGCTTTTATTTTTTGTTAAAAAACTCACTCCAACACACACCGAAGGTCCAAACTACAAAGAAATGTACAGTAGGTATGTGTGGCAGAAAGCTCTTGAAGTGAAATTTGGTTTTCTTTCATACGCCTCTTATCGTTCTATATGAATCTTATTTGAATTCATATGATTTTTTTCTATACTGTGTAATTATCTACCTTTTGATATTTTTTAGATACAGTGTGTATGTATCCATATTTTACTGTGTAAAAATGATAGATCTCTGTAGGAAATGAATTCAATGTTCGGCTATCACATTGTCTTAGAGATAGAAATTTCGTCATATAATATACCTGATATATACTCACGATAATTTTTTTTTTTTGTCGGTATAGGTACAGAAATAAGGGTGATTATAATGGGTGTGCTATGAATTATGGTTGGTCGTGTAATTACCAGCCTTGCCTCAACAACGACAATCCCAAGATTGATTCCCGGGCGAGTAAAAAACAATTTGCCTCTGGTACAACCCAAGCCGAGCTATTAGCTAAACTTGATTAATCCTCATCCAGAAAAGCTCGCTAAGAACCTGAACGCTTACACCTTTAAGAGCCACATTCTCTTAGGGAAACTGTAGTTAGGTTAAGTAATGATAATAAATTTCTTGGCTTCGATCCAGATGTGAGGCAGAAATTCATTTCTATTGCACACGGCATTATGTGTTACTTCCGTCAGATTATTCACTCAGTAGGGGTAATTCGAATGAAATTCTACAAAGTGGATCAGCTGGTGGGTCTGTAAGTTTGATAAAGCAGGGTGATTATCCGGGTGGAAACCTACCCCAATCCCACCTTAAGTACAGTTGTACTCATTTTCCAACTACTATTATGGCTTCTGTTGTCTCAGTTGGTAGCGTCCTTGCCTATCATATGAAGATTCGTGAGTTCAAGGATAATGTGAGGTAGATATTTGATAATAGACTACTGATGTCAATAATAACTCGAAAAAAAGCTAAGTGGCATCATGGATTGAGGATTTTCCAAACACCATTTTATGTAATTTAAGTTGAGGATGTGTCAAAATGAAAAACAAAGAGGCTTACAGGCTAAACTATTTACTTCTTTGTTGCACTTGTAAATATGATAGATTATGTTTATTCCTTTGTATTCCCTTGTAAAAAATTTGACTGTTGTGGTCGCTTCCTGAATCCAGGGGTCATAGGTCGATCACACTTGAACAATACTTTTTACATATTAACCCTTTGAGCACTATTTAGCATATTCTACGTCTGGTTGGAGAAGATTTAAATGTTAATGTTCTTCAAATCAAGTCTATAGCTGTTTGAGATTGGCTAATGGTTGCGTTGGATTGTCACTGGGATGAGACAAGGTACACCTTTGACTTCATTCTCACCGAGAATGTTGACAGTTTCCTTAACAGTGCTAGTGTCTTTCACTTGTCCCAAGTATACCCTCTTTATTTTTTCAATATTTTTGTCAGAAATTTTCAGGTTCTATTTTGTAATGGCTTTGCTATTGTTCAAGCTTAGAATCAAAATGCCAAAGGGGTTTCTGGTATTGTGCCAAAAGGCAAGATAGTTACATCTGGATGTTGGTGTAGCTAGCAGCACTTTTCTATTGGAAACCAGTACATAATTAGGGAGCATTATGGTGGGAAAAAGGGAAATTGATGCACGATGATCTGGCAAAGGAGATCTGATGAGGAAGAGGAGGGAGAGAACAAGTATTAGGATAAAAAAACTCCCATGAAGATGAGAATGCCATTGATGCTGATGGTGAGACCGATAGTAATTATGAGCTTAGTGAGGTAGATACCACTGATGATTACTATGGTATTGAGGATATGCAAGCTGTGAATAATTAGGTTATGAGTAATGAATATCAGAATAAGGCGATTTGGAAAGTCAGAAGGAAGAAGAACAGGAAACTGATAAGTATCCCAAAAATTCCTTTCCTTGCATACAATCCTACTACATCAGGTCACATGGGTAGCAAAGGAGGCAAAGCATAGGGCAGCACTGCTTGGGCTCCCCTCTATTCCACGCATTTTCATCAAACTTCGTTTTCATATGAACTTGTCATATATCTCATAGAAGAAAACCATGACTACTTGAGAGATGAAATATAAAAGAGCTCAACATATTATATGAGTGGTTGTAATGTCATTGACACTGCCAGATGCTTAGGAATTGTAATGGAATGGGGGTTTTTAACTAGTCCAACTAAGAATGTTCTGGGCAAGAAATAAAAGGTATAAAGTGGTGGCTTTCTCAACAGAAGTGCCCCGCTGGCATTTTGAGGCAATAGGGTAGTACTTGCATGGGTTCAACAGGCTGGCCATATCAAAGATTGATAATGACAAGTTGGTTATAATTCGGCCCATTATGAAGTACAACTTGGAAAAGTGTTGGAATCTGTAGCTTGTCTAGCCAAGAATGTTCTGGGCAAGAACTAATAGGTTTACAGTGGTGGCTTTCTCAACAGCAGTATCCTGCTGGCATTTTGAGGCAATAGGGTAGTACTTGCATGGGTTCAACATGTGAGCTATATCAAAAAATGATAATGACAAGTTTGTTATCATTCGGCCCATTATAAAGTAAATCTAGGAAAAGTGTCGGAATCTGTATGTTTTAGTCTTTAGATAGCATGTGTCGCTTGACAAAGGTATTTTGACGTGGGGAGGACACTTCTCAATTAAGGTATATTAGGTGATGAAACCAGCAAAGTATGGCATAAAATTTTACTTCCTGTGCATGGCTCAATCAGGTTATGTCCTTTACTTCATCCCTGGCATCATATTCAGGCTAATTGACTAACGCTTATGTAAAGGTTACTATGTTTTCATGAATAACTTCTGCAATTATGTTAGCCTTGCAAAATAATTGCATGAAAATGGCACTCACTGTAGTTGAACTCTGCCTCGTGAGAGGTTCACCAAACTCCATGAATGTCATGGCAATACATTGGCCCTTACCTTTTGGAGAGATGGCTATCAGGAAGAATAAGAACCCCTTCTTAATCTGCTGGTAGGATATCAGGATAGTCAGCATGATAGTGAACGCATATGAACCCAGCACCGAACAATTTATCCATCCGTGGGTGGTCAAACTACGTGCAGCTTTGCTTATGAAGAAATTTCCATAGAGAGACCAATCTTGAGGAAGTACACCAACTATAGTGGGCCATGGGCTTCTTCGAGCAGCTTATAAATTATTATTCGTTTTGGAGGCAGTCCATCCACTGAACAAAGAATGATGCCTACTTCTACATGTGCCATCAAGATAGGAGAAAGTTTTTTCTCATCAGTTCCAAACAACTATGGCGCACTCCCTTCTGTTAGTGATGAAGCCCATGAGCCTCACGCTAGACCCAAGATTCCCCATCCTCTTCCTTTTTCTGTATAGGATCGAGTATGTGGTCCTCCTCATTCTCCTCCTCCAATGTCTGCTGGTCCTCTTGGATCACTTGCTAGTCCTTCTATAATGCTCTCTGCTAAAGAAGTCGTGGAGGACTCTACTTCATCCACCTCCAGCAGGATCTTTCATGGTCCTCTAGATAATTTAAGGCATAGGGACCACAAACGAGAAAAAGTAGAGGATTACTCAGCAAAGACGATGGCTTTAATGCTCCATGAATGGCAAATGGCCTTTCAGTGCTCTGTCTGCCTGGTCATGCGTGTTCGACACAATTGCACCTGAGGTACTGCTACTAGCAGAATTACTGGACCAGTCCATCCTTGTCCTCCATGCTTAGCAGGATTAACAGCCATTTCACCTAATATCTGTTTTTGTTTATTTCGCTTCTAAAAATACCAAATGGTTCAACTTGAAGGGGGACGGAAAAAAATACAATCTTAAGGGATCAGTTTAAAAGGTCAATGACACTGGCTCAGTTTTATTGTATTTTATCTATTCATTAATACCATGCATACACATACTTTCTGAGTTGGAATACCTTAACCTGGTGACAGGGTTTGTGTATAGCCATGATTAGCAAAGCTGTACTAGTCAGGGCCACCCCCTACTAGATTGGTTTCCTGTGAGCGATCAGACAAGTCTCCCACCACTACCAATCCGCAGTAGGTCCGCGTGGTTATAAAAACTAGCCAAGCCCTAGACATGAATAAGGATATGTCTGAGGTATTTGTTGTTATATATACTGTACGGTTACACACACACACACACGTATATGTATATATATATATATATATATATATATATATATATATATATATATATATATATATATATATATATATCAGCTTGGGCGGTGATCATAAGTATACGAGTATATGGTCAGTGTCTAGGGCACATTGTTCTGCTAGGGCATTGTCATTCTCTTGCCTCTGTCAATCATTAGTAAACTTTCAATATTTAAAGGCTGCTCATGAATAGCAGTGTCAAGGGATAGTGGCAATGCCCTAGATAGCAGGACAATGCCCTAAACTGACCACATACACACATGATCAGCGCCCAAGCCCCCTCTCCACCAAAGCTAGGACCAGGGAGGGCTAGGCAAAGGCTGCTGGTGAATTAGGAGGTAAAGCTCTATTCTCCCTCTAACCCATCATCCTTTGTTCACAAGGATGGTTAAGTTGCAGACACTGCAAGAAACTATCGAGCTTGAGCGAGACTCGAACCCCAATCCGGCAGATCGCCATGTAGGGGTGTTTCCAATAGGCCACCACAAACCTACCTTTAAACACCTTAGTAACACATTCGAGACCTTTTTAGTATCGCAGATACTTCACTTAATTTTTTCTTCATATTTATAAAACTCTAGGGGAATTGTGATTATCGTAGAAAACAAATTCAATTATTTAGTTTTAGAATGAAAACAAAATTAGCGCTAATGTGAAAATTAAAGTCTCTTCAATCATTTTAATTATCGTTATTGCTTTCGTGGTTTTTCGTTGGTCAATGAGAATTTTTTTTATTTGTCATTTACAAGTATATGATTGTATAAAGAGTCATAAAACTGTATGAAAATCGAAGGGAAATATAGCCAACTAAATGATGAAATAAAATATAAATTCTTAAAGCTAAACGGTTCTTTGCTCAGACGAGTTAAGCGTTACTCGATTTATTTCACAGTTACATATATAGTCTAGGGTATTTTCATTACTGTTAATGCCGAAAACAAGATCCAAATAAGGTCTGTAGGGTAAGAAATTCCGGCGCTAGATCCCTTACAAAAACATTTTTGTTAAGAATTTTCTCTACTCACAAAGGGCCTGACATTCAATGGTGAAAAAAATTCCCGTTCAAACGTCGAGTTCAAAGGGTTAATATAACGATCTGCAACGCCTT
>NC_090727.1:150848039-150853039 GCF_036898095.1 Palaemon carinicauda | reverse complement strand
TGTCTTTTCATACCTGGATTTGTTATGCAATGTACTCACTTTTTACTTTGACGGCTGTTTTTCCTGTCCTATACAACAGGAGAACCCCACTCTACAGGCCCTCCACTGTCATTTTATCTTGTTCGTCCAAAGTATTCAGCATTTCATATCACATATTGCTCATCTACTGTTAAATCGTCACTGTCCAACGACTCACAGAATAAGAAAGTCTTCGAATTCCTTTTGAAAGCCTTAATATCTTCAATCATTCGGATGTCTCGAGGGAGCTCACTGTATAGTCTCGGGGTCTCATATTTAAAGGCTCTGGAGCCTACAGTAGACATATATCTTGGTTCCAATAGTTTGAAACCATCTGTAACTATTCTCGTGTCAACACGATTTGTTGGCTACGCAATATTGGGTAGGCTGTCTCTCTCCTAGGGAAGTTACGCAACATTGGCTTTGCTCAGTCCTTGGAGGGGTTACCGCTATTGGATGTGAAGCGATAATTTTGTTTACCACATTTTTTTTTGGTTTCTTAATCAGTGACATTAAGCAGCATCGTTGGTTCATGTCCGGTGCCTCTCTCTCTCTCTCTCTCTCTCTCTCTCTCTCTCTCTCTCCCCGGAGATTCTTCAGACATCGGTAAAAGTTCTGCCTTGAAATTTTCCGTTTGATTTCCACCGTCCTTAAGCGATGCTATTATCCAGCCTTTATGATTTCCTTATTGTCAAAGATTTCCTTATCACCTTCTAATCCTTATTGCTTAGAATTACCTTAATACTCTTTTTTATTACTTTTTTTATTTGAGGGAGACTCATATACGACTTTTTTTATTTACTTATTGTTTTTTATCACCTTACAAATCCCAGTCAATAACATTAATTTTTCCTTATTGCTTTTTTATCTCTCTCTCTCTCTCTCTCTCTCTCTCTCTCTCTCTCTCTTCATGCCCCTATCTCACCCATGTCAATTATCAATTTCATTATTGTTTTCTATCACCTTACTTATCTCAGTCACTGTATATTTTTTAATTGCTCTCTCTCTCTCTCTCTCTCTCTCTCTCTCTCTCTCTCTCTCTCTGTGGTCAGTGATCTATTTTCTAATTGCTTTCTATCACCTTACTAATCTCAGTCACCATATAATTTTTTCTCATTGCTCTCTCTCTCTCTCTCTCTCTCTCTCTCTCTCTCTCTCTCTCTTCATGCCCCTATCTCACCCATGTCAATTATCAATTTCATTATTGTTTTCTATCACCTTACTTATCTCAGTCACTATATTTTTTAATTGCTCTCTCTCTCTCTCTCTCTCTCTCTCTCTCTCTCTCTGCGGTCAGTGATCTATTTTCTAATTGCTTTCTATCACCTTACTAATCTCAGTCACCATATAATTTTTTCTCATTGCTCTCTCTCTCTCTCTCTCTCTCTCTCTCTCTCCTCTCTCTTCATGCCCCTATCTCACCCATGTCAATTATCAATTTCATTATTGTTTTCTATCACCTTACTTATCTCAGTCACTGTATATTTTTTAATTGCTCTCTCTCTCTCTCTCTCTCTCTCTCTCTCTCTCTCTCTGTGGTCAGTGATCTATTTTCTAATTGCTTTCTATCACCTTACTAATCTCAGTCACCATATAATTTTTTCTCATTGCTCTCTCTCTCTCTCTCTCTCTCTCTCTCTCTCTCTCTCTTCATGCCCCTATCTCACCCATGTCAATTATCAATTTCATTATTGTTTTCTATCACCTTACTTATCTCAGTCACTGTATATTTTTTAATTGCTCTCTCTCTCTCTCTCTCTCTCTCTCTCTCTCTCTGCGGTCAGTGATCTATTTTCTAATTGCTTTCTATCACCTTACTAATCTCAGTCACCATATAATTTTTTCTCATTGCTCTCTCTCTCTCTCTCTCTCTCTCTCTCTCTCTCTTCATGCCCCTATCTCACCCATGTCAATTATCAATTTCATTATTGTTTTCTATCACCTTACTTATCTCAGTCACTGTATAGTTTTTAATTGCTCCTCTCTCTCTCTCTCTCTCTCTCTCTCTCTCTCTCTCTGTGGTCAGTGATCTATTTTCTAATTGCTTTCTATCACCTTACTAATCTCAGTCACCATATAATTTTTTCTCATTGCTCTCTCTCTCTCTCTCTCTCTCTCTCTCTCTCTTCGGTTAATTGTCAAATTTTTTAATGCTTTCTATCACCCCACTAATCTCAGTCACCATATATATATCCTCTCTCTCTCTCTGTCTCTCTGTCTCTCTCTCCCCTTCACCCTTTTCTCTTCCCCGGTTAATTATCAGTTCTCTCTATCACTTCCTATCAACAAACCCTGGCGCAGATATAAGTAATGAGAGCTTTCTTTGTCATACCAGAGCCTTTCTCTCATTCAATGTACCAAGCACTCGGTGACCCCGGGAGGGACTTTGAATAATGACGGCAACAACAAGGCCTTTCGGGAAAAGTCTTCCTTAATATCAGGAGTGGCTGGGACACTCAATGATGTCCTAGGCAGGACTGTCCATCTACTTATTAATGTTGATGCTTTATAAAGAAAGGCTTTGAATCCATTGTTGATGCGATGGTGTCTTGTTTAGTAGATAGAGGCTCTCTCTCTCTCTCTCTCTCTCTCTCTCTCTCTCTCTCTCGCACATATATATATTAAAGACTATGTATGTTTGTATATATCTGTCTATCTATCTATCTACTTTTCTATCTATCTATCTATCTATCTATCTATCTATCTATCTATATATATATATATATATATATGTATATATATATATAAAATGTTTGTGTGTTTTAGCAATAACAATCTCACGAGCCATTACACACACACAACATACATGTACACATATCACACACATACATATATATATATATATATATATATGTATGTATATATATAAATACATATATATACATATATATATATGTGTGTGTGCGTCTCTTTCTTGCTTTCAAGTAGAAACACTATCGACTTAAGGTAATAAAAACTTTCACGTATTTCTTTTTCTTACCGTATTTTTCCATCCATAATCTTCAGATTTACCATACAGCGGATTTACGATTGTCCATCACATAATATCTACAAGAAAACAGGAGAGGTAAATCATTTATTATATCAACGGTGGTGGTATAAGGTTGGGTTTTTCCCGGGAATAAGCCTAATATCTTTATTACTTACGAATTAAAAAGTGACATACCGTATTTCACCTTTAACTTGGGTGTAAGGGAGAGATAGGGTAGGGATTGGGTGGCTGGGTTGAGGTCTTTCAAAGGGTTTAGTGTACGGTATCGACTCTTTTTTTCCAAGACTGAACGCGCCCAGGGTAAGCTAAGAGAGTATCTCTTAAGACTGAACTTGGCTACTGTATGCTAAGAGATTAACCTTTGCTTGCTAGATAGAGGAAGAATCCCCTGGCTTACATTGGCCGCGTTCAGTCTTAGGAGTTTCTCCTAAAATAACGCTGCCAGTGTAAGCCAAGGGAGTTTTCTTAAGACAGAACGCAGTCGGTGTAAGCTAAGGGAGTTTCTCTTGACATTGAACGTGGCCGAGTTTTTCCTACGACTGAACGCGGCCAGTGTAAGCCAAGGGAATTTCTCTCAAGACTGAACGAAGCCAGTGTAAGCCAAGGGAGTTTTCTTAAGACAGAATGCAGTCAGTATAAGCCACTGGAGTCTCTCCTAAGACTGAACACGGCCAGTGTAAGCCAAGGGAGTTTTCTGAAGACTGAACACAGCCAGTGTAAGCCAATGGAGTATCTCCTACTACTGAATGCAGCCAGTGTAACACAAAGGAGTTTCTCCTAAGACACCGCAACCATTTTAAGCCAATGGAGTTTCTTTTAAGACTGAACACAGCCAGTGTAAGGTAAGAGAGTTTCTCCTAAGACAACACGGCCAGTGTAAGCTAAGGGAGTTTCTCTTAAGACTGAATGTGGCCAGTGTAAGCCAAGGGAGTCTCTCCTAAGACTGAACGTGGCCAGTGTAAGACAACGGAATATCTCATAACACCGAACGCGGCCAGAGTAAGCCAAGGGAGTTTCTCTTAAGACTGAATGTGGCCAGTGTAAGCCAAGGGAGTCTCTCCTAAGACTGAACGTGGCCAGTGTAAGACAACGGAATATCTCATAACACCGAACGCGGCCAGAGTAAGCCAAGGGAGTTTCTCTTAAGACTGAATGCGGCCAGTGTAAGCCAAGGGAGTGTTTGCTAAGACAGAATGCAGTCAGTGTAAGCCAAAGGAGGGTCTCCTAAGACTGAAAACTGCCAGTGTAAGCCAAGGGAGTTGTCTTAAGACTGAATGCGGCCAGTGTAAGCCAAAGGAGTTTTTCTTACGACTAATTGCGGCCAGTGTAAGGCAAGGGAGTATCTCCTAAGACTGAGAGCAACCAGTGTAAGCCAAGGGAGTTTCTTTTAAGACTGAAAGTAGCCAGTGTAAGCAAAAAGAGTTCCTCCTAAGACAACATGGCTAGTGTAAGCTAAGACTGAATGTGGCCAGTGTAAGTCAAGGGACTTTCTCCTAAGACTGAATGCGGCCAGTGTAAGCCAAGGGAGTCTCTCCTAAGACTGAACGTGGCTAGTGTAATCCATGGGAATTTTCTTAAGACGGAATGCGGCCAGTGTAAGCCAAGAGAGTCTCTCCTAAGACTTAATGCGACCAATGTAAGTCAAGGGACTTTCTCCTAAGACTGAACGCAGGCAGTGTAAGCCAAGGGAGTTTTCTTAAGACTGAACATGGTCAGTGTAAGCCAAAGGAGTTCCTCTTAAATTTGAACGCAACCAGTGTAAGACAAGGGAGTTTCTCCTAAGACTGTATGCGGCCAGTGTAAGCCAAGGGAGTCTCTCCTAAGACTGAACGTGGTCAGTGTAAGTCAAAGGATACTGAATGCGGCCAGTATAAGCCAAGGGAGTCTCCTAAGACTGCACACGGCCAGTGTAAGCCGAGGGAGTTTCTTCCAAGACTGAACACGGCCAGTATAAACCAAGGGAGTTTCTCTTAAGACTGATCGTGGTCAG
>NC_090727.1:150830539-150833039 GCF_036898095.1 Palaemon carinicauda | reverse complement strand
TTATCCATATATATATATATATATATATATATATATATATATATATATATATATGAAATACTGAGGTAGGCGGTACAGCATATCTTACCGTGCTAGGCGATATATCCTAGCAATCCATGTTTGCCAACTGTTATATAAGAAGATGAGCAACCTGAAGTAGTAACGAAAACTTTGGGTGTGGAGGAAATACTCCCCTAAATCTCGAAGAAGTCACAGGCAGCAGGGTGACGGATTGGGTTTAAGGCGATAGACAAGATGCCTCTTCGGCTTTTACTCCTGACGCCTGACAGATGATGTTACTGGAATTAGTAAGGACCGGCAGGAGTCATTGGCCTTAGATGGGCATTGTGCATAACAAAGGAACTGGCTATCCTTTGATGAATTTATTCAATGAATCCTCTACGGATTTAGTCAGTTTATGGAAAGCAAAAGTGACCTTTTCTTTCATTTATTATTATTATTATTATTATTATTATTATTATTATTATTATTATTATTATTATTATTGTTATTATTATAGTTATCATTATTATTAATATTATTATTATTATTATTATTATTATTATTATTATTATTATTATTATTATTATTATTATTATTATTATCCCTCTGAATACAGAAATTTGTATTCTTCCTTTATGTTTCCTGATTTATGCAACATCAACCAATCGGTCTGTTACAGTGTCTTGGTCTTTACTTGACAGAATGAGAACACTTTTCACGTCTTTATGTTCTTTAAAACATCCAGATCGAGAATATATTAGGTGTTTGGGGTTATTCCATCCTTCAGGGCTAAGCTAAATATTTTTCATCTTCCGTATACTTCGTTCTTTTTTATTCTTATTTTTTTACTTTGGTTTTTAAAATAACAGGTCTCGATTATATTGGATTAAAAATGTGCCATACTGTAGGTACAATATGTAATTTGAAACCAAATAGAAAATTATAGAATTCAAAATGTCATCTTTTTCTCTTGGTATCCTGAGGAAATAATGTACTAGCATTAAGTAAATCTTGTATCTATGAGCTACAGCGTTTATAGATATCCATATATTTGGAAAATAACAAAAGTTAAAGATTATTATCCCAAACCTTATAAAATAACGACAAATAGTGGTGATCTTCATGCTTATCACGTTATCGATATTGAAGTAATAAAGAAAGACTGCAGGCCTCATTATGAGCCACTACCATCGGGAAGGTTTGTCCCAAGTTTCAAATAACGCATTGCAATCTAAGACCTGCGCTTATGAATGGCAGAGGCAAGGGACAGTGATATTGCCCTATCAAGCGGGACAATGCCCTAGAGAATGACCATATTACATATGATCAGCGCCCAAGCCCCCTCTCCAACCAAGCTAGGACCAAGGAGGGCCAGGCAATGGCTGTTGACTCAGCAGATAGACCTACAGGCTTCCCCAAACCCCCCCCCCCATCCTTAGCTCACAAGGATGGTAAGGTTGCAGCGACCAATGAACTAACGAGTTTGAGCAGGACTCGAACCCTAGTCTGGCGATCATCAGGCAAGGACGCTACCAACAGGCCACCACAGCCATTTACCCTGGCATTGAATGAAAAGTTGCCATTATATTCTAAGGTAATCAAATAGATTACAGATTCTCAACATATGCAACCCAAAGATATGCAAGAACAGCTGTATTTACGTAATTAAACATAACAAGAACTGAATGCGCATGTGCAGCACGTACAGTAACTCAAATCCCCAGGCGAGGAGGTTTTAATCAACAATGTGTCCAAAGAGAAGTGCTACTTCAGCGTTAACTCTCGCCTTTGTTTTCTGTAAGTCAATACGACTTGAGATGTCATTTAACGGTAAGAAACTGATATTGCTTAGGTGTGGGAAACTCATCTGTTTCGTAATTCGTTGCGACGAAGACGTGGGCGATGTTTCGTAAAGTGGACAGTCGAAGTTCTCAGTGCAGAAGTTGAAGAAGAAAAAATTGTTAGATTTTCTATGACATTGAAAGAGAGAAAAGAAAGAAAATTGATTTTCTAGAAGAGACTTAGGACAGAAATTCATGAGAGAGAGAGAGAGAGAGAGAGAGAGATAGAGAGAGAGAGAGAGAGAGAGAGAGATTCTGGGCTGCCCAAAGGCAAGAGCCCGGGTCTTACACAAGGTAAGGCAATCTATACAGAGAGAGAGAGAGAGAGAGAGAGAGAGAGAGAGAGAGAGAGAGAGAGAGAGATATATAGTTCTGTTGAGCTAAGCATTTTTCGTTGTTGTCGGAGCTTATCGGCGACCGTTTTAGTCGACTTAGAAAACGCCTCGTATGAATAAGCAGGCTATAAACAGGCCGTTGCCAGGCATAATTACGCCACGACGAAGATTTTGAGCCATCAATATTCGGATATAAGCTTGAGATTATACAGATCTGGGTTTGGGAAGCCATTGTCTTATATGAGGCTCAAAAGATACTGAAAATAGTAGTTTTAGACCACACTTAAGGAAGTAGCTAGCGATGCATTTTTATTATTATTA
>NC_090727.1:150813039-150825539 GCF_036898095.1 Palaemon carinicauda | reverse complement strand
ACGGAAATTAAAATGCTGGAAATTAGAAAAAAAATGAAGCAAAGACATTAAAATGCTGGAAATTAAGAGAAGGAAAATGGAAACGGGGAAATTGAAATGCTGGAAATTAAGAAGAGAAAAATGGAATCAGGGAAATTAAACTGCTGTAAATTAAGGAGAGGAATATGATAGCAAGGAAATTAAAAAGCTGAAAGTTAGGGGGAAAATAAAAGTAAGAAAATTAAAAAACTGAAAATTAAAAAGAGGTAAATAGAACCGGGGAAATCAAAAAGCTGAAAATTAAGAGGAGGAATATGGAAGCGGGTGAGTTAAAAGGCAGACAATTCAAAGGAAAACAAAAGGGCACAACATTAAAAGGCAAGAAATTAAATAGTTGAAAATTATAAAGCACAAAATTATGAGGAAAATTAAAAATAAGAAAATTGAAAATCATGAAATGAACACGCAAATCCAAAACAGAAAAAATAATGAAAAGAAATCAAAGTAAGAAAATTAGAAAGCAGAAACTTAACAATAAGAAAATTGAAGTAAGGAAAATCAGAATTGATAATTAAAGGAAGAACAAAAGATAGATAAGTAAAAGTAGGAAAACGATAAACAGATCATTAAAAAGGGGAACTTGAAAGCAGGAAAAATTATAGGAACTTTATTGTTTAACAACTTTTTCAGCTTCAACACGTTTTGGAAATGACGGAGAATCGTTGTCTGCTCTTTTCAGTAAGCGATTGTGCTGGCACAAGGACACGCCCAATTGACATGAAACCATTAAATTATGGAAATTATATTTTTTCCTGGATTTAAAGTTTTTTTTTTTTTTTTTTTTTTTTACCTCCACCAACGAAGTTGGGAGTATGCTATGTTTTCGTTATGTTTGTCTGTTCATGTGTGAACAACTTCCTGGTCACAATTTTACCCACAGAGTAGTGAAAATTTCAGGGATTAATTGTTATCATAAAACGGGGAAATGATTCAATTTTGAAAGTCCTAGGTCAAAGGTCAAGGACGAGCAAAAGGTCGAGAAATAAGCTGCCGTGTCGGAGGTCTGCGCTCTACTGAATGCCACTCTATTTTCTTAAAGAGTTTTTTCAATATTCGAAATGTTCAAGTTGCATTCTGCTTTTATAGCTTGGGGTGCAATATGGTTTTTAATAGTAATGATAATAGCAATGGTAGTACATTTCCAATTCTATGAATTTCGTTAGTGATTCTGATGCAACTTATTCTTGAACAAGAAAAGTAAAAAAATAGTTATATTCAGTATATACCATCAGCATCATCATTATCATCATCATCATCATCAGCGGGTAATAGTCCACTGCAGAACAAAGGCTTCAGGCATGTCTTTCCACTTGCGTCTATATATGGTCTTTCTTTGCCAGTCCACGCCCGCAAACTTTCATAGTCCGTCAATCCATCGTCTTCCCTCCGTTCCCCTGCTTCTTTTACAATCTCTAGGGACCCATTCAGTTATTCGTTCTGTCCAATTATCACCTGTTCTCCCTATGTCTTGCCCATGTCCATTTCTTTATCTTACAAGTTGATTGAATATCCTCGACTTTAGTTTGCCCTCGTATCTGCGTTGCTCTTTTTCTGGCTTTTAGTGTTATCCCTATCATTATTCTTTCCGTAGCTCTTTATATATATATATATATATATATATATATATATAATATATACTGTCTATATATATATATATATATATATATATATATATATATATATAATATATACTGTCTATATATATATATATATATATATATATATATATATAGATATATATATATATATATATATATATAATGCAGTTGCTACTAACAGAAGGGACAGTTCAAGAGAAAAAATAAGACTGTGATTAACACCACTTTTAAACGGTAATTATTGAATCATGGATGAAACTTCAGAACAGACTACTTTCACCTCATAAGTCATTTTATTCATCTATACCGAAGGCTTATCAATTACACAATGAAGCCTACAAACACAATGTTACAATGAACTTGAAGCAATTATAACATGATTTTTATTTCAGTACTTAGTTACAAAATTCAAAGAGTCACGTATTCATAAAAAATTCCCTTACTCATTAAATAGTCCCATTATGAGTGAACAATCAACATTAACTCTAAATCCCATGCTACAGAGGATTGAGGCTTGAAGATAATTAGAGTTGTCATATTTACTTATCCAAATTCCTCGCTTCCTGTGAATTAAAATTCGCTTATCTGATAGAGGTGGCATTTGTAATAGCGGGGGCGCCACATCTTCTCGTATTGATAATAGATCTTAGATAAGAGTTTGTCCGATATGTTGGGAAACGTGGCAACGTCGCTAATCTGAAGCAAGTTTTAACCCTTTGTAACTTGGCTTGAATCAGTACTGTTGCTGGGAGGGGTGGGTGGATCACAATGAGGCCCAAATAGCTACCAATGTGAATGAATGCACAAGTTACAAATTTCTTCGGTGGGGGGGGGGGGGGGGTTACACTTGCGTAATTTTAAAGGTTTAAAGATCGCTCTTGAATGGCAGAGGCGAGAGAGTGAGAATGTTCTAGTATGATAATGTCTTAGAGACTGACCTTATATGCATATGATCAGCGCCCAAGGCTCCTCTCCACCCAACCTAGGAACAGGGATAGCCAAGTAATGGCTGCTGATGAATCAGCAGTTAGACCTATAGAATCCCCCAAACTCACCATCCTTAGCTCACTATGATAGTGAGGATACAGACGCTACAAGAAACTATCGAGCATGAGCAGGTCTCGAACCCAAGACCAGCAGATTACTAGGCATGGACGCTTCGAATCAGTGTACTGCAACCCTAGATAGTGATTTGAAATAGAAATGTTCTTTTCTATAGTTTTCGTTTTTTGTGATCTTAAAACCTAGACTCTCTGCCATAATCTGACTTTAGTCTAATTCTTTGAGGTATTTTTCCATAATGTAAAAGTTATTAGATATCATCAAAAGAAATGACAATATAAAAATAAGAATCCTGAATTTTACATCAAAATTAGATATTAAATGTGATTATTACATGATTTTCTTAATAACATGAAATTCAGACGACGTTTTCGGAATTTGAATTTAAAGATATTCTTGTCTTGATTTCTTCCCATTTTTTAATTAATATAAAAAATTTAAATCTGTTTTCCCTAAATTAGATTTGTATTCCTTTATATGATTTTACTGAATCTATCCTTTAACCATATTATTCTCAATGCCAGGCCTCAGGCCTAAATTTTATGTAATTCAGCTTATTATCTAATCCCATTTCCTTGAAGGTTTGAAGTCTTTAAGCCTATTACCTGATGGGAAACATTAATTCCTGTTCAATAATTTCCTTTGTGTATTTTCCATCTCATTTGGTCATTGTGCTTAAAGGCAAGATGGAAATCGTCTGCCTTTCTTTAATATATCCTTTTGTTTGGTTAATTTATGAATATATTTTCACGTTTTCCAAGTCACTGAAGTGAGAAAATGATAATTCCTATTGCCACTTTTTTCATAGATTTTTCTATTCTGTTTCATTAATTTCCAAGAAAATTGTATTCTACATTTTCTTTCGTCTGTAGATTTTTACCTATTTTACCCCAGCTTTATCCTAATTTCCTGTCGAAAATTGACACCTACTTTTTTCAGCACCTATTTTTTCAGAACCTATTTTTCAGCACCATTTTTTTCAGAACTTATTTTTCAGAACCTAATTTTTCAGCACTTTTTCAGCACATTTTTCAGAACTTATTTTTTCAGCACATTTTTTTTCAGAACTTATTTTTTCAGCACCATTTTTTCAGAACTTATCTTTTAGAACCTAATTTTTCAGCAATTTTTTTCAGCACATTTTTTCAGAACTTATTTTTTCAGCACCATTTTTTCAGAACTTATTCCTCAGCACCCATTTTTCTGCATCAATTTTTCAGCACCTATATTTTCAGAAACTATTTTTTCAGGACCTATTTTTTTCAACGCCTATTTTTTTCAGCACCTAATCTTTCAGCCTCAGTCAAGGGGAAAACGAATCCCTGTTTTTGTCCTCACTGTCTTTGTCCTTATTCTCCCGAAGCATCAGAGGAGGTGAATTAATTGAAAGCGACATACGAAGCCGTATACATCCTTCAGTAAATAACTGGAGCAGATGAATCCGTTCTAACTATCAAATATCTCATAAGAAAGAAAAAATATAAAAGCATCTCATCTTTTAATTCTGCCTTCGCTCCAGTGGAATGTCCGTTCAAGGTTTTTGTGAGGAACAAAAAAAAAAAAAAAAAAAAAAAAAAAAAAAAAAAAAAAAAAAAAAAAAAAAAAAATAGGACGAAGCAAGAAAGAGGTTTGGTAACAAAAGCTAATTACAAGGTAGCATTAATTAGAGTGCTGTCTGACCTGGAAAATGTCTTATATATCTCACTGAGGAATTATTCAACGTAAAAAACTTTATATAATTAGTCCTTCTCTCTCTCTCTCTCTCTCTCTCTCTCTCTCTCTCTCTCTCTCTCTCTCTCTCTCTCTCTCTCTCTCTCTCTCTCAGTCTTGATATGTAAAAAACAATGAAAATAATCATATACGACACAGGTACTTTTTTTTTTAGGTCTATGGTCCTTGTCTAGTTGATTAGTAGGCCTAAGATATGTTCTGGAAATAGCTTATATATGCGGGGAAAAATAGTCCAAACCTGTGTTTTATAACTACAGATATTTTTACTATTTGTTATATCAAACAATTGTTCTTTAGTCTATGGTGGTGTCATAGCCTCTGTACTATGGTATTCCACTGTCTTAGGGTTGAGTTCTCTTGCGTGAGGGTTCACACAGGCAGACTATTTTGTTTCCATATTTCTTTTTTTCACTGAACTATTTTCCCTTTTGGAGCCCTTGGGCTTACCTCTTGCTAGTTTTCCTGCTATGGCCGTAGTATAGCTAGTACTGATAGCAATATATATACCCACACACATACACACACACACACACATATATATATATATATATATATATATGTATATATATATATATATATATATATATATATATATACACGAGACCCTTTGCGTCAATAGGCGTACTTAGGGGATGATGATGAGATATATATATATATATATATATATATATATATATATATATATATATATATATATATACACGTGTATATCTATCTATCTATCTATATATATATATATATATATATATATGATATATATACACAATATATATATATATATATATATATATATATATATATATATATATATATATATATATACACACACACACATATATATATATATATATATATATATATATATATATATGTATATACATATATATATGTATATATATATATATGTATATATACATACGTATATATATATATAAATATATATATATACAGTATATATATATATATATATATATATGTGTGTGTATATATATATATATATTATATAATATAGATGTATATGTCTGATACCGTATTTCTGCCTGATCGTGTATATCCATCAGCTGTCAAAATGTAGCCTTTAGCTAAATATAAATTTAAACATATACGCATTATTTCACATAAAATTTATGCGACACATAACTTAAAAACATCAGTTCAAGACAAAAAATCGAATTTAAGGATTTTTATTTCTCTATTTTTATTTTAAAGATTAGTAATCTCGGAATTGACACATGAAATGTGGAGTTTCACGACCGTAGACTTTAAATTTTCCTTTCTTCCCTCATACCGCTAAATTTTGGTCATGAAGTCCGTATGATTACTCGATGCTTCAGCTCTGCACTCGACCCCGTTCTTGAGGAGGTCCTTGTTTTCAAGCTTAAACAGGTGGAAGTTGGATTTCATTTTCTTAGTTGTTGGTTTCCATTTGGTTTCCATTTTCTTAGTGGTTAGTTTCTATTTTCTTAGTAGTTGGTTTCTAATTTCTTAGTAATTGGTTTCCATTTGGTTTCCATTTTCTTAGTAGTTGGTTTCCATTTGGTTTCCATTTTCGTAGTAGTTAGTTTCTATTTTCTTAGTAGTTGTTTTCCTTTTGGTTTCCACTTTCTTAGTAGTTTGTTTCTATTTTCTTAGTAGTTGGTTTCCTTTTGGTTTCCATTTTCTTAGTAGTTTGTTTCTATTTTCTTAGTAGTTGGTTCCCTGTTGGTTTCCATTTTCTTAGTAGTTTGTTTCTATTTTCTTAGTAGTTGTTTTCCTTTTGGTTTCCATTTTCTTAGTAGTTTGTTTCTATTTTCTTAGTAGTTGGTTTCCGTTTGGTTTCCATTTTCGTAGTAGTTGGTTTATATTTCCTTAGTAGTTGGTTTCCATTTGGTTTCCATTTTCTTAGTAGTTTGTTTCTATTTCGTAGTAGTTGGTTTCCATTTGGTTTTCATTTTCTTAGTTGGTTTCTATTTTCTTAGTAGTTGAATTTAATTTGGTTTCCATTTTCTTAGTAGTTGGTTTCTATTCTATTTTCTTAGTAGTTGGTTTCTCTTTGGTTTCCATTTTCTTAGTAGTTGGTTTCTATTTTCTTAGTTGTTGGTTTCTCTTTGGTTTCCATTTTCGTAGTAGTTGGTTGCTATTTCATTAGTAGTTGTTTTCCATTTGGTTTTCATTTTCTTAGTTGGTTTCTATTTTCTTAGTAGTTGGTTTCCATTTCCTTAGTAGTTGGTTTCTATTTTCTTAGTTGTTGGATTCTCTTTGGTTTCCATTTTCTTAGAAGTTGGTTTCCATTTTTTTTACTAGTTGGTTTCCATTTGGTTTCCATTTTCTTAGTAGTTGGTTTCCATTTTCTCAGAAGTTGGTTTCCATTTTCTTAGTGTAGTTGCTGACTTTTTAAGTAATTTAGTGCAAACAGCAGTTGTTGATATAGGCCCGTAGTAAGTACAGAAATATAAATACCGGTTTCCCGAGAGTAGTTATCTTAGCATATTACTTTTTATATTATGTTCGCATTTAGAATTCGCCACAATTAGGAAATGGGAGATAGAACCCAGTAAACCCATATCAACCAAGTTGTAAAGTCAAGGAGGCTTCGATTAGCGGGTCATATTGCGAGAATGGAGGACACGCGTATACCCAAACAAATAGTAACTTCTGAAGTCATGATGAAGACCTTTTGGGAGACCTAGAAAGAATTGGAATACATGTCTCAAGGAAGATCTCGACAGGGAGGGAATTGAAATGGATACATGGTTGCTTTTTTGTTGACCAGGCGGACATGAGTCTTTTTATAGTTTATATATGACATATTTGTTTTTGACGTTGTTAATAGTTTATATATGACATATCTCTTTTGACATTACTTTTTTTAGAATGATTTATTGTTAATTTGTTCTCTTCAGTTATTTATTTCCTTATTTCCTTTCCTCACTGGGCTATTTTTCCCTATTGGAGCTCCTGGGCTTATAGCATCTTGCTTTTCCAATTAGGGTTGTAGCTTGGATAGTAATAATAATAATAATAATAGCGCAAGATAGAGGTGGTTGGACACGTCTTTCTAGAGTAGTCAGGGGTCAACAAGTTGCCCAAAGACCAATGGAGTAGTACTGTAGTACAGTAGTAGTAGTATATTTTGACCAGAAAACATAGTATGCAGGTGATGCTACTCACTTGGCCATATCCAATCTCACACCTTTAGATCCGCTGTTTCTGATTCTTGTAACAGAAAACGAGCTAAAATTATTGCATGGTGAAAATCATATGTAATGAAATTAAATCTCAAAGTTCGGCTGATAGTGCAGTAGGTCTTTAATTTTAGGGCATGGATCCTCATACCCAGATCGTTTCATTTACAATGTTTCTTAAACTATATTATTATTATTATAACTTGCCAAGCTACAGCCCTAGTTGGAAAAGCAGGATGCTATAAGCCCAAGGGCCCCAACAGGGAAAATAGCCCAGTGAGGAAAGGAAACTAGGAAAAATGAAATATTTTAAGAACAGTAACATTAAAATAGATATTTCATAGATAAATTATAAAAACTTTAATAAAACAAGAGGAAGAGCAATTAGATAGAATAGTGTGCCCAAATGTACCCTCAAGCAAGAGAACTCTAACCCAAGACAGTGGAATGCCATGGTACTGAGGCTATGGCACTACCCAAGACTAGAAAACAATGGTTTGATTTTGGAGTGTCCTTCACCTAGAAGAGCTACTTACTATAGCTGAAGAGTCTCTTCTACCCTTGCCAAGAGGAAAGTGGTCAATGAACAATTACAGTGTAGTAGTTAACTCCTCGGGTGATGAAGACATTTAGATATCATTACAGATTCCAGAATCACTTGAGGAATACTGTTTCTCTCCATCGATAGTTCAAAAAATTCTCTTTGGAGAAACTCTCAAGATTTAGGGAGACCAGTCCATAATGAGATGATATTTTAATTTTTGAAATTGTAGGATAGATACTTAAACCCTAAACAAATCCATATTCCTGATTTTAGATATCAGTCTCTGGCACCGTTATCCAATCAGTTTTTTTTTTTTCTTTTTTTTTTTGAGGTTTAAGATTAAAAGGAAAAAATTATCATCCTTTTTTTTTGAGGTTTAAGATTAAAAAGAAAAAATTACCATCTTTTTTTTTTTTTTTTTTTGAGGTTTAAGATTAAAAAAAAAAATTACCATCCTTTAGATCCAGATTTTATAAACCTATACCTTGCTCCACCATAGAATACTTGGTATATAATTAATTTGTAACATTCTTGGTATCTCCCTCGTAAGGTGCAATACAAATTAATCTACTTTTATATCCGCTGTGATCAGTTTATGGAAGAATCTTCCGAATCATATAGTTGATTCAATGGAACTTTCAAATTTCAAACTTGGTTTAAATTCTTTTCGTTGAGTTGATTGAGTTTTGTACTTTCTCCTAGATTACCTTTTACTTATATATTTAATTCAATTATTTTTTTTATTTTTTTTATTTCTCCTTTTAAGTTTATTAATTCAGTTATTGGGTTATCGAACTTGTAACTTTCAGCTTTTTCAACTAGGGAAGCAATATTGATCGTATTAATAATGATAATTGTAACTGCACTAGATTGAGAATAACACAGTTCCTGCCAAGTTGCATTACTGTTGAAAAGGAGAGAGTTATATCAATATGAAAATGGTATCCTGTAAAATGAACGCCACTGAGGCAGCCAGAGTCTTCAATCAAACATGCATAAAAGAGGATCTCCTACCAAATGAAAATATTAGTAATAATAATAAAAATAATAAGGAGGATGATGATGATGATGATAATGAAATATGTTTTGAAGGAATTTTTGAAAACTGTTACACACACACACACACTATATATATATATATATATATATATATATATATATATATATATATATATATATATATAATATATATATATATATAAGTATATATATATATTCTATATATATATATATATATATATATATTATATGTATATATATCTATATATACATATATATATATATATATATATATATATATATATGCTACTACTACTACTACTACTACTACTACTACTACTACTACTACTACTACTACTATTACTATTACTACTACTACTACTAATAATAATAATAATACTAAATGCCACGTGTGAGCGTCTATTTTCGTTTTGGTATCCATGGAGACCGCCTCAAAAGGGAAGGAACAAAAATTGAAGAAGAAATGAAAGACAAGATGGAAAATTTGCCTGACAGCCTCATACTCCGATGGGCCTCTTCAAAGTCGATTCCCTTTTTAAGGCCGCTGTAAGATCCTCTTTGAAAAGGTCCTCCACAAGTTAGGATACTTTCAGTTAAAAAACTTTTCTTTTTCTCCGTGATCTATTTTTAACTTCAAGGTGGTTCCGTTGACGTTGCTTACCTGAGATATGTAGAAAATGGACATGAGGAAGTCCAAATGGAGGAAAAAAATTGAAATAGATTTTATTCTCAGCGAAAAAGTTAGTTTAGTTAAAGATGTAACAGCGTTGAACATGTTAAAGTCAAGCGATCATAGAATGGTGAGAAGCAAAATATTTTTATATCTAAGGAAAGAGAAAGAAAAAATTAATTTTACGAAAGAAAATAAACACACCTGTAATAAGAGAAAATGTGATGAGTTTAGTTTAGCAATGCAAAATATGTACTCCTTGCTACATGCAGAATTGGGAGCAAGTTAAGAAAAAATTAACATTAATTTAACAAAATTTGTCATAGAATCAGAACAAGAGATAGGTGGAAAATTTCCTAAACAAGATCAAGGAAAACTATCAGAAAAGATAAAAAATATGATAAAGAAAAGATTGGAAAGGATAGTGAAATTCAAGAGATATAGAATAGAATTAGCAAAACTATCCAAAACAATAAACAATTTAAAAACCCAAGATATTCGTAAACTCAATCAGATAAAAAATGAGGAAACACTAAAGAAAGGAAGGGTCATCAGATTGATAAGAGAAGACTTTGAACAGGGCGCTAATAAATGTAAGCTTTTAAGTATGAAAATATTATCCACGATATAGATGTAGTGATAAAAATTACAGATGATTTATATACAATGCTATATAATAGTGATCTAAGAATAACTTCACCAATAGACACAATGAAACACCTGACCCTGTACCAAACATAACAGTCGAAGTAAAGAATGCATTAAAAGGCAGGAAAAAAGGCTAAGCAGCAGGAGAAGATAGCCTAGCAATTGATTTAATAATATATGGAGTAGATTTCATAGTAATAAAACTCGCTGAACTCTGCACCAAATGTCTGCATGAATGCTCTGTACCTACATTTTGGAAAAACTTTATCATTATACTAATTCGCAAAAAGGGAGACACAAAAGACCTGGACCATTACTGCCCAATAAGTTTACTTTCCGTAATATGTAAAATATTTACAAAGATCATAGAAGACCGAATAGAAAGACAGTTAGTCTTTAAACAACCAAGAGAGCGGGCTGGCTTTAGAAGTGAGTATTTAACAGCTGACCATATCCAAGTAATTAAATGCATAAATCAACAAAGTATGACAGACCACTATGTATGACATTTGTAGACTATGAGAAACCTTTGGATTCTGTCAAAACTTTAGCAGTAATGAAAGCCCTTCAAAAACAAGGAATAGAAGAATCTTATGTTAGAACACTTGAAGATAGCTATACAGGTACAGTAATCCTTAAACTACATTAATGTAGTGAAAAAATTACGATTGAGAAAGGAGTTAGTCAGGGAGACCCTATCTCTCCTAAATGATTCACAGCATGTCTAGAAGAATCTTTTAAGAATTTAGATTGGGAAAAGGTAGAAATTCATATCAATGAGGAACACCTGCTTCTTTTACAATCTCTATGGATCCATTCTATTATTCTTAATGTCTATCTATTATCTGTCATTCTCATTATATGTCCTGCTTATGTTCATTTACTTTTCTTACATGTTGCTAGAATATCCTCTACTTTAGTTTGCACACGTATCCATGTTGCTCTTATTCTGTCTCTTAGTGTTTTTCCCATCATTATTCTTTCCATAACTCTTTGAGTTGTTACTAGCTTATGTTTTAAAGCTTTAACAAGGCTCTCTAAGTTTCTGATGCATAAGTTAATAATGGTAGGACCAACTGATGAAATACTTTTCTTTTTAGAGAAAGTGCCATTTTAATTTCCATAATCTCATTTTGTTTACTAAAAGTTTTCCATCCTATACTTATTCTTTAAATTTCGGTCTCAAGTCCTGGGGAAACACTTATCGTCTGTCCTAAGTACGTATATTCATTAAAAATCTATAGAGGTTCGTCCATAGCCCTCACTTGTTGTCATTGCATGTTTATTGAACAATATCTTAGTTTTACTGATATTCATTTTCAGTCCTACATTTCTGCTTTCTAAATTCAAATCTTCTATCATCTTTTGTAATGCCTTCCGTGAATCACTATGTCCTGGAAGAAAGGATGGCACTCCCTATGAAGAAGAAGGATTGCTTTTGATAAAATAAAAAGCTAACCAAGCAATAGAGGAAGGGGAACCAGTGGATGAAAGAATTATCTATGCAATACTGAAGTCTAGTCATGGAAGTATGGCAATTATGGTATGCTATGTCCCTACTGAGGAAGCAGATACCAATCGGAAGGACAGCTTTTATGGTGAATTCCATAAGGTGGTTAATAAGGGGGCAAAACGTGGTATTCTTCTTTGTATGGGGGACATGAATGCTAAAGTAGGTAATGCCAATGATGGTTTTAGAGAATGCATGGGTGTCCATGGTGCAGGAGAGATGAATGGTAATGGTGTTCGATTTGCCAGTATTTATTTAGCTAATGAATTGATGATAGGCAGCTCACTGTTGAAACAGATATACATAAGTATACTTGGACATCTCCCTGAGAAAAATACAGCAACCAAATTAACCATTTAGCAATAAATACAAAATGTAAAAACTCACTACTGTATGTCAGATCTCGACGGGGAGCTGATATAGGTAGCGACCACCAACTTGTCTCAACATCTAGACACAAGGTGAAGACCAGGAAAGTAAATATAAACTACCTCCCAGGTATGACATTGAAAAG
>NC_090727.1:150793039-150805539 GCF_036898095.1 Palaemon carinicauda | reverse complement strand
CGGTGTATGTGTAGGCGAAGGGAAAGTGAACCGTAACTAGAGAGAAGGATTCAACGCAGTACTGTCTGGCCAGTCAAAGGACCACAACTCTCAAACGATAGTATCTCAACGAGTGGCTGGTGCCCTGGCCAACCTACAGTACTACCTACAAGTGAAAAAAAGCGCAGGCCCACTCTACATGATTCATAACATCGTAACATGCCTCTGTGATTGCCAATTTGTATGGAATACACGTACGTTACAACATATAGGAATTGGTAGGCAATCAAAAAGAACGCACAAACAATATGTACTCGCTGGATTGCCTCATTGAAACAGGAAGGGTTGAGGTACTTTGTTTGCCGGAATCTATGGTAGATTAACCCTGCGTTTGTTCATCAATCCAAAAAATAAAAGTCCATTACAAATTTTAGAAAAAGTTTAATATCAGCCTGAGTATAGTGTTTAAAGTCGTTGGTAAACCGAATATTGGTAAATTTGTAGGGCTATAGATTAATGGCATTCCGTATTATTATTATTATTATTATTATTATTATTATTATTTAAGCTATAACCCTAGCTGGAAAAGCAAGATACTTAAAGCGCAAGGGCTCCAACAGGGAAAAAATAGCCTGGTGTGGAAAGGAAACAAGGAAATAAATAAACTACAAGAGGAATAATGAACAATTAAGATAAAATATATTAAGAACGGTAACAACATTAAAATAGATCTTGTATTTATAAACCATAATATCTTAGACAAAAAGAACAAGTGGAAGAGAAATAAGTCTATCCTCAAGCAAGAAAACTCTAACCCAAGACAGTGGAAGACCAAAGTACGTGTATTCCACTACCCAAGACCAGATAAACACGCATGTAGCCCTTGTTAATTTTTGTAGTTTCGAACTTGAATTTTATATATATATATATATATATATATATATATATATATATATATATATATATATATATATATATATATATAGCAAGTTCTGGCTATAACTAATGTTTCACACGCCAATTTGATACCATATCAATTATAAAAGATATAGATAATTATAACGGTTTCCAACACCATTTGTTTTTTGTCTGGTCAGCAAGTTCTGGCCATTGTTAACGGTTTCGAACAGATATTTGAAACGTCGTATGCCGAGAGTTGCGTCAAACATTCGAGGGGTTTTTAAGTGTTGGAACTTGGACGCAGGCTTTAAACTTTCAAGGTAATTACCTTAGTTTTATGTAATTAGCATGGTTTCAAGGTAATTTCTAAGGTAATGATATTTGTAAGGTGATTACGGTTTTACTGATAGATTGTAATTTGTCAATGAGGGACCAAATTGTGAACACAGTTAAAGTGTATAACTATCACCTGAGAAACATAGCATTTATTAGAAAATATTTAACAGAGGGCAGTACAAAAATTTTAGTGATGAGTCATGTAATATCAAGGCTTGATTATTGCAATTCTCTGTACTACAAATTGCCCAATACACTACTAAGAATGCTTCAAAATGTGCAAAACCGGGCGGCTAGACTGATAAAAGGCATTAAACTAAGGGAGAGAATAACTCCTGCATTGATCGATCTACATTGGTTACCTGTTAAGGCTAGAATTGAATTTAAAATTTGCTTGTTGACTCACAAAGCACTTACAAGTGATAAGCCTAAATATCTTCGTGATTGCTTGGTCCCTTACCCTGAAGCTACCAGCGCCTCTGTAAGAGTTAGACATGCTGATGACCCACATAGACTATTCGAAATTAGTGTGAATCATGCAATAGGAGGAAGAACGTTCAGTTATGCTGCACCGAGACTCTTTAACGACCTTCCACTCGATATCAAGAATAGCAATAATGTGGCAGCTTTCAAGAAAAACCTGAAGACTTATCTTTTTAGAAAGTGTTATAATAGTGACCTGAAAACTATCAAGCCTGAATACAAATGCTAGCGAAATAACTGATAACGATACAGAGCAAAATATTAACTGGAAAGAAATTATTTTTTCACACACCAAGGCCCGCCTGAACAGACCTTTAGTGTCTGATGGAGGGCGAGAAATAAACCCGTAAAAGTAAAAGTAAAGTAAAAAAAAAATTCAAGGAAATTGGGAAAGTTTTAAGGTAATCTAGGGTAAAAAGCAGCAGCATCTAAGCCTGGTAATGGCTACATGCTCAAGTTTAAACCCTGCTGTAACTGTCGACAACTCAGTAGTGAATTGTCTTGTGAAGTGGTTGTGTCGTGCTAATTGTTGGACTTCTGTCTCTTGCGTGAGTAGGATAATCTTCGTTAGAATGACTATATTTCTATATTAATATTTTATATCAGCTTTGTTGTATAATTTGGTTTACGAGGTGCTCTGAAATTCATGGCGATTATCCTAGTACGAATTTTCTTTTGGAGAAAGTAATTAATATTGCGGCATCCATGACTATTTTGTACACGAGTCTTCTTTGCCTTGAGTTTTTCCCATTTCTATATGGAGTCGATGGGTACAGTTGGCTTCGTTAATTCCAATACATTCTCAAGATCTGGAAACTATTAAGCCTGAATACAAATGCTAGCGAATAAATGAAAAGATACAGAGCAGAATATTAAGTGGAAAGAAATTATTTTCACACACCAAGGCCCGCCTGAACAGACTCTTAAGTGTCTGATGGAGGGCGAGAAATAAACACGTAAAGTAAAAGTAAGTATTGGGAAGCCAAGGAGACGCTAGTGTACAGGAATTAATGAAGCCAATTGTACAGTCGGTAGGTATTACAGTCACCTGCACTGGAGGTGCAGGCAGACCACGGGCTCTTGTGCAAAGGCAGCTCGTAGATATGGGGCCATTGTTTCGAATGAGCCTTCTACATCTGTCCTGTACGCGTAGAATCAAAAGAGCGCTGACACTCAAGGGGAATCGTTCGTCAGATGTCTCTAGTGTTCCCATGACCAACAGATAGAGTTGCTCTTCTTACTAATTCTACGAAATGGGAGAAGCCCTCTCCAACCTTAGCGAATCAAAGACTGTAAAGGGCCGTATTTGTTAGTAAAATCATACAAATGTTACAAATCAACTTTCCATATTTCAATTCAGTATTACTATTTGACATCTCAACTATCCACCACAAATACGAAACAGTCGCACTCAAATTATATATATATATATATATATATATATATATATATATATATATATATATATATATATATATATATATATATATGTGTGTGTGTATATACACATATATATATATACATTATATATATATATATATATATATATATATACACATATATATATATACACATATATATACATATATATACACATATATATACATATATATACACATATATACATATATATATATATATATATATATATATATATATATATATATATATATATTACTTTTTAATTGGTACTTTTTCGTATGAGGGGCCAATTAGACACTTTCCAGGGAAGGGTCGTGGGAGAGATTCCTCTTAACCGCCCCCCCCCCCCTCACCCTGCTCCACGACCAGTATGACACTGAGGAAATAAGGAAGGAAGTCATTTCTGCTTTAGTTGTTGTAGAGAGATACAGCCTGTAAGATATCATATCATTGCCTAAATGTCATTTGATATCCGTTAATGTTCTAGCAAATATTTCTAACCTAATTCATTATTAGTTGATTTGTAAAAGATAGCAGCAGTAGAATAAAGTAGCTGCTGTTGTTTGAAGGTTGGTAAGTAAAAAAAAAAAATTAAGTATCAGCTTTACGTAATAGATAATTAAAGATGGATACAATAGATGCTGATGACTGCATACCACATTGAAGACAATCAGAATTTAGTATTTCGTATCGAAAATCAGTTATATTGAGGTAAATGAGGACGCTATTATGGTTTGGTAAAAAGCTTTCAAATATTTTTTCTTGACAAATATAAAAAAATAATTTAGTCTCAGAACTATGTAATATTCCGAAATTTTGTCATGAAACTATGATATACTTATTTTCCTAAAATGTTTTCTTCTCTAATTGGCGGGAAAAATTCATGTGCAGATGGCATAAGCTCCAAATTATTCCCCAAGCTAATTATATAATTGTTTGTAGCTATATCTTGAGAAATTACACAGCTTGGAGATCAAACTGACTTTTTATCAACTTCATCCACCGCGTTCTTATAATCTTTATTCAAATAGCCTTAACGTGGTATGATAAAGTCCTTATATACAGCGTCCCTTTTAAATGATTAAGTGGGCAAGTTAGCTGTGTGTGGCTGCATGTGGGCCTTTGGACCGAGTGAATTACCGCAGGTAGATGGGCGCTTAACGAGCGAAAAATACATAACTATCCGGAAAGTTCTAGTTCGGAGTGTTCGAGCGATAGTCATCCATACCAGCTCCTCAGCCTATCAAGGTAGTAGTTAAACTACAATTTCTACGGCTGATGCAGTAAGCGGGGAAAGCTAAAAACTAAATACTAAAATAGCTCGAAAATAAATGTTTGATTGTCCTTTTGATCACTAAATCACGCATCTGAGAATCGATAACCTTGGATTCCTAAATATTTTACCTTTAGATTTTTTTCTGAGTTTCTTCCCCTATGGGACTCCTGACATGTGTTAGCTCTTTGATGTGCGTTCCTCTGTCTCATTCTTCAACATTTGTGCTCCTTTCTTTCATTCTCTAATCATATATTTATTGAACATTCACATCATTTTCAAAATGAATGGCCTTCCCCTCCGGTGGTCGTCTTAGGCCCAAAATTTTGGTTCTTAGCTTCTCACTATCCCTCCAGAAAAGAAATCTCTCCCGATCGGCAGCATAGAACATCTTCACTTGACTATTCAAACCTGCAACTATTTGATATTCGTGTGAAGCCAAGACAAGAAATTCATTAGGTGGATTCAGAAATAAGACATTTGGAGCACTCTATTTCATTTCCTTTAATCTTCGTTTTCACAATCTCCATCACCCCCCCCCCCAAAAAAAAAAAAAAAAGAAAAAAAAACTTTCATTGAAAAGCACGCACGCTTCCTTGAATAAATGGTATCACTCATATTTTTTATACAATAAATATCCCATTTCTTTATCATTATTCCAGTTAACGAAAATATCTTGATTGATTTTAAAGCAAACGAGTAAATTTCCTACAGAGCACTTGCGGTATATGAAGGACTACAAAATATAATGATCTAAGTATATCAACCCTGACAAATGTTGATATACGGATCGTTAAGGAAACAAATCCTCCAAACACCAAAAGACAACGACTCGCTAATAACCTCCACCAACGAAGTTGGAGGGAGTTTGTTTTACCCCCTGTTTGTGTGGTTGTTTGCGCGTGTGTTTGTTAGTGAAACTCTTCCTGGCTACAATTTTAATCGTAGAGTAATGAAACTTGTAGGGATTAACTGTCATGCAAAAAGCCGGAAATTATTGAATTATGGAAGGTCAACGTCAAAGATAAAGGTCATGGTCAAGCAAAATGTCCAATTCACGTAATCATCCATAATTTGTAAACAGCTTCCTGTCGACCATTTTAATGGTAGAGTAATGAAAATTGCAGGAATTATCTGCTATGTAAAAAACTGAAAACTATTAGATTTTGGAAGGTCAATATCAAAGGTCAAGGTTAAGGTTGAGGAAGAGGTCGAGAAATAAGCTACCGCGGCAGAGGTGCCCCTCTAGTTACAGCTATTTTTTCCCCCAAATCACCCATTATTTGGATAAACATTTAAATCTAACAAAATTATCCCGTTATCTGCACCCTGCGATAACCATCTCCAATTTTGCCATTTGGCCTCGATTATTATCAAGCGAATAAAGCTCTTGAGATAAGGATTGAATTAGCAATGTAGCGAAGATTTTAATGTATATGTTTAAAATTTTAGTACACTAGTAAAGTGTTTGCCTAGCATTCACTTGTCAGCAGATCGATCCCAGCCCGAGACCGTGAGTTTAAGCTGTTTATTGGAGAGGCCACTGCTGTGGTTGGGCGCCACAGTGAGGGGTTCAGTTTGCCTGGCTGACGTTCTGGTGAGCATCTATGCTGATGAAACTGGAACTGAAACCAGACATATTTACCTTTACCTTGAACCATTCTTGGCATATTTACCTTTACCTTGAACCATTCTTGGCACATTTACCTTTACCTTGAACCATTCATGGCATATTCACCTTTACCTTGAACCATTCTTGGCATATTTACCTTTACCTTGAACCATTCTTGGCATATTCACCTTTACCTTGAACCATTCTTGGCATATTCACCTTTACCTTGAACCATTCTTGGCATATTTACCTTTACCTTGAACCATTCTTGGCATATTTACCTTTACCTTGAACCATTCTTGGCATATTCACCTTTACCTTGAACCATTCTTGGCATATTCACCTTTTCCTTGAACCATTCTTGGCATATTTACCTTTTCCTTGAACCATTCTTGGCATATTTACCTTTACCTTGAACCATTCTTGGCATATTTACCTTTACCTTGAACCATTCTTGGCATATTTACCTTTACCTTGAACCATTCTTGGCATATTTACCTTTACCTTGAACCATTCTTGGCCACGATCACAGACATGAGACTGCTAAGCTAAACGAAAAGGGTAATGTAAAGGGAATGATGAATAAAGGGCAAGTGGTGAAGGGTCTAAAGACTGAAATGACATATTCCCTTTAATCTGAATAACTTGGGTAATATATTACAGTAAAGTATCATTCCGTATTACAAAATGTTGCAATCTATTAATATCTAAAAGGTAAAAAAATGTTTTTAACTGTCAATCTAGCATTTAGAAAATATCGATGAGCTTTTAGAAGTATAATATATTTTTTTCTATTGGAAACATTGTAGAATTATGCGAAACAAACTATTAAAAGGAGTTCATGTGCTGGTAAATTACTTCATAACTACAGTAAGCTCAAACAATATGGTCTCTCTCTCTCTCTCTCTCTCTCTCTCTCTCTCTCTCTCTCTCTCTCTCTCTCTCTCTCTCTCTCTCTCTCTATGTATGGTGTTATTAATTAGTATTTTGTAACATTGAATCATTATTGAAACTACTTTTTCTTCCATCAGTGACTTAAACAAGACTCTTGTTGAAATAATCTAATGTACTGTAGGTGCTAGCGGAAGGAATTGTTTTGCTACGACACTCCAATAATTTCTACGTGATACTACGGATTCATGATATATATATATATATATATATATATATATATATATATATATATATATATATATATATGTGTGTGTGTGTGTGTGTGTGTGTATAGGCGTGTGTTTGTGCATTCAGCACTTGTAGTGGACATTCCAGACGTCAAATGATATAAAATATGGCAACTCGATTGTAACATTTTAATGCTTTCGCTGACAAAGACAGCCCTTCACTGTCTTTGATTCTCTAAGCTTAAAGGAGGCTCCGCCATTTCGTAGAATTGGTAAGAAGAGCAGCACCTTGTCTGTTTTGTCATGGGAACACTAGAGACATCTGACGAAAGATTTCTGCTGAGTTTCGGCGTTCATTTGATTCTGACTATACATATTGTTATTTTAGACTGTTTTCCTTCATGTCATTCGATAATCTATCTTTCCACCTGAACTTTGGTCTTCGTCTCCTTCTTCTGTCCTCCACCTCCATGTTTTGTATATATAAGACTACTGAAATGTATTTGACTTTTGAGGAGTACTCAACAATGCAAGGCTGTTTAATCAAAGAGTTTTGAAATGTTGACTATTTCATCAGTAAGTTTTGAAATTAAGGCATTTTTAAAATGACTGCTGAAATGCGAGACTATTTCATGAATGAACACTAAGACGAGAGACTTACATCATGAACAAGAGCAAAATTCGTCTGTTTGTTTTGACGATATCTTTAATATGGCGAAAATTGCAAATCCGGATCCGGATCATCTCCGAAATTTAATGGGGTTGTCCATGATCTGAGATCTGTCTTATGTGTGGTAAAAATGTCAAAATCTGTCGAGTAGTTTTAGACAGACAGACAGACAGACCATCTCCAAAAATTAATAGCGTCGTCCATGGCCTAAGATTTACGAGTATATGTAGTGGAAATTTCGTAAAAATCCGCAGAGTAGTTTTTGATGTCATCTTTAAAATGGGGAAAACTGTAAATCCAGATCTAGAGTCTGGATCAGGATCATCTCCAAAATTTAATTGGGTAGCCTATTACCTAAGATCTGTCTAGAGAGACCATTTCGTTAAACTCCGTCGAGTAGTGTAGACGTAATCCTGTCTACAACAGACAGACAGAAGCACAGATAGATAGATAAATAAACCGACTCGATTTTGTAACCTTGACGGATGTAATAAGTACTGAAATGTGAGAATATCGAGTACTGATATAAGTGTCTTTCGAGAAGATTGCTGAAAGTTGAGAATATTTCAATAGTGAGAACTGGATTCTCATAGAAAATTCCATTTCCGCTAAAAACTAAAATATATATTGATCCCATATTTATTATTAAGTAATTAGAAATGAAACTTTGAAAAATGAGCTCTAAAATGTGACTTTTAATAATGTATCATGAAACATAACCGACTGTTTTATTGAAGATTCCTTAAACTCGATATACTTTCATCATTGAGAACCGAAATACGAGACTATAATTTTGTCGATTACAGAAACGTAAGACAATTTCATTGGTACAGAAATAAGAGATTATTTTAGCAAAGTGTTTAGGCATGCGAGGGGATTTTAAAAGTGAGTTTTGAAATTTGCAATTATTTTGAAGATCAGTTTAGAAATGTTAGACTATACCAAATGAATTTTGAAATGAGACTATTATTACAGATTATTTCATCAATAAACACTGAGATGTGAGAATAATTTTTTAATAGGTAGGCCTACTGAAATGTGAGACTATTTTTAAAACTAGTACTGTAGGCTAATGGGAGACTAGTTCATGAATGAGTACTGTAATGGGAGACTAGTTCATGAATGAGTACTGTAATGGGAGACTAGTTCATGAATGAGTACTGTAATGCGAGACTAGTTCATGAATGAGTACTGTAATGCGAGACTAGTTCATGAATGAGTACTGTAATGGGAGATTAGTTCATGACTGAGTACTGTAATGGGAGACTAGTTCATGAATGAGAACTGTAATGGGAGACTAGTTCATGAATGAGTATTGTAATGGAAGACTAGCTCAGGAAGGAGTACTGTAATGGGAGACTAGTTCATGAATGAGAACTGTAATGCGAGACTAGTTCATGAATGAGTACTGTAATGCGAGACTAGTTCATGAATGAGTACTGTAATGCGAGACTAGTTCATGAATGAGTACTGTAATAGGAGATTAGCTCATGAATGAGTACTGTAATACTAGACTAGTTCAGGAATGAGTACTGTAATGCGAGACTAGTTCACGAATGAGTACTGTAATGGGAGACTAGTTCATGAATGAGAACTGTAATGGGAGACTAGTTCATGAATGAGAACTGTAATGGGAGACTAGTTCATGAATGAGTACTGTAATGGAAGACTAGCTCAGGAAGGAGTACTGTAATGGGAGACTAGTTCATGAATGAGAACTGTAATGGGAGACTAGTTCATGAATGAGTACTGTAATGGAAGACTAGCTCAGGAAGGAGTACTGTAATGGGAGACTAGTTCATGAATGAGAACTGTAATGGGAGACTAGTTCATGAATGAGTACTGTAATGGAAAACTAGCTCAGGAAGGAGTACTGTAATGGGAGACTAGTTCATGAATGAGTACTGTAATGGGAACTTAGCTCATGAATGAGTACTGTAATTGAAGACTAGCTCATGAAGGGTGTAAATATATACTTTAATTTCTAGCCAAATACATTAACCATACATTTTTCCCATTCGTTATTTTGTGTCTGATCCATTTATGGATCCTTTGACTAGCCACACAGTACTACATTGGATCCCTCACTCTGGTTACGGCTCATTTTTCTTTGCCTACATATACACCGAATAATCTGGCCTATTCTTTCCACATTCTCCTCTGTCCTCATACACCTGACAACACTGAGATTACCAAACAATTCTTCTTAGTTCAAAGGGTTAACTACTGTAATGTAATTGTTCAGTGGGTACTTTCCTCTTGGTAAGGGTAGAAGAGACTTTAGCTATGGTAAGCAGCTGTTCTAGGGGAAGGGCACTCCAAAATCAAACTATTGTTCTCTAGTGTTGGGTAGTGCCATAGCCTCTGTACCATGGTCTTCCAGTGTCTTGGGTTTGTTCTCTTGCTATTTTATCTTGTTTCTATTCCTCTTGATTTTTTTTTTTTTAGTTTTAGTATATATATGAAATATCCAATTTAATGTTGTTGCTGTCCTTAAAGTATTTTATGTTGATTCTTTATTACCTCTCTTTTAGTGTATTTTCTTTGTTTCCTTTCCTCGCTGGACTATCTTTCCTTGTTTAAGCCCTTGGGCTTATAGCATCATGTTTTTCCAACTATGGTTATTGCTTACCTAATTATGATAATAATACTACTACTAATAATAATAATAATAATAATAATAATAATAATAATAAAACGAGTGATTTTTAGTAAGAGAAATGGTCAGAAATGAACAATGAACACAAGATGACCAGTTAGAAAAATATACACTTCGTGTAAGTGGCATGAAGTTGTCTTATCATTATGTAGAGCATCACGTTCATCAAATGTTTAATGTTCCGCCGTGACTCGCTTCTCACAAATAAACATTTAGCCTTAGGAACAAAGGACAAGCATTTGCTTAAAGCAAAACTTTCAAGAAAAAGCAAAAGCTCTATAGTCCATTTCTTTTAGCGATGCAGATTTGCACAGACTCGCAGCGGTGCCCTTTTAGCTTGGAAAGGTTTCCTGATCGCTGATTGGTTGGACGAGATAATTCTAACCAATCAGCGATCAGGAAACTTTTTCGAGCTAAAAGGGCACCGCCGCGAGTCGGTGCAAATATGCATCGCTAAAAGAAATGGACTATAGTAGCTAAAGGTAGAAAATGCTTGGGTAAAAGACAATTGCTTAACAGCATATGAATAATGATTATTTGAATATTATTCTATTGTCTGGTTTTCAGCTGCTGACTCTCATCTTAGTTTGTTGGACTAGTACTTAAGGTCTATTAGATTCCTCGTCCATGATGTGGATACTAATCTCTGGGACTTCATCCAGTATGTAATACTATAGTCCATTTCTTTTAGCGAGCCAGATTTGCACAGACTCGCAGCGGTGCCCTTTTAGCTCGGAAAAGTTTCCTGATCGCTGATTGGTTGGACAAGATAATTCTAACCAATCGGCGATCAGGAAACTTTTCCGAGCTAAAAGGGCACCGTTGCGAGTCGGTGCAAATCTGCCTCGCTAAAAGAAATGGACTATAGAGGTGCGATTAATTGCAAGTCTTGCCTTCGCTTACTACTGCACAATATTTTAGAAGTTTTACTCTAGGGTGTGACCAGATTATATCGGGTGTATTAGAATACTCTGTTGTATTGAGCATTATGAAGAAGCTACAACTTTATTTTAGTACTATTTGCACGGTCTGGAAAGATCTGGATGTAGAAATGGTCAGAATTATATAAAAAAAAAAATACTTAAGTAAAGTAGGATGCAAGAAAAAAAAAAACAAAAAAACACAACAACAACGAAGTTGCTGATATTAACACCCAGATCAGGAATACAGAATTTAATACACAAACTTTTTTTGTATAATAAATTAAGATAATAAGCAGTAGCTGAAGACCAGAAAATAGAACAATATCTAAAACATTGTAGAATGAAAAAAAAAATATATAAATTAATACGAATTTATATATAAATTTATCTAATGTATGTATGTTTGTATATGCATGTGCATGCTTTTATATGCCTATGCATGCATGTATATGCATCTCATCATCATCATCATCAATCGTTACTAGTCCACTGCAGGACGAAGGCCTCAGACATGTCTTTCCACTCGCGTCGGTTTATGGTCTTTCTATGTTTAGTTTTATGCCAGTATATATCTACAAATTTTCTCAGTCAAGCCATCGTCTTCTCTTCTCCCCTGCATCTTCTGTAATCTCTAGGGACCCATTATGGTATTCTTAATGTCCATCTACTGTCTGGCATTCTCGTTATATGTCCAGCCCATGTCCATTTCTTTCTTTTACATGTTAGATAATCCTCTAATTTAGTTTGCTCTCGTATCCATGTTGCTCTTTTTCTGTCTTAGTGCTATTTCCATCATTATTCTTTCAATAACACTTTTGTGACTAGCCTAAGTTCCAGGTCTTTTTTGAAGGCTCCAAGTATACTGATGGACCATCTGATAAAGTACTTTTCTTTTTAGAGAAAGTGACATTTTTCTTTTCATAATGTTTACCAAAAGCTATCTATCCCATTCTTATCCTTCTTATAATTTCGGTCTCATGCCCTGGGAAAGCACTTACTGTCTGTCCTAATAATGTATATTTATTAACAATCTTTAGAGATTCCTCCAGAACTCTTATTTATTGTCTGCATTTTCATTAAATATTACCTTAGTTTTACTCATATTAATTTTCAGTCCTACAT
>NC_090727.1:150768039-150780539 GCF_036898095.1 Palaemon carinicauda | reverse complement strand
TAACATTTATCCTAGGATTTTTACCGTTTTTTTTTTTTTTTTTTTTTTTTACAGCAAATTTTTAACAGTGTAGGGTTAATGCAATATTTCTCACTCTTTCAAATATTCCGCCTTTTACACCAAGAAGAGTGTGACGGGCCGAGAGAAGGTTTTGATTCTATGACAGTATGAAGGCAACTGATTAAATTTATTATAGAACACTCTCCTTTATATACAAAAGCTCAAAGCAACAAGAAATTTCATGTTTGAAAAACAGACACTGTTACAGAGGAGAAAAGCTGACATGTTTAATCTGGTTCATTTTAGTGCGAGGGAAGAGCGAAGGTACAAGCATAATATATACACAAAATGAACTATGTACGATCGTGTGACACACGGTTGGTACAAGAGTTTCGGGTAATCTTACAGCCATAAACCTCTGGGTCATGATATGTGTCCCAGCAGTGCCCGTCACGTCATGTGCTATCGGCATTACTTAACGGTCTTTACAGCACCCCCTTTTTAGCCTTCTACACTAACTATATACCTTGGTGCTGAATGACCTCCTCAGTCCCAGTGCCAGAACATATGGTCCACATTCTTTTTATCAATCCAAATCCATATAGCGCAAAAGTATGCTCAAAAGTGACCTGATGGATTCGGTTACAATTGAATATCGAAAGTTTTGGAAAGGCATGAAAAATATATTAGTTTGACAACAAAAGTAATTATTATTATTATTATTATTATTATTATTATTATTATTATTATTATTATTATTATTATTTATCAATTTTGATTATTAGTTATGGTTACATGATAATATTCGCTAATATTCTTTTTATTAATATTTCTCATCAGTTATTATTTATTCATAATGACCTTTTTTTACTATTATTTACAACTGGCCGAAGCACAAGATTATGAACGAGGGTTGAAATTGAAACGGAATAATTTGAAATCATCGGATCACATAAATCATGCCGTACATACGAACAGAATTATCATAGAGACCACATCATTGCTGCCGACTGTACGTATCGTCCTTTACATACGCCTAGAAAGTTTAAACTCACTAGAGAATATTTACATTTATGTTCTGGTAAATATAGTTAAAACTATTGATTATAGCTTAAGAAGATCAAATCTAAAACTATATATTGAATTGTAATAATATAAATAAAAATAAATTATACACAGAAGGTTAAAAATACTAAAAATACATAAAATAATTATTAAAAAGTTAAGAAAAAAAAATTAAGAATAAATAAAAGTTGATTTGACTTTAGGCACGTAGACGCATTTTCGATGACGTCACAGAACCACAAAAAATGGATAATCTCTCTTGGATTAGAGCGAGTGTGTTCGTTCGTACGTAGAACGTGTATTACGTACACAGGAAACTTATTGGTAAGTTACTTAGATGACCGTGGAGGTAGCAGCAGTAGGGGATTCAGCATTATGAAGCTTCATCTGTGGTGGATAACGGGGGAGGGTGGGCTGTGGCACCCTAGAAGTACCAGCTGAACTCGGTTGAGTCCCTTGTCAGGCTGGAAGAACGTAGAGAGTAGAGGTCCCCTTTTTTGTTTTGTTTCATTTGTTGATGTCGGCTACCCACAAAAATTGGGGGAAGTGCCTTGGTATATGTATGTATGTATGTATGTATGTATGTATGTGCTGTAACTGGGATGAAACCTCAATTAGAATCACGGGGAAAATAATGACCAGGTTTCCGAATGTTTTTTTTTTTTTTTTTTCATTTGCGATGGTAAGAGGATATAGGCAGACACATCAGCCCAGCTTCCATTCAATGTGCTTCTTTGATACATAATAGAGCTCTCGGATAGAATTCACAGAATTATGTGTGTAGCTCCAAGTATTCGACGTTAACTGTTAATTAAATAATTTTTTAGGTTAATTAAAGGTTTTTTTTTAGGTTTACCTAGAGAGAGAGAGAGAGAGAGAGAGAGGAGAGAAGAGAGAGAGAGAGAGAGAGAGAGAGAGGAGAGAGAGAGTAGGGGAGGATAGATAGAGAGGAAAGGAAGGTAAGAGAGAGAGAGAGAGAGAGAGAGAGAGAGAGAGAGAGAGAGAGAGAGAGAGAGAGTAGGGGAGGATAGAAAGAGAGAAAGGAAGGTGAGAGAGAGAGTAGGGAAGGATAGAGAGAGAGAGAGAGAGAGAGAGAGAGAGAGAGTAGGGGGAGGATAGAATGAGAGGAAAGGAAGGTGAGAGAGAGAGAGAGAGGAGAGAGGAGGAGAGAGAGAGAGAGAGAGGAGAGAGAGAGAGATTTCTTTACATGTACAGTGTATCTGCTGGAGAAATACTCTTCATCAAATCCATCATAAATAATATTTTTTTAGAAATATTTGTAAAGCTATGATATGATTAAATTATTAAAACAATAGACTGCTCTGAAACAAACTTGCATGTAATATCGTATGTATGTAAGTATACATTGTTCGTTAGTACATTTATAACTTTTTGTAATATTTAAGTCTTTGTCCGAACAGGGATTGCCTTTAGAGAAAAGTGCCTTGTTTGGTTTTCCATCTTGAAAGCATTGTGTTAGAGAGTGGCTACATGCAGTTTTCAAGGTTTGTTTATTAGGACAACACATGAACAATTCCTGTGTCCTCGACCTCTGGGCTTGGGTGACAGCTGCAGCTCAAAATCTTTATCATGCTCCACCAACATTAATAATAATAATAAGGATAGGGAAGTGGGGAAAATGGGGAAAGGAAGAGTACCCCTGGATACAATCCAGTTTATAGCTCAAAGGCAGGTACTCGGGATGGGAACGATCAAGGGATAAGGAGAAAGAGAAGTACAGGAGAAGATATAAAAGAGAGGGGCAGACCCTCTTGCGATATTAGGGAATTGATATTATTAAGCATCGTAATTCGCCGACACTCAAATGTTCTTTGCTCCGCCATGGGCCACTTTAAATGTTTAAGGGTTTAGAGGCAGTTCGTGAATGGCAGAAGCAAGGGACAGTGACATTGCCCTAGCAAGCAGGATAATGCTTTGGAGACTGACCCTATTACATATGATCAGCGTCCAAGCCCCCTCTCCACCCAAGCTAGGACCAAGGAGGTCCAGGCAATGGCTGCTAATGACTCAGCAGATAGACTTTTAGGCTCTTCCAAAACCCCCATCCTTAGCTCAGAAGGATGGTGAGGTTGCAGCGACCAAAGGAACTAACGAGTTTGAGCGGGACTCAACCCCAGTCTAGCGATCACCTGTCAGGTACGCTACCAGCCGGCCACCACAAATAAACAATATCTCATTTCTCCTCTGTTCTGGCAAGCGGTAGCCTACATGGATCAGTCACGTGGGTCACTATCTAAGCCGTAAGGTATTATTAGTACCTATAACCTGCTTTATTATTATTATTTTTATGTGACATGAATCGGCTGTGAGAGGATGCCGACCAATCACGATACTTGTGGGGGGAGGATGTTAAAGTTTTTGGGTTGCACCCAGTCGCTTCCCAGGTTAACTTTTGGTTGGTGACACCGGGTCACATTACCCAAATACCATAGGTAAATGAAAGCTTAAAACAAAAGTAACAGTTGCATAAACAAATAAATGCCTCTCGGCATTCCACAATGGTACTGAATAAGGAAGTTCATGCAATTGTCTACCAAGACAGGATAAAAAAAGGTATGAGTTGGATGAATGCAGACTCGACATTTATTTAGTCAGTTATTATTATTATTATTATTATTATTATTACTATCCAAGCTACAACCCTAGTTGGAAAAGCAAGATGCTATAAGTCCAGGGGCTCCAACAGGAAAAAATAGCCCAGTGAGGAAAGGAAATAAGGAAATAAATAAATGAAGAGAACAAATTAACAAAAAATCATTCTAAAAAAAAGTAACAACGTCAAAACAGACATGTCATATATAAACTATTAACAACATCAAAAACAAATATGTCATAAATAAACTATAAAAAGACTCATGTCCGCCTGGTCAACAAAAAAGCATTTGCTCCAACTTTGAACTTTTGTAGTTCTACTGATTCAACTACCCGATTAGGAAGATCATTCCACAACTTGGTAACAGCTGGAATAAAACTTCTAGAGTACTGCGTAGTATTGAGCCTCATGATGGAGAAGGCCTGGCTTCCTTTTATCTTGCTGTCACACCTTTTTTACCTCCGTAGTATAACCTACACTGTTATACATCGGGGGGGGGGGGATATAGCCTCCTAGGCCCTAACGCCAAGTATATGAATCCAAACCAACAACCCACAAGCCTTGACGAATCCCTCGGGGACACGGGGACGAAAATAGACGGAACGAGGATTGAATTTAATTAACCGAATTTGAAAAGAAAATGCAGAGCAAGTTATGGTAATTGTTTTCCGAAATGCCTGCGGGTTATCAATGCAAGTGCACGTATCGGATGGCTATAAAAGCATGCCACGAGTGTCATCCTTGTAATGAGATGCGAACATGAGAAGCCTTCAGACTTTTGAAGGGTCACTTCAATGAACTCCTTAAGTGGCACTCTACTGGATTGCAGTAATGTAAGTCATATTTTCTTATTTTTTTTTAATGCTGTGGTCGTACGGTCGAATAAATCGTTAGAGATTACGTTAATTTAACTCCCAGTAGGCTTATGTGATTTATCAGATTTTTTCAAGGCTAAAGTAGACAATTTTTCAAGAAATTTTATATATTTTTTCTCATAATTAATCTCATGTTTAATATGTCATCATCAATCTGCTTCAACACATTTTCAAACATTATAATTCTTACATTATATTTTCCAAATTACTTTCGTCTCAAGATAATTGGATGTATACTTTCAAATGTAACTTACAGCTTTAAAACTTAATCTTTCTTTTTCTTCTTTGATTATATAGGCACTTTAACTCGTACCACTGAACTAGCCTCCTGGCTACTACAGCGAACTAGCCTCCTGGCTAGTATAGTGAACTAGTCTCCTGGCTAGTATAGTGAACTAGCCTCCTGGCTACTACAGCGAACTAGCCTCCTGGCTAGTATAGTGAACTAGTCTCCTGGCTACTACAGCGAACTAGCCTCCTGGCTAGTATAGTGAACTAGTCTCCTGGCTAGTATAGTGAACTAGCCTCCTGGCTACTACAGCGAACTAGCCTCCTGGCTAGTATAGTGAACTAGTCTCCTGGCTAGTATAGTGAACTAGCCTCCTGGCTAGTATAGTGAACTAGCCTCCTGGCTACTACAGCGAACTAGCCTCCTGGCTACAACAGCGAACTAGCCTCCTGGCTAGTATAGTGAACTAGCCTCCTGGCTAGTACAGTGGTAACTCATTTGCCTAGCATAAGCATGGCCGGAGATCGATCCCCACCCGGGACCATAAGTTTAAGCAGTTTACTAGGGGGAAGCCACTGCTGTGGTTGAGCGCCACAGTGGGGGCGGGGCTTGCCCGGCTGACGTCCTGGCAAGCATCTATTCTGATACATCTGGAACTGAAACCAAACACTTTTACCTTTATATAATTAGAGTATATCACACAGTCGATAACCTGGCTTTTGGGCTGGGCTGAGAAGGACTACTCGTGCGTGCATGAGGCCTATTAAAAGTGTCAACATAGGATGTCATTTTATAGCTTGAGCTATGAAGGGAAATGAACGGCGAGTTGTTATATAAAATAATATTGGATTTCTCTTGAAATTAGTTTCCAATCTCCCTTATATAATAAGAACTAAGGGTTAGGTTATATATATGTATATATATATATATATATATATATATATATATATATATATATATATATATATATATATATAATGTGTGTGTATATATATATATATATATATATATATATATATATATATATATATATATGTATATATGAGTATATTATTATTATTATTATTATTATTATTATTATTATTATTATTATTATTTGCTAAGCTACAACCCAAGTTGGAAAAGGAGAATGCTATAAGCCCAGGGGCCCCAAAAGGGTAAATAGCCTAGCGAGGAAAGGAAACAAGGGAAAATAAAATATTTTAAGAAGAGTAACAACATTAAAATAAATATTTTCTATATAAACTATAAAAACTTTTAACAAAACAAGAGGAAGAAAAATTAGCTAGAGTAGTGCGCCTGAGTGTACCCTCAAGCAAGAGAACTCTAACCCAAGACAGTGGAAGACCATGGTACAGAGGCTATGGAACTACCCAAGACTAGAGAATAATGGTTTGATTTTGGAGTGTCCTTCTCCCAGAAGAGCTGCTTACCATAGCTAAAGTCTCTCTTCTACCCTTACCAAGAGGAATAATTACAGTTAGGTAGTAGGTTGGCCAGGGCACCAGCCACCCGTTGAGATACTACTGCTAGAGAGTTATGGGGTCCTTTGACTGGCCAGACAGTACTACATTGGATCCTTCTCTATGGTTACGGTTCACTTTCCCTTTGCCTACACATACACCGAATAGTCTGGCCTATTCCTTACAGATTCTCCTTTGTCCTCATACAGATTACAACACTGAGATTACCAAAGTGGTTAACTACTGCACTGTAATTTTTCAGTGGCTACTTTCCTGTTGGTAAGGGTAGAAGAGACTCTTTAGCTATGGTAAGCAGCTCTTCCTGGAGAAGGACAATCCAAAATCAAACCATTGTTCTCCAGTCTTGGGTAGTGCCATAGCCTCTGCACCATGGTCTTCCACTATCTTGGGTTAGAGTTCTCTTGCTTAAGGCTACACTCGGGCGCACTATTCTATCTAATTTCTCTTCCTCATGTTTTGTTAAAGTTTTTATAGTTTACATAAGAGATATTTATTTTATTATTATTCTTAAAATGTTTATTTTTTCCTTGTTTCCTTTTTCTCACTGGGCTATTTTCCCTGTTGAAGCCCCGGGCTAATAGCATTCTGCTTTTCCAACTAGGGTTGTGGCTTAGCAATTGATAATGATAATGATAAGTAGTAAACCCCTTGGATGAAGAAGAATTGTTTGGTAATCTCAGTGTTGTTAGGTGTATGAGGACAGAGGAAAATCTGTAAAGAATAGGCCAGACTATTCGGTGTTTGTGTAAGCAAAGGGAAAGTACCGTAACCAGAGAGGATCCAATGTAGTACTGTCTGGCCAGTCAAAGGACCCAATAACTCTCTAGCGGTAGTATATATGTATATATGTGTATATATGTATGTGTAACATATGTATACTGTATATATATGTGTATATATATATGTATATATATTTGTGAATTATTTATTTGTTGTCTCGCTGGTAGGTAACCACTCTGCAAACAACAATCTCCTACAAATTGCTCAGACTAGTGGGTTGTAGATAGGAAAGGTGGAGGGGGTGGGAAAGGTTTAATCTGTGTATGAATATCTTACTAAATATATAGCAGTCCCTTTTGACAAGTCGCGCACACTAGTATTTCCATAATTAGCGTTAACAAATGTGGAATACATGTGCCAATTTTCACGAGTAATAATTTGTTTGGTATATAGAATAACATCATTATATGTAGGATAAACCAGCACCTTCTTCTTCTTCTTCTTCTTCTTCTTCTTCTTCTTCTTCTTCTTCTTCTTCTTCTTATTATTATTATTATTGTGGTTGTTGTTGTTGTTGTTGTTGTCATTATTATTATCATTATCATTTTCATTATTATTATTATTATTATTATTATTAATATTATTATTAAGCAGATATCTCTCAAGAGACAAAATAAGTCTGTCTAAAAGGTTTTCTAAAAAAAAAAAAAAAAAAATCACTATGATTAAAAACATTATTATACTCAAGGAAAAGATCACTTATATATATTTTTAGATTGATGTCATACGTGCAAGAAATATATTAATAATAAGAAAGAACACCTTGTCGACTATACGGGCAAAGAGAGTTTAGGGATGAAAAAAATTCCATTGGATTAATAACTATAAAAACGAGGGCATGAGATATACTCGAGACTGGGGATTGAAATGACAACATCGACAGTTGAGCTGCTATAAGGTTAAGCTTTCTCAGAGATGATATTTATCTCCGTCAACGAAGTTGGGTGGGGGGGGGGGGGGTTTCCCTACTGTTTTTCTGTTTGTTTGTTTGTTTGTGTACAACCTCCTGGCCAATATTTTACTCCTGGAGTATTATTATTATTATTATTATTATTATTATTATTATTATTATTATTATTATTATCCAAACTACAACCATTGTTGGAAAAGCAAGATGCTATAAGCACAAGGGCTCCGATAGGGAAAAATAGCCCAGTGAGGAAAGCAAATAGGGAAATGAATAAATGATGAGAACAAATTAATAAATCATTCTAAAAACAGTAACATCGTCAAAACAGATAGGCCTATGTCATATATAAACTATAAAAAGACTCATGTCAGCCTGGTCAACATAAAAACATTTACTCCAACTTTGAACTTTTGAAGTTCTACTGATTTAACTACTCGATTTGGAAGATCATTCCACAACTTGGTCACAGCTGGAACAAAACTTCTAGAATACTGTGTAGTATTGAGCCTCATTATGGAGAAGGCCTGGCTATTAGAATTAATTGCATACCTAATATTACGAGCAAGATGGAATTGTCCAGGAAGATCTGAATGTAAATGATGGTCAGAGTGAGACTTTTAGGGATTAATTGTTATGTTGAGACGTGGAAGTGATTCAATTTTGAAAGTGCTAGGTCAAAGGTAAAGGTCGAGCAAATGGTCGTTTGTGTGTAAACAATTTCCTTGCCATAATTTTAATCAATAGATTTTTGAAACTTTCGGGGATTAATTTTTATGTTGAGACGTGGAAGTGATTCAATTTTGAAAGTCAAAGGTCAAGGTCAAGGTTGAACCAAAGGTCGTTTTGTGTGTGAACAGTTTCCTGGGCATAATTTTACTCATGGAATATTGATACTTTCAGAGATTAATTGGTGTGTTAAGACGTAGAAGGAATTCAAATTTTAAAAGTCGTAAGTCAAAGGTCAAGGTCAAGGTCGAGCTAAAGGTCATTTATGCGTGAAAAACTTCCTGATCATAATTTTGCTCGTAGAATAGCGACACTTTCAGGGATTAATTGTTATGTTAAGACGTGGATGGAATTCAATTTTGAAAGTCGTGGATCAAAGTCGAGCAAAAAGTAGAGAAATGAGCTGCCGTAGCGGAGGTCTGCGCTCTGCTGAGTGCCCCTCTAGTTATTTGTGCAATGGGTAAATTATGCAAAGCACCTATCACTATCGGATCATTCGACCAGCTCATAAAAGAGGTGGAATGAGTTGCACTAGTCGGTCTTTAGTGGAAAGAAAGGAGATTACCCATTTCATTAGCAACTATAGGGCAACAGGGTCTTTTGAATGGTTAATCCTGTGAGTGCACGTACAGTACAAAAGGTTAGAGGATAACTAAGGCAGCTAAAGGCTTTCAACAGCAGTTCTTAAGATTTGGTGCATATTGTAATAGTTATTAACGCTATAGTATTATTATTATTATTATTATTATTATTATTAAATGCTAAGCTACATCCCTAGTTGGAAAAGCAGGATGCTATAAGCCCAGGGGCCCCAACAGGGAAAATAGCCCAGTGAGGAAAGGAAATAAGGAAAAATAAAATATTTTAGAAATGGTAACAATATTCAAATAAATACTTCCTATTTAAACAATGAAAATTTAAAAGAACAAGATGAAGAGGAACCAGATAGAAAAGTGTGCCCGAGTGTACCCTCAAGCAAGAGAACTCTAACCCAAGGCAGTGTAAGACCATGGTACAGAGGCTATGGCACTACCCAAGAAAAAGGAGTTGTTTATGGAGCAAATTTAATAGCGATTGCATTGTTGAATACCTGCAGATAACTGCACTTGGTGATAAACTACATTGCAACAACATTTTGAACTAGAAAAGCACCCTGAGAGTGCAGACCTCCGCCACGGCAGCTAATTTCTCAAAATCAGCTTGCCTTTCCCAGAATTAATTTGAAGTCTCTGTGACAACCATGTGCGAACTTTGGGTTAAGGTTAGGATTAATTCGGTCGACCTTTTGCTCGACTTCGACCTTGACCATTGACCAAGGACTTTCTAAATTTGATCAATTGCACGTCTCAACATAATGATTAATCTCTGAAAGTTTCACTACTCTATGAATAAAATTGTGTCCAGGACAATCGGACAAACAGGAGTGAAAACATAACCTCCTCCCAACTACGTTGACGGAAGTAATAACTGCAATCCGGCAGTATTTTGGAATAACTACAATGTGACAATTCATTTGAATAAATGAAATAAGACAGCTCTCCGAATAGCCGAAATAAGACACATTTATAATAACTGCAATGCGACGGTTCTTTTGAATAAATGCAGTATGGCAGCATTTTTGAATAAGTGCAATGCAACAGCCTTTTTTAACTACTGCAATATGGCAGCCTTTTTGAATAACTGAAAAGCGACAGTATTTCTTAATGACTTCAATGTTTTATTAGGTGCGGTGTGACAGCATTTCTGAACAACTATAGTGCAACAGTCTTTTTGAATAACAAATGAAGCGGCGTGTTTTCATATTTCTTATACGACGATATTTTTTAATAATTGCAATGCGAGGGGATTTTTAATAATTGCAATATGAAAGCGTTTTTTAATGAGAGCAGCATAATAGAATTTTGATAACTTCAACGTGACAACCTTTTTGAGTAAATACAAGCTGGCAGCAATTCTGAATAATTGCAATGCAACAGTGATTTGAATAGATGCAAATACATCAGTATTATTTTTTTAATAAAAGCAATAAAACCACATTTTTGATAACTGCAATACTACAGCATTTTCGAAAAACGGCAATGTGATAAAGCATTTTTGAAAAATTGCAATGTAACCGCATTGTTATAAATCTGCAAGGCAACAACATTTCTGAAAAACTAAATAGCGTCTCCATTTTTAGTAATTGCAATATGATTGCATTCTTTAATAACTGCAAAGTAACAGCTTTTTTAATAATAATATTTTTAATACTACAATACTACACAGTATTCTTGAAGTTTTATCCCAGCTGTGATCAAGTTATGGAATGATCTTCCTAATTGAGTAGTTGAATCTGTAGAACTTCAAAAGTTGAAACTCGCAGCAAATGTTATGTTGAAAAGGCTTACATAAGTCTTTTCATAGTTTATATATGACATATCTGTTTTGATGTAGTTAATGGTTTTAAAATATTCTATTGTTAATTTTTTCTCATCGTTTATTTATATCCTTATTTCCTTTCCCCACTTTGCTATTTTTCCCTGTCGGAGCCCTTAGGTCTATAGCATCTTGCTTTCCCAACTAGGGTTGTAGCTTGGCTAATAATAATGATAATGATAATAATAATAATAATAATAATAATAATAATAATAATAATAATAATAATGACTGCAATGTGACAGCATTTTTGTATAACTGCAAGGCAGCAATACATTTTTTTTAGTAAAGTTGATCAAGTGCCACAGCGAGTGCAAAGTAACCTTTAGTTTAGATGGGCGACTTTGCATCATACCACTCATCAAACAATCTTCGACATCCACAAAAATAACTCCATTGGCAAATGCAAGTTTGAATTACGTCTGTTGGTTTCAGACATTCTGCAGAAAAAAAATTTAAGTTTTACAAAAATAGTAGATAGAAAAAAAAACAAGATATAAAACTTACATTTGGCGATGCTGAAATCCAATTTCACGAAAAGTAAAATTTGCAATAGCCTACTCACCTGAATTGGAAAGCACATACAATGTATCTTAATTCAAATATAAATTTAATAATACTCTCAACCTAATCATGAAGTGTTATGATACAGTATGGGGTGCAAAGAGATCAACCCTAGTGATGATATTAGTCTTATATACAATAGATTATGATAGCAGGATCTGAAGCTACTTCGAAGTCTAGATCCTATACAAACTCGAGGTCTGAGACTACTGTATGTAGTGAGCCTTTAGATCTTCAACAAATATGCAAGTTCTATGTGAAAGTGTAGAGCCCTCTTTGTCCTTAGGATTATGGTGGCCAATGTGGTAACGTCTCTGACTGGTGAACGCCATTTTTGGGTTCGAGTCCCTCTCAAAATCGTTAGTTTCTTTGGATGCTGCAACCTCATCCTCCTTGCGAGCTAAGAATGTGGGGTTTGGGGGGAGCCTATAAGTCTATCTGCCGCCATTGCCTGGGCTTCCTTGGTCCTAGCTTGGGTGATGAGGGGGCTTGGGCGCTGATCATATGTAAATATGGTCAGTCTCCTGGGCATTGTCCTGCTTGATAGACCAATGTCACTGTCCCTTGCCTCTGCCATTCATGGGCGGCCTCTAAAGCCTTTAAGGGAGATGGGGAGAGGGACCCTCCCCCTCCCCCTGTTAATCTTCTGGTTCATATCGAATCTTAAAGGGAGGAGGATGCTATTCCTTTGCCTCACTCCCTCGCTACGACCACATACAGTCGACTAACTATCAGGGACACAGATTACTTAAACAAAGGGACTGTTGAGTTCATTGTTGTTCAGATACTAAAACAAGAACCAAGTCATTACATTATCAAAGGATTTTCGACATACCAT
>NC_090727.1:150753039-150765539 GCF_036898095.1 Palaemon carinicauda | reverse complement strand
AAAATTACGTGGTTTTGTATTTCAATGTCGAATTAATAGAATCTCCGTATAAAATATAATACTCATCCCAATGCGATTAGCACGTAAGTCTTTTCTACGTTCTATGAATGAAATGTCTGCCAATGACTAGACGTTTTAACTTTTCACAGGTAACTCAACACCTGAATATGTTTACATGCCATTTTTTTTTTTTTCGTTATCGCCCTCCCCTCGCACTGGTAACCTGTTATTGCCTGTGTGTGTTTGTGTCGATCTGTTTGAATTTTTGTGACCTTCTTACACTGCAACTGTTGCTATAAAAGCTCGCTGGCTGTTGAAATTAAGTTAGTTGCATTTATGCTGTCTCTTACTCTTCAAATAATTGCCCGCTCGCACACATCTTACCAGACTGAAATTTTATGTTTTGAGTTTAATGAAGCCAAATATATATTTTAGCATTTTCATTGACCAGTTGTGCACATTTTCCAAAATTTTTATAATGTACTAAAAAGCTTTTGAGTCTCTCTCTCTCTCTCTCTCTCTCTCTCTCTCTCTCTCTCTCTCTCTCTCTCTCTGGTATAAGGTTCGCTCTACCCAAGAGCAAATGGAGTCTCCTCGGGACGGGCAAAGTAGCCTAATCTTACATACGTAATTATGGGTACTTGAAAAAACTGATTCATCAAATTATAAATAATTGACAAAGTGATGGTTCAGAAATAGCGGCGTGACGAGGTGCTAGCTGACTTCTATTAATCCTTCTTTGAATGATTGAGACTTAACCTTGGATATTAGTTGTGTTTTATGTTGAAAAAAAAATGGCTTCATGGTTGGTTAACATAGAAATTATGCAAGTCCCATATGAAGATCTGTGAAGGAAAAAGATAGAATATTATTATTATTATTAAATGCTAAGCTACAACCCTAGTTGGAAAAGCAGGATGCTATAAGCCCAGGGACCCCAACAGGGAAAATAGCCCAGTGAGGAAAGGAAACAAGGAAAAATAAAATATTTTAAGAACAGTAAAAACATTGAAATAAATATTTCCTTTATAAACTATAAAAACTTCAACAAAACAAGAGGAAGAGAAACTAGATAGAACAGTGTGCCCAAGTGTACCCTCAAGCAAGACAACTCTAATGTGATTTTATTTTCACGTGTAGTACCACAGGAACACAGAAAAACCGTTCTTGTAGATGGCATCAGGGATGATTATATTAATTGAATGGCTTAGCTGTGCCCTGAATGTGTTAATGAAGAGTAATTAGCAAAGGAGGAATCTCTGTGAATGCAGAAAATAATTACTGAAATGGCAGCAGAACTTGAGCTGCGAGATTTGGTTATTACTGAATGCTGAGGCCTGCAGCTCTGTAGAGTCGGGCTTCACTCGTCGGGCTGATTAATAATACTGAATGCAAAGCCACGTTTACTAAGCGAGAGCTGGAACATTTTTTACGTGAGGAGCTACCTGGTGACTTAGCAGATTGGTCAGGGATCCTTAACCTGAGATTGAAGCATTTTAAGAAGAAATTTGTTCATTGGAAAAATCTTAAATGGATCGCAAAAAAAAAAAAAAAAAAAAAAAAAAAAAAAAAAAAAAAAAAAATTGATGAAGGTGTAATGAAGATGTCAACTGCTTAAAATGAAAATAAAAATGGAACGTACGTGGATAAAAAAAAAGCTCATTTAAAATCAGTTAAAATGGATTGCAAAAGAAAAAAAAAATTATGAAGGTGTAATGAAGACGTCCACGGCCTAAAATAAAAAAAAATGGAACTTACGTGGATAAAAAAGGCTCATTTAAAATCGGTTGAAATGGATTGCAAAAAAAAAAAAAAGTATTTGACAAGCTGTAATGAAGATGTCCACTACTTAAAAGGAAGAATAGAACTTGCGTAGATAAATAAGGCACAGTTAAAAAGAATCGCACAAAAGAAGTATTTGATGAAGCTTTTATGAAGATGTCCACTGCTTAAAATGAATAATTGAACTTAATTAGATAAACAAGGCTCAGTTAAAATCAGTTAAAATGGATCGCACAAAAAAGTATTTGATGAAGCTGTTATGAAGATGTCTACTGCTTAAAATGAACAATGGAACTCACATAGGTAAATAAGGCTCAGTTAAAATCAGTTAAAATGGATCGCACAAAAAAGTATTTGATGAAGCTGTTATGAAGATGTCTACTGCTTAAAATGAACAATGGAACTCACATAGGTAAATAAGGCTCAGTTAAAATCAGTTAAAATGAATTGCACAAATATATATATATATATATATATATATATATATATATATATATATATATATATATATATATATATATATATATATATATATATATATATATATATATATATATGAAGCTGTAGTGAAGATGTCCACTACTTAAGATGATGGATACAAATAACGTAGGTAAACAAGGCTGTTAAAATCAGTTAAAATGGATCGCACAAAAAAGTATTTGATGAAGCTGTTATGAAGATGTCTACTGCTTAAAATGAACAATGGAACTCACATAGGTAAATAAGGCTCAGTTAAAATCAGTTAAAATGAATTGCACAAATATATATATATATATATATATATATATATATATATATATATATATATATATATATATATATATATATATATATGAAGCTGTAGTGAAGATGTCCACTACTTAAGATGATGGATACAAATAAGGCTGTTAAAATCACCTAGTATAAAAGAGAGGATTTTTCTAATGGAACTATCAGAGATGAAGCAACGATTAAAATATATAGAATGGCTGAAGGAAGACGCAGTTACGAAGATTGGGGATCTTGAAATAAAGAATTTTGATTTGCAGTGTTTATTTTGGTGAGGATGTTGTGGTGAATGCAGTATTTTACAGGAATTGTTACTTGCTGTCAATCGCTAATGTAAAATAGAGGATAAGTATATTTTAGAAGTCTGCCGCAGGTAGACATTCCCATATATATATATATATATATATATATATATATATATATATATATATATATATATATATATATATATATATATATAAATATATATATATATATATATATATATATATATATATATTTTATATATTATATATTATATATATAAATGAAGAAGTGTTGATTTAAAAGCTCAAGATAGAGACGACTGGCGAAATCTATCAGAGGCCCTTTCGTCATTAGGCGCAGATGTTGATGATGATGATGGATATGTATATTGAAATATGGTTCGGTAATTCAAAAAGGCATTCATCATAATGAGGATAAAGTCACGTTACAATAGTGAGCGTGTAACATACGTGACAGATACCTTGTGGTTACTGACTTCTACTGTAAGAGATAATAGTCATATTGAGAAAGAATAGAAGTTCAAGGCGGATTGCAAAATCTGAGGTAAATGTACCGGTGCGACCATGGAACGAAAACCTGCTCTTCGGATTTCGTCAAATGTATAAACTTTTTAAGACAAAGCAAACGAGATATTGATCATATGGTGAATTCGAGATGTTGCATCTACAGGCTGCAAGTGTGCAAGAGTCCGTGCCTAGCCGTATGGGCCAGGTGATCTACAACAACAAGAATAAGATGCTGCAAAGATTTGAATGTGAAATTAAGGAGATAATTTGCTGAACTACAAATACAGATGAAGGATATTAGCGTTGAAGTGTTAATCGTCCCCCCCCCAAAAAAAAAAAAACTGATTAGATTACTAATAAGAAATCATATTATTCTATGAATTATGAAAACGTAGGACTAATTGCTTATGGTGCTGATTATCTTATGGCTACAAATACTTGATTAGAATATGGTAATATTTTCTTTTGATACCTCTATGGATTTAGTCAGTCATGAATAGAAAAGAAGAAAGAATTGCCCCCAGCCCCGGTCGTAGCGGGGTGCTAAGAATCTCCTGGTTTATAAATTGTATTACTCAGTGTACGTCATTTCTAAGATTGAGCCTTTGGAGGGTGTCTCACAGACGCCAAACCTTTTCGTGTGATATGGAACCAGATAAGCGAACCACATGAAATATCGAGGGAGTATATTCTCTATACTTGATTAAAGAGCCTACCGTATTAATTTTGGAGGATATTTTTTAAAATAATCAAAATGAGTAAATTCGTCCAAAGTCATCTATGCATCCTATCTATCACGGTGACAATTTCTACCGCAAAATATTAAGAAATAACGGAGATATGACGAATGTTAAAAACCCAACTCCCTCGGTTTTAAAAATTGTGGTGGGTATGTACCTTTGATTTGACATTGACCTTATTTTTGGAGGAATGATTTTTAAATTTACGAGAATTAGTAAATTCAACCAAATTCATCTATCTATCTCTACCTATTTGTCTCTCTCTCTCTCTCTCTCTCTCTCTCTCTCTCTCTCTCTCTCTCTCTCTCTCTCTATATATATATATATATATATATATAATATATGATATATATATGTATATGTATATGTATATGTATGTATGTATGTATATATATATATATATATATATATATATATATATATATATATATATATATATATATATATATATATATATATATATATATATATATATATATATATATATATATATATATATATATATATATATATATATATATATATATATATATACATATACACACAATGTATTTTTACACCAGACATATTTCATGCGAGAGAGAGAGAGAGAGAGAGAGAGAGAGAGAGAGAGAGAGAGAGAGAGAGAGAGAGACAGAGAGAGAGAGAGAGAGAGAGATGATGGTACATACGGTGCCATTCCCCCACGAGGCATATGCACTGTACTTCATTACGTAATCGGATTGTCGAATAAAAGTTTCTCAAATTCACCATTTCCTCGTCGTAGGAGACAAAGGATATCTTTTCACAAAGAATATTTAAGAGTTGTAATGACCCAACGGTTAAGGAACATTAAAATGTAGCTGGTTTAAAAAAAAGTTATTCAAAGAAGGACAAGGAGACAAGAGTTTAAATTCTCGTTAGTCAAAGAGCACAGCCGAGTATTTAGATGACTGACTTGGGAAAACTTCAAGTGTAGCTTAAGTTAATGGTCTTTTAAGACGGATTTTAATGGTGGTACGTTAGAAAAAAATAATGGTCTTTTAAGACAGCATTGAATACTGGTACGTTAGCAAAAATTCATGGTCTTTTAAGACACTTTTGAATGCTGGCGCGTTAGTAAAATTAATGAATTTTTTAAAGACAACTTTGAATGCTGGTACGTTAGCAGAAATTAACGTTCTTAAAAAAAAAAAAAAACTTTAAATGCTGGTACGCTAGCAAAATTTAATGTACTTTTAGGAAAACTTCGAATGCTGGCACAATAAAAAAATCTTTTGAGACACCATTGAATGTTGGCACGTTAGCAAAATTTAAAGGTCTTCAAAGACAACTATGAATGTCGGTACGTTAGCAAAATTAACAGTCTTTTAAGATTGTCGCAAACTAGATCTTTCATAGACGCTTTCAATCGCCCCACCTTCCCATTAGGGTATTTTCCCAGTCAACAATACGTTCATCTCAAGGTCTATATATGTTCAAATCTTCTAAATTCTAAGATTTAAGTCACTACTTAATAATTAGGTTTTATTATTATTATTATTATTATTATTATTATTATTATTATTATTATTATTATTATTATTATTATGATAATAATAATAATAATAATAATAATAATAATAATAATAATAATAATGATAATAATAATTATTATTATTATTATGATAATAATAATAATTGTTGTTATTATTATTATTATTATTATTATTATTATTATTATTGTTGTTATTATTATAGTTATTATTTTCATTATTGTTATTATTATTATTATTATTATTATTATTATTATTATTATTATTATTATTCATTTTTATTAATATTATTATTATTATTATCCTTATTCATATTCATATTCTTATTCTTATTCATATTATCTGTGAATACTTGCATTAATATCATGAAAATTGTGTCGCGAAGTCGCCTTTAATCATTTTTGTAGGAAAGAGGTAATAGTGCGTACATAAATAGTTTCAATTTAGTTACAAAACCTATGGGATTCGGTTGATTAATCATGTATCATTTGAAAGAACACTGAACAACTTCATAAAATATCCCTTTTCCAACAAGTTTAAAGTTTTCATTCTTATCCCTCCCAGAATTTAATTACCTTAAGTAAAAAGTAAGAATAACTTTTTTTGCATAAACTCCAAGATATCTAACCGCAACTTCCTTTGAGGAGTTAACCCTTTTATCCCCAGGCTATTTGGAACTTTCCAACCATTAACCCCCAGGGGTTATTTTTTTTTTCAAGCACATTTTGCAGTATATTTTTTTTTAAATTGCTCTAACAGCCTTAATTTTCGTCATAGAGAGGTCAGGTTGATCTCATTCTCTTACAAAATGCCTGAAATTTCTAAGACAATTATCAAAAATATGCAAAAAAAAGTTGTAAAAAGCAGTTTTTTGCAAGAACGTACCGGTACTTCCATTGCGGTAAAGGGATGTGTTTTGTGAAACGTACCAGTACGTCCTTTGGGGGTAAAAGAGTTAATAACCATTACATAAAGGACTACAAAAATAATCTAGGAGCCGTAGCAATGTCTAGGCGAAAAAACGTATGGGGTGAAAAGGTCCATCTAATTAGAACTATTTTTTTTTTCTTCAAGAGCCAGACTCTATACTTTGCTCTGAACAATTACTGGAAAATGAAAACAGGCGGGTATGTAGCCCTGGTATAAAAACTGATATAAAGATGAGAAAAATAATTCCAATACTAGGGACTCTCATTACAAATATCTTAAAAGGAATTGGTGTCATGTCTTCGCATTTTCAAATACTGTTTAGTCAGAAAGCATTAATATATTGTGAAATATGTAATATGTGTTAGGGTATGTAGCCATGGTATAAAAACTAGAATAAAGATGAGAACACAATTCCAATACTAGAATTATTTTAGAAACTGTTCAACATCCAGAAGTGTTTCACAATCGAAAATGTCTTTCATAAATTTTCTAAATTCGTGATTTAGAGTAAAGTTTATAGGTCCGAAGAATGCTGAGCTGTTGCTCAAAGGGATCTTATTTCTATGGGACCTTGAAAGTGAATATAGGTGTAATTATTCATTCATAGATTGCCTAAAGAATAAGTTACGAATGTGTATAGAAACCTCACTTGGGAGAGGAATGAGCAGTTACATGTAGAAAGAATAAAGAAGTATGAAAGAACAAGGGATCTTATTTCCATGGGCCCTCGAAAGTGTATTTAGATGTAATCATTGCGTCATAGATTGCCTAAAGAATTGGTTACGAATGTGTATAGAAACCTCACTTGGGAGAGGAAGGGAAGCAGTTACTGGTAGAAAGGATAAAGAAGTATGAAAGAACAAGGGATCTTATTTCCATGGGCCCTCGAAAGTGTATTTTGATGTAATCATTGCGTCATAGATTGCCTAAAGAATTATGTTAAGAATGTGTATAGAAATCTCACTTGGGAGACATAGGGGATCATTTACCGATAAAAAGGATAAAGAAGAGTATGATAGACAAGGGATCTTATTTCCATGGGCCCTCGAAAGTGTATTTAGATATAATCATTGCGTCATAGATTGCCTAAAGAATTATGTTAAGAATGTGTATAGAAATCTCACTTGGGAGACATAGGGGAGCAGTTACCGGTAGAAAGGATAAAGAAGTATGAAAGAACAAGGGCTCTTATTTCCAAGGGCCCTCGGAAGTGTATTTAGATGTAATCATTGCGTCATAGATTGCCTAAAGAATTAGTGACGAATGTGTATTGAAATCTCACTTGGGAGAGGAAGGGAAGCAGTTACTGGTAGAAAGAATAAAGAAGTATGAAAGAACAAGGGATCTTATTTCCACGGGCCCTCGAAAGTGTATTTAGATGTAATCATTGCGTCATATATTGCGTAAAGAATAAGTTACGAATGTGTATAGAAACCTCACTTGGGAGAGGAATGAGCAGTTACTGGTAGAAAGGATAAAGAAGTATGAAAGAACAAGGGATCTTATTTCCACGGGCCCTCGAAAGTGTATTTAGATGTAATCATTGCGTCATATATTGCGTAAAGAATAAGTTACGAATGTGTATAGAAACCTCACTTGGGAGAGGAATGAGCAGTTACTGGTAGAAAGGATAAAGAAATATGAAAGAACAAGGGATCTTATTTCCAAGGGCCCTCGAAAGTGTATTTAGATGTAATCATTGCGTCATATATTGCGTAAAGAATAAGTTACGAATGTGTATAGAAACCTCACTTGGGAGAGGAATGAGCAGTTACTGGTAGAAAGGATAAAGAAGTATGAAAGAACAAGGGATCTTATTTCCACGGGCCCTCGAAAGTGTATTTAGATGTAATCATTGCGTCATATATTGCGTAAAGAATAAGTTACGAATGTGTATAGAAACCTCACTTGGGAGAGGAATGAGCAGTTACTGGTAGAAAGGATAAAGAAATATGAAAGAACAAGGGATCTTATTTCCAAGGGCCCTCGAAAGTGTATTTAGATGTAATCATTGCGTCATATATTGCGTAAAGAATAAGTTACGAATGTGTATAGAAACCTCACTTGGGAGAGGAAGGGGAGCAGTTACTGGTAGAAAGGATAAAGAAGTATGAAAGAACAAGGGATCTTATTTCCACGGGCCCTCGAAAGTGTATTTAGATGTAACCATTGCGTCATAGATTGCTTAAAGAATAAGTTACGAATGTGTATAGAAACCTCACTTGGGAGAGGAATGAGCAGTTACTGGTAGAAAGGATAAAGAAGTATGAAAGAACAAGGGCTCTTATTTCCATGGGCCCTCGAAAGTGTATTTAGATGTAATCATTGCGTCATAGATTGCTTAAAGAATAAGTTACGAATGTGTATAGAAACCTCACTTGGGAGAGGAATGAGCAGTTACTGGTAGAAAGGATAAAGAAGTATGAAAGAACAAGGGCTCTTATTTCCATGGGCCCTCGAAAGTGTATTTAGATGTAATCATTGCGTCATAGATTGCCTAAAGAATTGGTTACGAATGTGTATAGAAACCTCACTTGGGAGAGGAAGGGAAGCAGTTACTGGTAGAAAGGATAAAGAAGTATGAAAGAACAAGGGATCTTATTTCCATGGGCCCTCGAAAGTGTATTTTGATGTAATCATTGCGTCATAGATTGCCTAAAGAATTATGTTAAGAATGTGTATAGAAATCTCACTTGGGAGACATAGGGGATCATTTACCGATAAAAAGGATAAAGAAGAGTATGATAGACAAGGGATCTTATTTCCATGGGCCCTCGAAAGTGTATTTAGATATAATCATTGCGTCATAGATTGCCTAAAGAATTATGTTAAGAATGTGTATAGAAATCTCACTTGGGAGACATAGGGGAGCAGTTACCGGTAGAAAGGATAAAGAAGTATGAAAGAACAAGGGCTCTTATTTCCAAGGGCCCTCGGAAGTGTATTTAGATGTAACCATTGCGTCATAGATTGCTTAAAGAAAAAGTTACGAATGTGTATAGAAACCTCACTTGGGAGAGGAAGGGAAGCAGTTACTGGTAGAAAGAATAAAGAAGTATGAAAGAACAAGGGATCTTATTTCCACGGGCCCTCGAAAGTGTATTTAGATGTAACCATTGCGTCATAGATTGCTTAAAGAAAAAGTTACGAATGTGTATAGAAACCTCACTTGGGAGAGGAAGGGAAGCAGTTACTGGTAGAAAGAATAAAGAAGTATGAAAGAACAAGGGATCTTATTTCCATGGGCCCTCGAAAGTGTATTTAGATGTAATCATTGCGTCATAGATTGCCTAAAGAATTATGTTACGAATGTGTATAGAAACCTCACTTGGGAGAGGAAGGGAAGCAGTTACTGGTAGAAAGAATAAAGAAGTATGAAAGAACAAGGGATCTTATTTCCATGGGCCCTCGAAAGTGTATTTAGATGTAATCATTGCGTCATAGATTGCCTAAAGAATTATGTTACGAATGTGTATTGAAATCTCACTTGGGAGAGGAAGGGAAGCAGTTACTGGTAGAAAGAATAAAGAAGTATGAAAGAACAAGGGATCTTATTTCCATGGGCCCTCGAAAGTGTATTTAGATGTAACCATTGCGTCATAGATTGCTTAAAGAATAAGTTACGAATGTGTATAGAAACCTCACTTGGGAGAGGAAGGGGAGCAGTTACTGGTAGAAAGGATAAAGAAGTATGAAAGAACAAGGGATCTTATTTCCATGGGCCCTCGAAAGTGTATTTAGATGTAATCATTGCGTCATAGATTGCCTAAAGAATTATGTTACGAATGTGTATAGAAACCTCACTTGGGAGAGGAAGGGAAGCAGTTACTGGTAGAAAGGATAAAGAAGTATGAAAGAACAAGGGATCTTATTTCCATGGGCCCTCGAAAGTGTATTTTGATGTAATCATTGCGTCATGGATTGCCTAAAGAATTATGTTAAGAATGTGTATAGAAATCTCACTTGGGAGACATAGGGGATCATTTACCGATAAAAAGGATAAAGAAGAGTATGATAGACAAGGGATCTTATTTCCATGGGCCCTCGAAAGTGTATTTAGATATAATCATTGCGTCATAGATTGCCTAAAGAATTATGTTAAGAATGTGTATAGAAATCTCACTTGGGAGACATAGGGGAGCAGTTACCGTTAGAAAGGATAAAGAAGAGTATAATAGACAAGGGATCTTACTTCCATGGGCCCTCGAAAGTGTATTTAGATGTAACCATTGCGTCATAGATTGCCTAAAGAATTAGTTACGAATGTGTATAGAAATCTCACTAGGGAGACATAGGGGAGCAGTTACCGGTAGAAAGGATAAAGAAGTATGATAGAACAAAAGTATAATTCTAATTGCGTGTATAAGAAACTGGACATTAGAAGTCTCCTACCCAAGTAATTTTTTTACATGGAGAGAATCGAATGCTTTAGATAACTTTGAAACAGGCGCTGATCTATTGAGTTCACGTTAGGTTGGCACTTCGTTGCTGCTGAGTTTGTTCTTTCAAGTATCCTTACAAAAGCAAAGCTGGTAATAACAACTCAATGTAATCAGCTTTTGGGCGAAATGACGGATCAATTATTAAACGTTTTTGCAGGTAGAGTACCGTAGGAGCGCAAAATAAATTGTACCCTTTAACGAGCCACTCCGTTATTGACATCTCGACATAACATAATTTGTCCTCAAACAATAAACACTTGTTTGTCTAAGAGATTAAGCTGACTTGACTCGAATGTTTGCGTTTTCAGTCGCACAAATTGATTTTAATCTTTTGCTCTTGAATGGATGAATATTACAATTAATACCCGGTATTATGTTTTCAATTAACTGTTGCTATGAGACCTGACTAATTAATTGAGTTAAAATGATCAGATTATTCTTTTATTCTTTCTGAAGTGTTGTATAATTACGCTTGTTTACATTTTCTTCAAGCCAACTGTTCTTAAAATATTTTATTTTTCCTTCTTCCTTTCCTCACTGGGCTATTTTCCCTGTTGGGGCCCCTAGGCTTATAGCATACTGCTTTTCCAACTAGGGTTGTACTTACCATTTAATGATGATAATAATAATATGCAAATGATATTTTCTTGTGATGGCCTATTGGTAACGTCCTTGCCTGGTGATCGCCAGACTGGGGTTCGAGTCACGCTCAAACTCGTTAGTTCCTTTGGTCGCTGCAACCTCACCATCCTGGTGAGCTAAGGATGGAGGGGGGGGGGTGTTGAGGGAGCCTATAGTGTACCTGATGATTCATCAGCAGCCATTACCTGGTCCTCCCTGGTTCTAGCTGTGGTGGAGAGGGGGCTTGGGCATTCTCCTGCTTGCTAGGGCAATGTCACTGTCCATTGCCTTTGCCATTCATGAGCGAAATTTAAACCTTTAGATATGTACAAGCCACTTTAATTATATATATGCACAAGTAACTCGTGTCCTGATATCAATGCCAGTTTTTTTTATTTATTTTTAAACGATTTCACTAAAGCATGAGAACCAATATATGTTTGTCTAAAGTATATTTACTTTTGTCTTTTCTTTTCTCTCTCTGGTCGAGTTGGAATTAGACTTTTCTTCAGGCGATGGTCATGTGGCTTAATTAATTGAGACTCTGTGCAAATTATTAGCTCGAGTTTATACAACTGTTTTTAAAGAGGGCTACAAGCAGCAATTTTTCATTTTTATTTTAATTTGAATGCAGTCAATTTTCTGTAGAGTAAAATATATTTATTTTCGACTGATAGTATAAGGAACTGATGTTTTCTAAAAGTACAAAGAAGTCTTAGACTGTATAATTATAAGAGACTGATTTTCAAGTACTTCATTTACAAGCTACTGATTTTCTTCAGTAGTACAAGCAACCAATTCCATAGTGTGTAATACAAGCCACTGATTTTCTAAGCCTTGAATACAGGGAACTGATTTTTTTCTACAGTTATTATATAGATGAATTTCAGTCTTCGGTAAACCCAATTGATTTCACACAGTTCCAAGTAT
>NC_090727.1:150745539-150748039 GCF_036898095.1 Palaemon carinicauda | reverse complement strand
AGTATAGGTAATAATTTTTTTTTTAGATTAAAATTGACACTAGAAAACACATAGGAATTTGAATGTTTTTCATGAACGTAGCGAGGTTCTTTTGAAAACATTATCTTGTTGATTTATTTTAAAGGCAAGGGACAGTCACAATGTCGTAGTAGGACGATGCCCTTCCTGGTCCTAGCTTGGATGGAGATCATATGTATATATGGTCAGTCTCTAGGGCATTGATCTGCTTGATAGGGCAATGTCACTGTCCCTTGCCTCTACCATTCATGAGTAGCCTTTAAACCTTTAAAATGTACTTCCACATCCGTGGGATACTTTTAATTCTGATTGCAGAAAGTTCCAGATTTCAATTAAGTGTTTGGTAATAAACAGGAATATATGAATAGATGATTCCATAGGTTTGTAATCTCCACTAACGAAGTTGGAAGGAGGTTATGTTTTCGTCCATGTTTGAGTTTGTTTATGAAAGCTTCCTGGCTCCAGTTTTAATTGTAGAGTAATGAAACTTGCAGGGATTAATTTTTATGTCAAAAGTTGGAAGTGATGAAATTCTGGAAGGTCAAGGTCAAGGTCACGGTCAAGCAAAATGTCCAATTCACGTAATCGCATAAGTTTGGACAGCGTTGTCACAGAGACTTCAAACTTGGTACTTATTATTCAGTGTATGAAAATAAACGCCAATTGATACATGTTAAGGTCAAATGTCAAGGTCAAGGTCGAGCAAAAGGTTGAGAAATAAGCTGCCGTAGCGGAAGTCTGTACTCAAATGAGTGCCTTTCTAGTTCTTTGATAATTCTGCCTTATTGAACTAATTTTGAAATTGTTAATTTTCTTCAAAATCAGGTATTTATTCAGCATAATCAGGCTCTCCTTGCTATGTGAATTTGGTTTAATGAATTTTAATTCGCTTAAATATTTTCCTTTCGTGGTATTTACCATAGACATTGGTATTTACTATATAACGCCTCAGTAGATTGAAGCTTATTTATTAGGAGAAATTTATATATATATATATATATAATATACATATATATTATATGTATATATTATATATATATGTATATGTATATATATATATATATATATATATATATATATATATATATATATATATATATATACTGTATATGTGTGTGTGTGTGTGTGTGTGTGTGTGCGTGTGTGTAAGCTGATTTTTGTGCATTTCTTCAGAATATTTCAGAAAATTCATACTGTTCAAAAAGTATTTTCATTTGAGATCGAGGTCGCTGAAGATACACAATTGAATAATTACTGTAATGACAGAATTTCATAAATTTCCCTAATCTTATCAAACTTTTATTTTTCCAAGTCGTCTTACACCAGACCGCAAAGTTTCTATGTAATTTAAGAAAAAGTTCCCCATTTACAAGTTAGGGCGCTGTCTTACGACTAACTCCCCTCTTTTATCTGGCCTTGTTCCAGGATGAGAGTATAGTCTCATATTAGAGTTGTTAATGAACAAACGGTGAACAGACGCAACCGTAATCAATGAGGCTAAGCGTGATAGGCTAAAGCTCATCAGCCAATTAGGAAAGATGGTGGGAGCTTTAAGGATAATGGCTGCGGATAACAACGAAGATGACGTCGACGACGACAAAAAAAAAAAAAAAAAAAAAAAAAAAATCACCATTGTATGTCTTGTCGAAACTCAACTCGAAAATGTGAAATAGATGAATTTAGAAGGAAACTATGAAATAGATAAATATAGAAGAAAAAGACGAAATAGATAGATATAGAAGAAAAATATTAAATAGATAGATATAGAAGAAAAATAGGAAATAGATAAATATAGAAGAAAAATATGAAATGGATAAATATAGAAGAAAAATATTAGATAGATAAATAGAGAAGAAAAAGATGAAATAGATGAATATAGAAGAAAATTATTAGATAAATAGAGGGGAAAAATATGAAATAGATAAATATAGAAGAAAAATATTAATTAGACAAGTATAGAAGAAAAAGAGGAAATAGATAAATATAGAAGAAAAATATTAATTAGACAAGTATAGAAGAAAAATATGAAATAGATAAATATAGAAGAAAAATATTAATTAGACAAGTATAGAAGAAAAATAGGAAATAGATAAATATAGAAAAAAAATATGAAATGGATAAATATAGAAGAAAAATATTAGATAGATAAATAGAGAAGAAAAAGATGAAATAGATGAATATAGAAGAAAAATATTAGATAGATAAATAGAGAAGAAAAAGATGAAATAGATAAGTATAGAAGAAAATTATGAAATAGAAAGATATAGAAGAAAAATATGAATGGATAAATATAGAAGAGAAATATGAAATAGATAAATATAGAAGAAAAATATTAATTAGACAAATACAGAAGAAAAATATGAAATAGATAAAAATAGAATTCGTGTTCTTCCATGGGAGGAAGAAAAATCTTTAGTTCAAAATGGGATACATTTGTGTCAAAAAGAAAGAAAAAAATAAGGACCCCCGACTGCGTTTCTGC
>NC_090727.1:150735539-150738039 GCF_036898095.1 Palaemon carinicauda | reverse complement strand
ATATACACACACATATATATATATATATATATATATATATATATATATATATATATATATATATATATATTTTGCGGGTACGCATACGCTTTTATATGCATATATGTTTATACAAATTCCTATTTCCCTGACATTTTACATTTATGGAGGAAGTGATAGATCTTGGCATTTGCTTGCAGTAATGATCATTATTATTATGAGTAACGTAGAATGTATGGAGCCTATGATTAAAAATAATAATAAAAAAATAGTTTTGACTACGTCCCCATTCACAGAAGAAACTCTTAATAAACTTCCATGAACAAAAATTCTATTCCTCCAACTCCGGAAGCGAAGTCAGGCGTGGACGGATCCTATCCGGGGTAACTTCTCCACTCATCCAAAAATATATAGTTAAGCGAAGTCCTGACATGTCGGATTCTAGGTCATCGATTTTAGATTCCTTCCCTGGAGCGTCTAAATGGAGATCTTGTCGTGAGGACCATTGCTTGGAGCCCTGGAGCGCTGAAGGTATACGGCAAGGGTACCCTCAATGGCGAAGCTGGATTCCTTTAAGTACCCTTATAATAGCACCTCTTGAAATCGAGCGTTAAGTTTATCTTTTGTTTTTGGTGCTTACACGTGTGGAGGGTTGGGTGACTATGGTCAAAGGAATGGAGGTAGAATCGTGGGGCTAGGGGGACGGGGTTAAAGGATGTATACAGATATTTTCCTCCTTTTTTTGTCGTGCTATAGGGCTCAGGAGGTAATGTATGTGTTGACATCTGAAATAGTACTTGGTTGTTGGACAATTCATTTTCTGGGAGGTTAACTAAGATAAAAGATTAAGCCTTCATTCTGTGTTTTCTCATTATAAACTGGAAAGATAGCAGCTAATTTTCATCAGGTCATGCATTTGACAATTACAGTGGATGATATTTATATCATCCTTAATACTCAAAATTTTAAGCCACATTAGAGGAAAATTAGTTACTTATTCTCTTGAATGAAAATCTGGTAAAATTGATAGTTCTAGATATAATTTTTCGAGTACTTTGTTTTAGAGCTATTGATTTAGAGTAATTTACCTGGAACCACACACACACACACAAATATATATATATATATATATATATATGTATATATATATATATATATATATATATATATATATGTATGTATGTATATATATATGCATGCATATATATATATATATATATATATATATATATATATATATATATATATATATATATATATATAATATGCAGGTATGTGTACGCTCTCATACGCATATACTGTATGTTTATACAAAATTCCTATTTCCCTGGCATTTTACTATTCAATTTTATAAAGGAATTGGTGGCTCTTTGTATTTGATTGTAGTAACAATCATTATTATTATGAGTAACGTGGCATGTATGGAGCCTATGATTAGAAATAATAAAAAAACTTAGTTTTTACTACGTCCACATTCACAAAAAACTCCAATAAACTTCCATGAACAAAAATTCTATTCCTCCAACTCCGGAAGCGAAGTCAGGCGTGGACGGATTCTCTCTGAGGGGTAACTGCTCCACTCATCCAAAAATATACAGTTAAGCGAAGTCCTGATATGTCGGATTCTAGGTCATCGATTTTAGATTCCTTCCCTGGAGCGTCTAAATGGAGATCTTGTCGTGAGGACCATTGCTTGGAGCTCTGGAGCCCTGGAGCGCTGAAGCTATACGGCAAGGGTACCCTCAATGGCGAAGCTGAATTCCTTTAAGTACCCTTATAATAGCACCTCTTGAAATCGAGCGTTAATTTTATCTTTTGTTTTTGGTGCTTACACGTGTGTAGGGTTGGGTGACTATGGTGAAAGGAATGGAGGCAGAATCGTGGGGCTTGGGGGACGGGGTTAAAGGATGTATACAGATATTTTCCTCCTTTTTTTGTCGTGCTATAGGGCTCAGGAGGTTTTGTATGTGTTGACATCTGAAATAGTACTTGGTTGTTGGACAATTCATTTCTGGGAGGTTAACTAAGATAAAAGATTTAAGCCGTAAATCTGTGTTTTCTCATTATAAACTGGAAAGATAGCAGCTAATTTCCATCAGGTTATGCTTTTGACAATTATAGTTGATGCTATTTATATCATCTTTAATACTCAAAATTTTAAGCCACATTAGGGGAAAATTAGTTACTTATTCTCTTGAATGAAAATCTGGTAAAATTGATAGTTCGAGATATAATTTTTTGAGTACTTTGTTTTAGAGCTATTGATTTAGAGTAATTTACCTGGACCCACACACACACACACACACACACACACATATTATATATATATATATATATATATATATATATATATATATATATATATATATATATATATGCAGGTATGCGTACGCTCTCATATGCATATATGTTTATACAAATTCCTATTTCCCTGGCATTTTACTATTTAATTTTAAAAAAGGAATTGATGGCTCTTTGCATTTGATTGCAGTAACAATCATTATTATTATGAGTAACTTGG
>NC_090727.1:150710539-150730539 GCF_036898095.1 Palaemon carinicauda | reverse complement strand
TGGACGGATCCTATCTGGGGTAACTTCTCCACTCATCCAAAAATATATAGTTAAGCGAAGTCCTGACATGTCGGATTCTAGGTCATCGATTTTAGATTTCTTCCCTGGAGCGTCTAAATGGAGATCTTGCCGTGAGGACCATTGCTTGGAGCCCTGGAGCCCTGGAGCGCAGAAGCTATACGGCAAGGGTACCCTCAATGGCGAAGCTGGATTCCTTTAAGTACCCTTATAATAGCACCTCTTGAAATCGAGCGTTAAGTTTATCTTTTGTTTTTGGTGCTTACACGTGTGCAGGGTTGGGTGACTATGGTCAAAGGAATGGAGGCAAAAACATGGAGCTTGGGGGGGGGGGGGGGATTTAAGGGATGTATATAGATATTTTTTTTTTTTTTTTTTTTTTTTTTTTTTGTCGTGCTATAGGGCTCAGGAGGAATTGTATGGGTTGACATCTGAAATAATACTTGGTTGTAGGACAATTCATTTTTGGGAGGTTAACTAAGATAAAAGGTTAAGCCTTAATTCTGTGTTTTCTCTTAATAAACTGGAAAGATAGCAGCTAATTTTCATCAGGTTATGCATTTGACAATTATAGTGGATGCTATTTATATCATCTTTAATACTCAAAATTTTAAGCCACATTAGAGGAAAATTAGTTACTTATTCTCTTGAATGAAAAGCTGGTAAAATTGATAGTTCGAGATATAATTTTTTGAGGACTTTGTTTTAGAGCTACTGGTTTAGAGTAATTTACCTGGAACCACACACACACACACACACACACACACACACGCACACACACACATATATATATATACATATATAATATGCAGGTATGCGTACGCTCTCATATGCATATATGTTTATACAAATTCCTATTTCCCTGGCATTTTACTATTCAATTTTATAAAGGAATTGATGGCTCTTTGCATTTGATTGCAGTAACAATCATTATTATTATGAGTAACGTGGCATGTATGGAGCCTATGATTAAAAATAATGAAAAAAACTTAGTTTTTACTACGTCCACATTCACAGAATAAAAATAATTAAAAAAAAACTTAAGTTTTTACTACGTCCACATTCACAGAAGAAACTCTAATAAACTTCCATGAACAAAAATTCTATTCCTCCAACTCCGGAAGCGAAGTCAGGCGTGGACGGATCCTCTCCGAGGGGTAACTGCTCCACTCATCCAAAAATATATAGTTAAGCGAAGTCCTGACATGTCGGTTTCTAGGTCATCGATTTTAGATTCCTTCCCTGGAGCGTCTAAATGGAGATCTTGTCCTGAGGACCATTGCTTGGAGCCCTGGGGCCCTGGAGCCCTGGAGCTATACGGCAAGGGTACCCTCAATGGCGAAGCTGGATTCCTTTAAGTACCCTTAATAGCACCTCTTGAAATCGAGCGTTAAGTTTATCTTTTGTTTTTGGTGCTTACACGTGTGTAGGGTTGGGTGACTATGGTCAAAGGAATGGAGGCAGAATCGTGGAGCTTGTGGGTGGGGGTTGGGGGGGGGGGGTTTAAAGGATGTATACAGATATTTTCCTCCTTTTTTTGTCGTGCTATAGGGCTCAGGAGGTATTGTATGTGTTGACATCTGAAATAGTACTTGGTTGTTGGACAATTCCTTTTTGGGAGGTTAACTAAGATAAAAGATTAAGCCTTAAATCTGCGTTTTATTATAAACTGGAAAGATAGCTGCTAATTTTCATCAGGTTATGCATTTGACAATTATAGTGGATGCTATTTATATCATCTTTAATTCTCAAAATTTTAAGCCACGTTAGGGTAAAATTAGTTACTTATTCTCTTGAATAAAAATCTGGTAAAATTGATAGTTCGAGATATAATTTTTCGAGTACTTTGTTTTAGCGCTATTGATTTAGAGTAATTTACCTGGAACCACACACACACACACACACACACACACACACACACACACACACACACACACACACACACATATATATATATATATATATATATATATATATATATATATATATATATATATATATATATATAATATGCAGGTATGCGTAGGCTCTCATATGCATATATGTTTATACTAATTCCTATTTCCCTGGCATTTTACTATTTAATTTTAAAAAAGGAATTGATGGCTCTTTGCATTTGATTGCAGTAACAATCATTATTATTATGAGTAACGTAGAATGTATGGAGCCTATGATTAAAAGTAATAATAAAAAACTTAGTTTTTACTACGTCTACATTCACAGAAAAAACTCCAATAAACTTCCTTGAACAAAAATCCTATTCCTCCAACTCCGGAAGCGAAGTCAGGCGTGGACGGATCCTCTCCGAGGGGTAACTGCTCCACTCATCCAAAAATATACAGTTAAGCGAAGTCCTGACAGGTCGGATTCTAGGTCATCGATTTTAGATTCCTTCCCTGGAGCGTCTAAATGGAGATCTTGTCGTGAGGACCATTGCTTGGAGCCCTGGGGCCCTGGAGCCCTGGAGCTATACGGCAAGGGTACCCTCAATGGCGAAGCTGGATTCCTTTAAGTACCCTTATAATAGCACCTCTTGAAATCGAGCGTTAAGTCTCTCTTTTGATTTTGGTGCTTACACGTGTGGAGGGTTGGGTGACTATGGTCAAAGGAATGGAGGCAGAATCGTGGAGTTCTGGGGGGATGGGGGGGGGTGTTAAGGTATGTATACAGGTATTTTCCCCCTTTTTTTTGTCGTGCTATAGGGCTCAGGAGGTATTGTATGGGTTGACATCTGAAATAGTACTTGGTTGTTGGACAATTCATTTTTGGGAGGTTAACTAAGATAAAAGGTTAAGCCTTAATTCTGTGTTTTCTCTTAATAAACTAGAAAGATAGCAGCTAATTTTCATCAGGTTATGCATTTGACAATTATAGTGGATGCTATTTATATCATCTTTAATACTCAAAATTTTAAGCCACATTAGAGGAAAATTAGTTACTTATTCTCTTGAATGAAAAGCTGGTAAAATTGATAGTTCGAGATATAATTTTTTGAGGACTTTGTTTTAGAGCTACTGGTTTAGAGTAATTTACCTGGAACCATACACACACACACACACACACACACACACACACACACACACACACACACACACATATATATATATATATATATATATATATATATATATATATATATATATATATATTATGCAAGTATGCGTACGCTCTCATATGCATATATGTTTATACAAATTCCTATTTTCCTTGCATTTTACTATTTGATTTTATAAAGGAATTGATGGCTCTTTGCATTTGATTGCAGTAACAATCATTATTATTATGAGTAACGTGGCATGTATGGAGCCTATGATTAAAAATAATAAAAAAAAGCTTAGTTTTTACTACGTCCACATTCACAGAAGAAAACTCCATTAACTTCCTTGAACAAAAATTCTATTCCTCCAACTCCGGAAGCGAAGTCAGGCGTGGACGGATCCTCTCCGAGGGGTAACTTCTCCACTCATCCAAAAATATACAGTTAAGCGAAGTCCTGACATGTCGGATTCTAGGTCATCGATTTTAGATTCCTTCCCTGGAGCGTCTAAATGGAAATCTTGTCGTGAGGACCAGTGCCTGGAGCCCTGGAGCCCTGGAGCGCTGAAGCCCTGGAGCGCTGAAGCTATAAGGCAAAGGTACCCTCAATGGCGAAGCTGGATTCCTTTAAGTACCCTTATAATAGCACCTCTTGAAATCGAGCGTTAAGTCTATCTTTTGTTTTTGGTGCTTACACGTGTGTAGGGTTGGGTGACTATGGTCAAAGGAATGGAGGCAGAATCGTGGGGCTGATGGGGGGGGGGGGGGGGGGGGCGGCATGGTTAAGGTACGTATACAGATTCTTTTTTTCTTTATCGTGCTATGCTCAGGTTTTGTATGGGTTGACATCTGAAATAGTACTTGGTTGTTAAATCTGTGTTTTCTCATAATAAACTGGAATGACAGCGGCTAATTTTCACTAGGTTGTGTATTTGACAATTATAGTGGATGATATTTTATATCATATTTGATACTCAAATGTTGAAGCTACACTAGAGGAAAATTAGTTACTTATTCTCTTGAAAGAAAATCTGGTCAAAATATTGATGGGCGTACTACTCGTGTTTTGAAATAATGAATTAAAGACAATCCTTGTTCATTGTAGACGTACATATTTGGAGAGACAGGAAAAGTAATAGATCAGATTTGACTTGTAACAAAAAAATACTCGGCTTAGAACTGTTGTTCTGATTGTTCATGCTTCTACTGAAAAGGAATAAAATCTGACCTCATGAGAAACTCTGGCACAGTCACTCATATAAGTTGATGGATGCCCGGGTGTTTGAGAGATTTCCATTTCACCTCTTTCTGGACGACAGGTGTAATGGAGCGCGAAACCGGTCAATTATTCAACTACCTATTCGGGCTCCCAAACACCTGTCGTCCGGAAAGTGGTGAAATGGAAATCTCTCTCAAAAAACCCAGACATCCCTCAACTTATATGAGTGACTGTTACAACCCAAGAACGTAAATGGTGTGGCCTTCCCTTGAATCTAAACTACCTTGTAGACTTAACAGTTCCTTCTTCGTTCTATCACTCAGTGTCTAAAGGAAAAGTCAACCCTAATTGGCTGATGTATACGACAGTAGGCTAAGAAATGAGAAATTCAATCTTCATTCCTGTTTTCCTGAAGGTAAACGAACTAGTTTAGCTTTTCGGTCCCGTGAGATGAAAGCTTTTACTGGTTTTTGATACTTATAAAAATGTAGACCCAAATGGTATTTTCCTTTTTATTTATATAAAGGCAGCCGATTGATGAAGAATGGGTAATGTTACTTGATTAGATCACTTTAAGGGCTGCTTAACTTTTCCTGTATAGCAGGGGAACCCTACTCTCAACAGGACCTCCACGGTCGTTTTATGATGTTCAATTTAGACCATTTAACATTTCACAATGCATATTGCTCGCTTAATGTTTGATCATCACTGTAAAACATTCGCAGAATAAGAAAGTCTTTAGTTTCCTCTTGAAAGCCTTAATATCTTCAATTATTCGGATGTCTCGTGAGAGCTTATTGTGTGGTCTAGGGGCGGCTTATTTAAAGGCCCTAGAGCAGTGGTTCCCAACCTTTTTTATCTGTCCTTTCCCCCCTGCACCCAGTCCAACCATCCAGATTTCCCCCTTCATGCCCCGCCCAGCCCTCATGCCCACTCGCCTGCCTCAGAAATGGGCATGCCACTCCAATTCTCCCCTTGAATATCATGTCTTTGAGAACTGATATGATCATATCGCAATTGAATGGCTAACAACAAATTGCCGCACGTACTATGAGGACATTTTCCGCTTGTTTTAGTTAGTAGGTAGTGTAATTATTTCCCCCCCCCCCCCCGGGAACCTTCAAATTTCCCCCCAGGGGAAAATTTCCCCCAGGTTGAGAACCACTGCCCCAGAGCCTATAGTGGTCATGTATCTAGGTTCTAATAGTTTGAAACCATCTGTACCCATTTAAGCGTCAGGGCGATTTGATGGTTGCACAATATGTAGCAATTCTCTTAGTTTGGATGACCGGTTCTGATAACTTGGTGGGTTATTGTACATATTTTATATTCAGTTTTCACTTTGAATCGGCCGCCAAGGTAGATCAATTGGTATAATAATGATCCATGCTCTAGGTAGGACACCTTTTATCAGTCTTGCTCCTCTGTTTAATGTCTTGTAATTTCTTAAGTTGTACTTTTGGTAATTGTAGATGGAGTTACAGTAGTCAATTCTAGTGACTACAAAGGTTATTACAAGTTTCTTTACAAAATATTCATCCAGGTATTTTTTTTTTTTTTTTATAAAAGTTTCTGAAAGTTTTGTCAAAACATCCAATAAGGTATGCGAAAGGTAATCATATGTTCTCTAGTTCAAAGTTTGGCTTTCTCAATAGCCTTGGAGCGTGTAATGCCTTTTATAGGATTCCCAATGCTGTACAGAAAATCCCTTGATTGTGGTTATGAAGTTCGTATGAGTGGCCTTTGACCGAGTTAATCGTGAGAAGCTTGTTTTCAAACCTTTTAAAACCAAAACAAATGGGAATAGGTGTATCTATTTTACCATCATTATTGAATTTTTAAGTAATAGATTGCATAAGGTAGTTGTTGATGGGCATCATAGTGACTAGAATTGTAATGTGTGGTGTTCCATAAGGTACTATTCTCTGTCCATTACTTTTCATACTATATGCATATGATATGAGGTTTGGCCTAGAAAACAAGCTTGTTGCATATGCAGATAATGTTACTCTCTTTAGCACAAATTCCATCCCTTGAATGTGGACTTGTGGTTACTGAATATTTTGAAATATATATATATATATATATATATATATATATATATATATATATATATATATATATATATATATATATATATATATATATATATATATATATATATATATATAGCCAAAATTAGTGCTTGGTGCATTTTTTTTAATTCTATATTTTGAAGTTTTCTCCAGTCAGGTCTTCAGTCTTTAACTCTCCATTTAATTTCTCTAATAAATACTTGAGGTCTATTAAATTCCTTAACCCTGATCTAGATTTTATCTCTAGCATCGTCATTCAGTTGCTCTATTGTGCATATTGCATTAGGTTTTTCTGACCATCCTTTGCATCCAGATCTTGGTTTTTCTGACCATCCTTTGCATCCAGATCTTGGTTTTTCTGACCATCCTTTGCATCCAGATCTTGGTTTTTCTGACCATCCTTTGCATCCAGATCTTGGTTTTTCTGACCATCCTTTGCATCCAGATCTTGGTTTTTCTGACCATCCTTTGCATCCAGATCTTGGTTTTTCTGACCATCCTTTGCATCCAGATCTTGGTTTTTCTGACCATCCTTTGCATCCAGATCTTGGTTTTTCTGACCATCCTTTGCATCCAGATCTTCGTTTTTCTGACCATCCTTTGCATCCAGATCTTGGTTTTTCTGACCATCCTTTGCATCCAGATCTTGGTTTTTCTGACCATCCTTTGCATCCAGATCTTGGTTTTTCTGACCATCCTTTGCATCCAGATCTTCGTTTTTCTGACCATCCTTTGCATCCAGATCTTGGTTTTTCTGACCATCCTTTGCATCCAGATCTTGGTTTTTCTGACCATCCTTTGCATCCAGATCTTGGTTTTTCTGACCATCCTTTGCATCCAGATCTTCACAGACTAGATCATTCTGTAGGTAGGACTAAGTATGCTACTAATTTTAAAAGTCTTGCCATCTACATCATAAGACTCAATTATTATATACGGTATTCAAGAAGGTTTATTCCAGTTGTGACTAGATTGAGGAATGATCTTCCTAATCTGATAGTTAAATCGGTGGAACTTTAGAGGTTCAAACTCCCTCGCCAGTGCTTTACTGTCGAAGAGGTTGGTATAAGACTCCTTCCATAGTTTATATATGTCTTATCTGTTTAACGTTATTACTGATTTGAATTTCTTTTTTTTTTTTATTTCGTATTTATAGTTTATCCGTTTCTTTTCATTTTCCTTCCCGCACTAAACTACTTTCACTGATGATGCCCGTGGGCGGCAGCATTCAGCGTTTCCAATTAGGGTTTTAGATTGGCTATTAATGATAATAATAATTTTTTATCTTTTCTTAGAATCGGGATGATATTGCTATGAATTGTTAAAAATGGAGGTTTATCAGGGAACGTAAATTCTTTCAGATAGACCAATAGATAAAAAAGAAAATTAAAAACAAATTTTTAACTAATAGCGTGATATTGGCGCTGAAAAATGTATTATTTATTTGGATACTTAGGTAAAAAACTACAAATGCTAAGACTTGTCACCTACAAACCTCTAAAGTTTTTACTAAACTTTCGAGGGCTGCCTTACTAGTAACGGCAATAGTAGTTATTGTTGTGACAAAGGAACTTACGGTCTATTACATTTCTTATTCATGACCTAGATATTAATCTTTGGCACCATCGCTCAATTAGTTTATTATGCATGTTGCATAAGATTTTACATAACTCTGACCATCCTTTACATTCAGATCTCCCTGGACAATTCTATCCTGTTCGTAAAACTAGGCATACAGTTAATTCTAATATTCAAGCCTATCCCATCATGAGTATTCTAGGAGTTTTGTTCCAGCTGTGACCAAGTTGTGGAACGATCTTCCAATCGGGTAGTTGAATCGGTAGAATTTCAAAAGTTCAAACTTGCAGCAAATGTTTTTATGTTGAACAGGCTGATATAAGTTTTTATAGTTTATATATGAATTATCTGTTTTCATATTATTAATGTTTTTTGAAATATTTTATTTGAAATATTCGTTACTCCTTATATCGTTTATGTATTTCCTTGTTTCCTTTCCTCACTGGGCTATTTTTCCTTGTTGGAGCCTTAGGGCTTATATCATCTTGCTTTTCCAACTAGAGCAGTGGCTTGGCTAGTAATAATGATAATAATAATAATAATAGTAATATTAATAATAATAATAATAATAATAGTAATATTAATAATAATAATAATAATAATAATAATAATAATAATAATTAATAGCAATTAATTAAAATTGATAATAATTGATGATTAATAATAATTAATAATAATAATGGAAGTAAATGGAGACAGATGATCCACATTAGAGACCTCTAAATGGAAGTTGAAAGGAAAGTTGTTTAAGCGATGAATGAACTTGTTTTCATCGATCGGTGATGAATTCAGCTGTTATGTATTCAAGAGATTATTTTGTTGAGTATACCAAAGATTATCGTTCAGTCCCACTGTCCTTCGTATATAGTTTTCGATTATGTTTCATATTTATGTATTTAGATCTCGCTCAAACAAAACAGGAAACAACTAGACGGATAGAACGCAGACCCCCGCCAAGGCAGCTTATTTCTCGCCCATTTGCTCGGCCTTGACCTTTTACCTTGACTTATTAATTGGCGTGGATTTTCATGCACTGAGTAATATGAATCAAGTTTGAAGTCTCTGTGACAATGCTGTCCAAACTTATGCCTGATTGCGTGAATTGGACATTTTGCTTGACCTTGACCTTTAACCTTGACCTTCCAAAATGTAACTATTTCCAGCTTTTTACCTAACAGTTATTCCCTGTAAGTTTCATTACTCTTGATTGAAATTGTGGCCAGGAAGCTGTTCACAAACAAACACACACACACACACACACACACACACACACACACACACACAAGAATTGCAACTGCACGAACATGGGTCAAAACATAACCTCCTTACAACTTCGTTGGCGAAGTTTCATTACTCCTGATTAGAATTGTGGCTAGAAAGCTGTTCACAAACACACACACACACACACACACACACACACACACGAATTACAACCGCACGAACATGAATCAAAACATAACCACCTTACAACTTCGTTGGCGAAGGTAACAACAACAAAAGAAATAACAATAATAACAAAAAACGCTATATTTATACCAGTTGGTAAAGTAGTTATGCTTCTATTACTAAATATTTTATATCGCAACTGACTACTACGTAAGTTGTATTATTTCCGTTGATGAAAAAGTAGAGACATGCCGCTCTTTCAGTCCGTTTCCTCTATAGAAAATCTTCCCATTCATCTCGCAGAGATCCCATGTATGGCCAGAAGGGCCAAGTAACCGAGAAAAAGGAAATAATCATGATTGAATCTTTCGAGTTTCAGGTCAAACTGGATGCTATTCCTTTTCTGATGAGCTGGTTGATGTTAGTTTCATTTTATTGTTTTCATTTGTTTATTTTTTTCTGTTATTTTGTATATTTCATTTGCTTTCTTCTATAGTTTATTCTTTTCTTATTAGGTTCTTCCCTATTGGGCTGCTCTTCATTGCTTGTTTCGTTCAGGTTGTAAATGGGCTTGTAATAAGAAAAATAAATAGATAAATAATAATTATATTAATAATGGTAATGCAAATTGTTTCCATCTATGTGTTTTCAAATCTATTGAATTTCTTAAATAAAAACGAAAATTAATCTAAAATAAGAATAATGAAAAATGATAATGACAATTTTTCTCAATGTATGTTTGCAAATCTATAGAATTTCTCAAATATTGAGCCGTCCGTAAAAACAAAAATCATTAGATTTTTTTTTTTCCTTATTAAGGAGATGGGAATCTTCTGCACCGTTATCTCTACATTAAGGGGTCGGTTGCCTGCTGCACCCTCTCCAATGGCTTCTATCAAAGGCATCCTCTTCCATCAAACATCTCTCCATATCATCCTTCACCTTATCTCGCCATCTAATTCTTTGCCTCCCTCTTAATCTTTTCCCCCTAACAGGTTACTCTCAAACCCTCCTCATTGCCTCGTTCCCTGGAAATGAGAATACTGGAATGCAAAAGTAATTCCTAAGTGCACCTAATCCTGTATCTCCTCTCCTGGAAATGAGAATACTGGAATGCAAAAGTAATTCCTTAGTGCACCTAATCCTGTATCTCCTCTCCTGGAAATGAGAATACTGGAATGCAAAAGTAATTCCTTAGTGCACCTAATCCTGTATCTCCTCTCCTGGAAATGAGAATACTGGAATGCAAAAGTAATTCCTTAGTGCACCTAATCCTGTATCTCCTCTCCTGGAAATGAGAATACTGGAATGCAAAAGTAATTCCTTATTGCACCTAGTCCTGTATCTCCTCTCCTGGAAATGAGACTACTGGAATGCAAAAGTAATTCCTTAGTGCACCTAATCCTGTATCTCCTCTGCGCTTCATGGACTCGAAAAGTTGAAGAAAGTCTGTGCCAGACAGGTCGTGATTGATCCGTATTGACTTTCGACGTTCAAAAAAGGGTGAAACGGGAGTCAAACCGAGAGGATACTCTGTTGATTAATCTGCCAGAAATGTTTGAAGGAAATTTTATCCTTTTTAAGGAAATGAAATTATTTGAGATCGCTCGTGTTTTGGTGTTTTCTTTTTGGAATTATACAGCCTTGATTTCAGCAATTTCAATCCCAATATTCTCTTTAAAATTGATTTAATCTCCTTTTTTTCCCATTGGAGAGTTTTTATCTGTGGTTTACATCTATGTGATTTCGTTACTATTCCAATTATCCAAACTTATTATTATTCTTGATTTAAGGAATTTCAATTGCAATTCTCTTTTTAATGTTGATTTCATTTCCTTGTTTTTCATTGCATAGTTTTCAATTATGGTTTACTTCTCTGTGATTTAATAGTAAAGGCTTGACTAATTACAGAGCTGAAATCTACAGGTTTTTCATTTTATTTATTCATTTTTTTTTTAGTTTGGCTAAAAAACACTGATTACGGTTAAGTAGTATTTCAGCCTCTCAGGCTGGCACTAAGAACATTTATTTTCTTATGATATAACGAACACTGAGTAAAAAAAAAGAAATACATGAACTTAGATACAATAGCGGTGCAATGCTCGCAATTAACATGAGACCAGCAGACACACAAACCTTCAGACTTAGACGTTTTCTTGTTATTTATCCATCCAGCGAGATTCGAACGGAGGATATCTCTAGTCAGGCGAGAGATTTAATAACTGATTTCTGAATTACACAGTCGATCGGAAGAACCGTTATCCTTAACCTAAAAACGAATTAGGTCACTTCATTAAAGTTCCCAGCAACATAAGCTAACAAACAGCTTCCTTGTTATACTATAACAATGTAAATATGTCATTCTCTATTCTATATTTCTATAGACATTTGGCATCATTACACTAACGAGATGGAGAGACAGATTTTGGGAGAACCATTCCTAAGGAGAGTTATTATTATTATTATTATTATTATTATTATTATTATTATTATTATTAATTCTATTGTTATTAATTCAATTATTATTAATTTTATTAGTATTATAATTATTATTGTTATTATTATTATTATTATTATAATTATTATCATTATTATTATTATTTTTATCATTATTATTACCTTAATTTTATCATTATTATTATTATTATTATTATTATTATTATTATTATTATTATTATTATCATCATCATTTTGTAACAACCACTCCTAAGGAGTGCTGACACAACACCATAATTGTTAGGTTTATATTAACATTTCGATGATGAATTTTCTTGCAATATGTCGATGAAATTTAACGGCAGATGCTAATGCATGGAGAGGATTTTGATCGGTCATAAAACACGCAAAAGGAATCTTGGATTTTTATTTCCTCCGAACCTTTTGCAGGTCATAACCTTCAACTAAAAATATTTAAAAATTTTGTTTTGACATAAAAATGACGATTAATGATTGTATAATTTTAATCGGTTACATTTTGAATACGCAACAAACATGTTATAAAATGTTCCTTTAGAAAATATATTTTACCATTTATATTGGTTGTCGTGATAGCCCGAAAATTTTTGCCAACGTATTTCTCTTTTTGTTCTTTATTATTATTATTATTATTATTATTATTATTATTATTATTATTATTATTATTATTATTATTATTACTTGCTAAGCTACAACCCTAGTTGGAAAAGCAAGATGCTATAAGCCCAGAGGCTCCAACAGGGAAAATAATCCAATGAGGAAAAAAACAAGGAAAAATGAAATATTTTAAGAACAGCAACAACACCAAAATAAATATTTCCTTTATAGACTATAAATAATTAATAAAACAATAGGAAGAGAAATAAGATAGAACAGCGTACCCGAGTGTACCCTCAAGCAAGAGAACTCTAACCCAAGACAGTGGAAGACCATGGTACAGAGGCTATGGCACTACCCAAGACTAGAGAACAATGGTTTGATTTCGGAGTGTCTTTCTTTAATCAAAACTTTTTTCCCCCTTTGTTAATGTCTCCACAAATCTACAAACCTTGAGTGAATTTTTTTTTTTCATAAAATAATCCGAAATGAATGAAGGCCATTTCTTTAAACTGCGTTATTAAGGGATCACTAATGAAGACATATTTTATTTTTTATGAATTGCTAGGCAATGTGATTAAGTATTATTGGTGAGAGGATAGTCTTTTTTTCAGTGGTACAAATGCTGCAAATTTCTAAAACATTGTTATTATTATTATTATTATTATTATTATTATTATTATTATTATTAAAATAATGAAGATTAAAATTACTAATATTTATTAATCTTAAAATCAATTTTATTATTTTTATTATTTAAATGATTAAAATAATTATATTTAAAATTACTATTGTAATTAATAAAATTATTATCAAACATTGGTGAGGGAGGGGTGGGGGTAGAACCTACACGTGGTTTGGGTACCGTAAAACAAGAAAACTATAGATAAGAAATGCCAAAGAAAAAGCCAAAGTCACCTCGATTTAGATGACAAAAGGAAAATCATTAGACATAGAAAACAGAAGAGAGCTGTTTTATTACGAACTCATTAAGATAATTGGGAAACTACGACTGACAAAAAATGATGAGTTGAGATTAATGGCAAGATTGGCCGATTTCAATGTGGAGGGATAGAGGTTAGATTAACATCTGATCACCTTATGATATTAATTATTATTATTATTATTATTATTATTATTATTATTAATTGCTAAGCTACAACCCTATTTGGAAAAGGAGAACGCTACAAGCCCTGAGGGAAAATAGCCCAGTGAGTAAAGGAAACAAAAAAATATTTTAAGATTAGTAACATTAAAATGAATATCACCATTATAAACTATACAAAATCTTTAACAAAACAAGAGGAAGAGAAATGAGATAGTACAATGCCCAACTGTACCCTCAAGCAAGAGAACTCTAACCAAAGACAGTGGAAGACCATGGTAAAGAGGCTATGGCACTACCCAAGACTAGAGAACAATGGTTTGATTTTGGAGTGTCCTCCTAGAAGAGTCCCTTCTACCCTTACCAAGAGGAAAGTAACCACTGAACAATTACAGTGCTGGAACACCTTGGGTGAAGAATTGTTTGGTAATCTCAGTTTTATCAAGTGTATGAGAACAGTGGAGAATGTGGAAAGAATAGGCCAGATTATTCGGTGTATGTGTAGGCAAAGGAAAGATGAACCGTAACCAAAGACAGGGATCCAATGTAATACTGTCTGTCCAGTCAAAGGACTTAATAACTCTCCAGTGGTAGTATCACAACGAGTGGGTGGTGTCCTGGCCAACATAGCTCTTATATATAACTTCCAAAAGCCCAAGGCAACAGAAATTTTCATGTTCACAAGACAGACAATGTTACAGAGGCGAAACGCAGACATGTTTATTCTGGTTCTTTTTAGTGCGAGGGAAGAGCTAAGATACAAGCATAATATATACAAAATGAATTATATACGATCGTGAGAGACACGGTTGGTACAATAGCCTATTTAATAAAGCAGGCCACTTCTTCGGTGGGAGCTTTAAATTTACTTGATTCTATGCTACTGATTTTAAATTTTCATATTTCTCGACAACTGAACAAATGCTCTGTTGTGTTACTTGACTCTCTACAACAGAAAAAGCGTATCATTTCATTCTTCATCTATTTAACATGATTTTCCCATTTGTATGGGGGTAAGCACGGTTGCCTTGTTTTTGAAGAAACTTTGCTTTATCTTTGGGTTTGACCGTAGTCCGATTGGCTACCCTGCCTGACATCGCTTAGACCCGATAGCATACGTTCATGTGTTGTACCACTCGCCGGTGTACCAACCGTGTGTCACACGATCGTACATAAATTATTTTGTATGTATTATGCTTGTATCTGCGCTCTTCCTTCGCACTAAAAAGAACCTTAATAATCATGTCTCCGGTTTTCCTCTGTAACATTGTCTGTCTTGTGAACATGTTATGTCCTGTTGCCTTGAGGTTTTGTTTATAAAGGAGAGTGTTCTATAATAAAGTTACTCAGTTGATTACTTCCTGCCTTTGAGTCGCAACCTTTCTCTCAGCCCGTCACACCAGCGATCTTCTTCCCACCAGCGAGGAGTCCTGGAGCGGTCAAGTCGACAGTTCTAGACGTGTGTGGTGTTTTTTTTTTTTTAGGTGTTGGAGTGTGTAGTAGTCTGTAATATCCATTTGATTTAAGCAAACCTATCCATCGATTACATATATAATCCTGAGGTGTTTACACGGATAGCAAAGTGCACGCCTCTACTCATTCATATTTCTATCTTATTTCAAGTTATCATTTTACCCAACTTTGTCTTCACTATAGTCCATTTCTTTTAGCGATGCATATTTGCACCGACTCCCGGCGGTGCCCTTTTAGCTCGGAAAAGTTTCCGGATCGCTGATTGGTTGGACAAGATAATTCTAACCAATCAGCGATCAGGAAACTTTTCCGAGCTAAAAGGGCACCGCCGCGAGTCGGTGCAAATATGCATCGCTAAAAGAAATGGACTATAGTATACCAGCGCCCTATGTCATCTATTTAGCCATTACCATTTGCAAACTTCGACTTTGTTACTGCTGATCTCTTTTCTGTTTTTATTTTAATTTGATTTACCACTTTACCTGGTATTTCTTTCTTGAGTTCGTGCTTGCAATAATTTCTTACCTCTTCAATATAATCATCATACCTTTTGCATATTACTGAAAGACTTCTTCCTCGGCATTCCTCTTATGGTTCCATTATTTGGTCTTCCACTACCTCTCTAACTGTTTATTATCTGATTTAACAATGTTATGAAAAAGCATTACCTTTCACACTCAATTTGTTCTTTACTGGTCATATGCATATCTCAGCTTTTAAATCCTAATATGGTGCAGTAGCTACTTGTTCAAACATTTCTGTATTATTCTTGTACTCAATTCCCTCTAACTCTTTCATTCATAATAATTTATTACTCCCCATGTCTCAATATATGTAAACAATACCGGGGTCTAAGTGATGTCAGGCAGGGCAGCTGATCGGGACTACGGTCTACCCCAAAAAGCCAAAGCAAAGTCCTTCAAAAAGAAGGCAACCGTGCTTACCCCCATACAAATGGGAAAAAAAAACACGTTATTAGAAGAAGTAGCAGCAGTAGGGGATTCAGCATTATGAAGCTTCATCTGTGGTGGATAATGTGGGAGAGTGGGCTGTGGCACCCTAGCAGTACCAGCTGAACTCGGTTGAGTCCCTTGTTAGGCTGGAGGAACGTAGAGAGTAGAGGTCCCCCTTTTTTGTTTAGTTTTGTTTTGTCTTTGTTTCATTTGTTGATGTCGGCTACCCCCCAAAATTGGGGGAAGTGCCTTGGTATATGTATATGTATGTATGTATATCTCTATTCTCACCGTTCTACCCCATTCCTATAGCACTCTTAAAAACTTGTTGTAAAATAACCAGGTAAAAATCAAGGCAGAAATGTTGCCAGACATTTATCATTTTAAAAACGGTTACATTGACGTAAAGAAGTATTATTGCGTTCACCAACCCGTGTAACATAATAATAAAGTATGGTAAAATTATTGCCGCCTGCATTTTACTGAAATACGGCTGAGAACAGTACATTTTTACGGAAAATTTCCGATTAAAATTACGGTTCTTTTAACAGTACTCTGTTAACATCTCCATATTTCCTAACTTCTTTTTTTCATCATATGATCTATTTTTGCTTCCCTTTTGCTTATATGCTAAGATTATGATATTTATCCGAATACAATTCTTCTAAGCATCTATACTTCTCTATTCTCTTGATCCTTCCATTTCTAACCACTCCTTTATGAATATTTCTAACTTCGTTTTTGTCTCTTACAAGTTCAAAGTCAATTCCTTCAAGTTCTTCCAAACTGCAACATTTGCTTACAGTTTTTTTTTTCTACTTTGAACTTGTTATTCCTGGAGAACATGATGTCATCAACTTACATCGGGGCTTGTAATCTGCTGTTTCTGATAAAGGTGTGACGGAGCCGAGAGAGGGTTGTGAACTCAAAGGCAGGAAGCAATCAACTGAGTTATATTATTGTAGAACACTCTCCTTATATACAAAACCTCAAGGCAACAGGACATAACAAGTTCACAAGACAGACAATATTACAGAGGAAAAACCAGACATGAATTTTCAAGTTCGTTTTAGTGCGAGGGAAGAGCGAAGATACAAGCATAATATATACAAAAGGAATTATGTACAATTGTGTGAAACACGGTTGGTACAAAGGTCATTGTCTACCCACACGCATAAGATTTTCCATAATTCTGATCATTCTTTACATTCAGATCTTCCTGGACAGTTCCATCGTGTTCGTAATAATAGGCATGGAGTTAATTCTGATAGCCAGGCCTTCTCCATCATGGGGCTCAATATTACACAGTATTTTAGAATTTCATACCAGTTGTGACCAAGTTGTGCAATGATCTTCCTAATCAGTCCGTTGAATCAGTAGAACTTCAAAAGTTTAAAGTTGCAGCAAATGTTTTTATGTCGAACAGGCTGACATATGTCTTTTTATAGTTTATATATGACATATCTGTTTTGACGTTGTTACTATTTTTAGAATGATTTATTGTTAATTTGTTCTCATCATTTATTTATTTCGTTATTTCCTTTCCTGACTGGGCTATTTTTCCCTATTGGAGCCCTTGGGCTTATAGCATCTTGCTTTTCCAACTAGGGTTGTAGCTTGGCTAGTAATAATAATAATAATAATAATAATAATAATAATAATAATAATAATAATAATAATAATGATCTTCCCATTCAGGCAGTCGAATCGTTGGATCTTCAGAAGTTCAAACTACTGCACTGTAGTTATTCAGTGGCTACTTTCCTCTTGGTAAGGGTATAAGAGACTCTTTAGCTGTGGCAAGCAGCTCTTCTAGGAGGGGACACTAAAAAATTAAACCATTGTTCTCTAGTCTTGGGGAGTGCCATAGTCTCTGTACCGCGGTCTTCCACCTTCTTGGAGTAGAGTTCTCTTTGTTGAGAGTACAATCAGGCCCATTATTCTATCTTAATTCTCTTCGTCTTGTTATTCTGAAGTTTTTATAGTTTAAGTATGAAAGATATATTTAATATTGTTATTATTCTTGTACTTCTCTTGTAATATATTCCTTAATTTCTTTCCTCACTGAACTCTTTTCCTTGTTAGGGCCCTTGGGCCTATAACATTCTGCTTTTCCAACTAGGGTTGTAGCATAGCAAGTACTACTACTACTACTGCTACTACTACTACTACTACTACTACTACTACTACTAATGACAATAATAATAACGAGCTATACGAAAGATTTATTTAATATTGTTTTTATTCATAAACTTCTCTTGTAATATATTTTCTTATTTCATTTCCTTTCCTCTCTGAGCTATTTTCCTTGTTAAAGCCCTTGGGCCTATAACATCCTGCTTTTCCAACTAGGGTTGTAGCATAGCAAGTATTACTACTACTACTACTACTATTACTACTACTACTACTACTACTACTACTACTACTAATGACAATAATAATAACGAGCTATACGAAAGATTTATTTAATATTGTTTTTATTCTTAAACTTCTCTTGTCATATATTTTCTTATTTCCTTTCCTCTCTGAGCTATTTTCCTTGTAACTCTTTTCCTTGTTAGGGCCCTTGGGCCTATAACATCCTGCTTTTCCAACTAGGGTTGTAGCATAGCAAGTACTACTACTACTACTACTACTACTACTACTACTGACAATAATAATAACGAGCTATACGAAAGATTTATTTAATATGGTTTTTATTCATAAACTTCTCTTGTAATATATTTTCTTATTTCATTTCCTTTCCTCACTGAGCTATTTGCCTTGTTAAAGCCCTTGGGCCTATAACATCCTGCTTTTCCAACTAGGGTTGTAGCATAGCAAGTACTACTACTACTACTACTACTACTACTACTACTACTACTACGAATGACAATAATAAAAACGAGCTATACAATCTGTGTAGGTGGTAACTAATGACAATGAACTTCATGCTGATTGGAGCGTTTTACACTTACACATCTACAGTATAGTAGTTTTGTGGAGTGACAAGGAAACTGGAACCTAGATGCGTAGTCACTGATTGGTTTGTGGAAAGGAGAAAAAGAGAGATTACGAGCCAAAGTCTTTTGAGTTTCTGAAGACGAGGACAAAAAAAAAAAAAAAGATCAGAGGATAAACTGGAAAACGAAGTCTTTTTCTCTTTTTCTTTTTTAACATGGATGATCTCTTATCTTCCCATTTGGTCGTCTCGAGTGTATGGAGGATAAAAAAGAAGTGTGAAATGAGTTACTGAAAAGACGGTATTCTGTGTGTATCAAGATATTAGAAATATAATTTTCAGCTCCCCCTCCCCGCCCCACCCCCCTCAAAAAAAAAAAAATAAAAAAAACGACACAAGGATAATTTTTGGTCCATTTCTTACTCTTTTATAGGTAGTATGTTGGCATGGGCACCAGCCACCCATTGAGATACTACTGATAGAGAGTTATGAGGTCTTTTGACTTGCCAGACAGTACTGCATTGGATCCCTCTCTCTGGTTACGGTTCATTTTACCTTTGCCTATACATACACACCGAATAGTCTGACCTATTCTTTACATACCGGTATTCTCGTCTGTCCTCATACACCTGACACCACTGAGATTACCAAACAATTGTTTCACCCAAGGGGTTACTGCACTGTAATTGTTTAGTGGCCACTTTCCTCTTGGTAAGGGTAGAAGAGACTCTTTAGCTATGGTAAGCAGCTCTTCTAGGAGAAGGACACTCCCAAATCAAACCATTGTTCACTATGCCTTGGGTAGTGCCATACTCTCTGTACCATGGTCTTCAACTGTCTTGGGTTAGAGTTCTCTAGCTTGAGAGTACACTTAGGCACACTATTCCCTTTTATATCACTTATCCTTGTTTTGTTTAAGTTTTTTTTTTTATTGTTTATATAATATATATCTATTTTAATGTTACTCTTCTTAGAATATTTTATCTTTCCTTGTTTCCTTTCCTCACTGGGCTATTTTCCCTGTTGGAGCCCCTGGGCTTGTAGCATCCTGCTTTTCTAACTAGCGTTGTAGCTTAGCAATTAAGAAGAATAATAATATTAATAATAATAATAATAATAATAATAATAATAATAATAATAGCGA
>NC_090727.1:150690539-150700539 GCF_036898095.1 Palaemon carinicauda | reverse complement strand
GGATTCTGATCAACAGTCCGAGTTTCATCTGCGTCCGGTTGTGTCAGTGCTCCTCATGTTCGCATTTTTCACAGCCTGCTAAATTGCTTGGCAGTTTCTACTTTTAGATGTGGAGAAATTTAGAAGTTTTATCTTGAGTTCAGTAGCGATTTACATATTGAAGTTTTATACTGAGTTGATTAGCACGGTATTTACTCATTGAAATTTTATTTTGAACTCGATAGCAAGGTATTTACACATTGAAGTTTGATTTTGAGTTCAATAGCAGGGTATTTACACATTGAAGTTTGATTTTGAGTTCAATAGCAGGGTATTTACATATTGAAGTTTTATTTTGAGTTCAATAGCTGGGTATTTACATATTGAAGTTTTATTTTGAATTCGATAGCAGGGTATTTACATATTGAAGTTTTATTTTGAGTTCAATAGGGGGTTATTTACATATTGAAGTTTGATTTTGAGTTCAATAGCAGGGTATTTACATATTGAAGTTTTAATTTGAGTTCAATAGCAAGGTATTTACATATTGAAGTTTTATTTTGAGTTCAATAGCATGGTATTTACATATTGAAGTTTGTTTTTGAGTTCAATAGCAGGGTATTTATATTGAAGTTTTATTTTGAGTTCAATAGCAGGGTATTTACATATTGAAGTTTTATTTGAGTTCAATAGCAGGGTATTTACATATTGAAGTTTTATTTTGAGTTCAATAGGAGGGTATTTACATATTGAAGTTTTATTTTGAGTTCAATAGCAGGGTATTTACATATTGAAATTTTATTTGGTGTTCAATAGCTGGGTATTTACATATTGAAGTTTTATTTTGAGTTCAATAGCTGGGTATTTACATATTGAAGTTTTATTTTGAGTTCAATAGCAGGGTAATTACATATTGAAGTTTTATTTTGAATTCGATAGCAGGGTATTTACATATTGAAGTTTTATTTTGAGTTAAAAAGCAGGGTATTTACATATTGAAGTTTTATTTTGAGTTCAATAGCAGGGTATTTACATATTGAAGTTTGATTTTGAGTTCAATAGCAGGGTATTTACATATTGAAGTTTGATTTTGAGTTCAATAGCAGGGTATTTGCATATTGAAGTTTGATTTTGAGTTCAATAGCAGGGTATTTGCATATTGAAGTTTTATTTTGAGTTCAATAGGAGGGTATTTATACATTGAAGTTTTATTTGAGTTCAATAGCAGGGTATTTACATATTGAAGTTTGATTTTGAGTTCGATAGCAGGGTATTTGCCTATTAAAGTTTTATTTTGAGTTCAATAGGAGGGTATTTATATATTGAAGTTTTATTTGAGTTCAATAGCAGGGTATTTACATATTGAAGTTTGATTTTGAGTTCGATAGCAGGGTATTTACATATTGAAGTTTGATTTTGAGTTCAATAGCAGGGTATTTGCATATTGAAGTTTTATTTTGAGTTCAATAGGAGGGTATTTATATATTGAAGTTTTATTTGAGTTCAATAGCAGGGTATTTACATATTGAAGTTTGATTTTGAGTTCAATAGCAGGGTATTTGCATATTAAAGTTTTATTTTGAGTTCAATAGGAGGGTATTTATATATTGAAGTTTTATTTGAGTTCAATAGCAGGGTATTTACATATTGAAGTTTGATTTTGAGTTCGATAGCAGGGTATTTACATATTGAAGTTTGATTTCGAGTTCAATAGCAGGGTATTTGCATATTGAAGTTTTATTTTGAGTTCAGTAGCAGGGTATTTACTTATTGAAGTTTGATTTTGAGTTCAAAAGCAGGGTATTTTCATATTGAAGTTTTATTTTGAGTTCAATAGGAGGGTATTTATATATTGAAGTTTTATTTGAGTTCAATAGCAGGGTATTTGCATATTGAAGTTTTATTTTGAGTTCAATAGCAGGGTATTTGCATATTGAAGTTTGATTTTGAGTTCAATAGCAGGGTATTTACATATTGAAGTTTGATTTTGAGTTCAATAGGAGGGTATTTATATATTGAAGTTTTATTTTGAGTTCAATAGCAGGGTATTTGCATATTGAAGTTTTATTTTGAGTTCAATAGCAGGGTATTTACATATTGAAGTTTGATTTTGAGTTCAAAAGCAGGGTATTTACATATTGAAGTTTGATTTTGAGTTCAATAGCAGGGTATTTACATATTGAAGTTTGATTTTGAGTTCAATAGCAGGGTATTTACATATTGAAGTTTGATTTTGAGTTCAATAGCAGGGTATTTGCATATTGAAGTTTTATTTTGAGTTCAGTAGCAGGGTATTTACTTATTGAAGTTTGATTTTGAGTTCAAAAGCAGGGTATTTACATATTGAAGTTTTATATTGAGTTCAATAGGAGGGTATTTATATATTGAAGTTTTATTTGAGTTCAATAGCAGGGTATTTGCATATTGAAGTTTTATTTTGAGTTCAATAGGAGGGTATTTATATATTGAAGTTTTATTTGAGTTCAATAGGAGGGTATTTATATATTGAATTTTATTTTGAGTTCAATAGCAGGGTATTTGCATATTAAAGTTTTATTTTGAGTTCAATAGGAGGGTATTTATATATTGAAGTTTTATTTGAGTTCAATAGCAGGGTATTTACATATTGAAGTTTTATTTGAGTTCAAAAGCAGGGTATTTGCATATTGAAGTTTTGTTTTGAGTTCAATAGCAGGGTATTTACATATTGAAGTTTTATTTGAGTTCAAAAACAGGGTATTTACATATTGAAATTTTATTTTGAGTTTAATAGCAGGGTATTTACATAATGAAGTTTTATTTTGAGTTTAATAGTAGGGTATTTACAGATTGAAGTTTTATTTTGAGTTCAATAGCAGGGTATTTATACATTGAAGTTTTGAGTTCAATAGGAGGGTATTTACATATTGAAGTTTGATTTTGAGTTCAGTAGCAGAGTATTTACATAGAAACCATCGCTGGTTTACATTTGTTTCTCAGTGTGATAAACTTCACACTGATAAACATGTGTGTTGAACGAGTCTACCTGTGTGGTAAATTTAACCTAGCAGTCACAGTAGTAAGTAAATCGTAACTGGATAGCATTATCATTTTAATTTCTTCGAGTGTGGTACAAACCCAATTTTGAAATATTCTTCGTTGGATTTTTCTAGTTTCAAAGTGGTAAAGTCCACGGGAATTATCGCCATGATTTAGATTTACTGCGTGGCAAACAGAACTTGAAAGGTTTGCCATTGTTTTAAAGATTGTTCCATTATGGTAAAAACAATCGTTATTTTTTCTCTGCTTACAATTGTAGAACTCATTTAGGAATCATTTTCCATTTAGTCTAGTTCCCAGTGCGGTAAAGCCCATGGGAAAGTATCTCGCATTTCACTAGTTTACTAGTACATTAAATTAAATCGAAAGCATTGCTCTTTCTCTCTTTCCTTATCTATTAGTTTGCTTAAACCCAACTGGAATATGTAAAATGATTTTTCTTGGAAAGGATACAGTAAAGCCTTTAGGAATGCCCATATCCACTTAAATTTAGTAAATCTCACATGGATAGCGTTATAATGTCACCAGTTCCCCACTGTGTGAAGTCCTACTACAAAGTATCTCTATTTCAAGTTCCCAGCGTAACTAGGCCTAATAAAGAAGTATGCACACATGCTCCAGTTTACTCTTTTCGGTAAAGTAGCTAGTCCCTATCTGAAAGCAGGATATACCGGTTTTAGTGGGAAAAAACAAAGAAAAACAGGAAAAATATTCCTGTAGCCAGAGAAAGTTATGGTATTCCATTAAGCTTACAGATAGGTAGTAGGTTGGCCAGGGCACCAGCCGCCCGTTGAGATACTAACTCTAGAGAGTTATGGGGTCCTTTGACTGGCCACACAGTACTACATTGAATTCTTCTCTCTGGTTACAGTTCCTTCCCTTTGCCTACACATACACCGAATAGTCTGGCCTATTCTTTACAGATTCTCCTCTGTCCTCATACATCTGACAACACTGAGATTACGAAACAATTCTTCTACTGCACTGTAAATGTTCAGTGGCTTCTTTTCTCTTGGTAAGGGTAGAAGAGACTCTTTAGCTATGGTAAGCAGCTCTTCTAGGAGAAGGACACTCCAAAATCAAAGCATTGTTCGTTAGTCTTAGGTAGTGTTATAGCCTCTGTACCATGGTCTTCCACTGTCTTGGATTAGAGTTCTCTTGCTTGAGGTTACACTCGGGCATACTATTCTATCTATTTTCTCTTCCTCTTGTTTTGTTAATGTCTTTATAGTTTATTTAGGAAATATTTATTGTAATGTTGTTACTCTTCTTGAAATATTTGTTTCCTTTCCTCACTGGGCTATTTTCTCTGTTGGGAACCCTGGGCTTATAGCATCCTGCTTTTCCAACCAGGATTGTAGCTTAGCAGTTAATAATAATAGTAATAATCATTATAATTTTCTTATTACTGAATGATACTGTTAGGTATTTTTGTATACATAGACCGAATGTAGCCATCGGTGATTGATACCTGAAGTGTAAGATTTAAATAGCATTCATGAATGGCAAAGGCTGATAGTGCCTTAGCTAGCAGAACATTAGACAATGCCCTAGATTGTCTAGAGACTGATCATATATAAACGTTATCAGTGCCCAAGTCCTATCTCCTCCTATTCTAGGACATGGGAGCACCAGGCAATGGTTGCTGATGACTCAGCAGGTAGACCTATAGGCTTAACCCCCCCCCCCCCCTGTCCTTTAGCTCACAAGGATGTCGAAGTTGAAAACAGTATAAGAAACTATCGAGCTTTAGCGGAACTCGAACTCCAGTCTAACAGATCGTCAAGCATGAACGTTTCCCATAGGACACCACAACCCTTGAATATGAAGGTAGCTAATAGTAGTTACTAATAAGTATTGATAATTTAGCGTGTTACTTAGGAATGAAGACTTAGCTAATTCTGATTCGAATCTCACGGATACCTCAACTCAACAAGGAAAATGTCCATTCTGATAATTTTGAATATCAAAATAATATACCTGCTTTGATTATCACAATACAGTTCTCACAACGTTTACACATACTGGAGGATTTTTAAAACTTCGGTGTAATCAGAAGATATCATTTCATGAAAATAAGTATGAAACTGGATGCAGAAGTAGACCTTTATTCATCATTTGATTGGACAGCTGTTTCGATTTTCATAACCTGCATATTTTACTCACAAAGAAATTGATGGAACAATGGAAAACTTTAATTACCTCCGGGGTTGAGAGGGGGTTATGTTTTCGCCCTTGTTTGTCCGTTGGTTTGTTTGGGAACAACTTTCTGGTCGCAACTTTACTCTTAAAATTGTGAAACTTTCAGAGATTAGTTGTTATGTTAAGACGTGGAAGTTAATCAATTTTGACAGTCCTAGGTCTAAAGTCAAGGTCAAGGTCGAGTGATAACTCTAGAAATAAGCTGCAGTGGTGAAGGTCTGCATTCCCAGAGTGGTTTTTTAGTTAAAACAGTTTTCATATACAAAGAAATCATTTTTAAATTTAATTTACTCGTTAAGGTAGAAGTTACGCTATCTTTTTTTTCTTTCCGATAAAAAAAAAAGAATGTTATATCTGAATAGTTTATTTTCATTTTCATTCTTCATCATTTCTTCTTTTGTGTAGCCTACATATCCTCATAAATCAAATTCAGATAAAGATGCGATAGTTGTGGTGGAATAATTTTCCTGCATTGGGCTCAACCGTTATTTAGTAGATAAAGAATGAACTGAGCAGCGGCTAAGTAGGCCTACTAAAATGAATTGCATTTACTAGAGCTATTTTAATTAGTTATCAATTGCCAATTAAATCCTTTATCTGATTTAAAGCCACTCATGAATGGCAAGGGTATGGGATAGTGGCATTGTCCTAACAAGAAGGACAATGTTCTAGACTAGAAACTGACCATATATAGGTTACATGAGATCAGCGCCCAAGCCCCCTCTCCACCCAAGCTAGGACCAGGGAGGGCCAGGCAATGGCTTGTGAGGTTCTCAGCAGGTAGACCTATAGGCTCGCCCAAGTACTTCATCCTTAGCTCGCAAGGATGGTGAGGTTGCAGATACTAAAGAAACCTACGAGTTTTAGCGGGACTCGAATTCTAGTCCGGCGATCACCAGTTAGGGACGTTACCAATAGGCCACAACAACAATTTTCAATTGTCATTTATATGCTCTATCGGGTCATCTCTAATTGTCAGTTAGATGCTTTATCGGGTCATTTCCAGTTCTTGGTAAGATCCCTTATCGGGTCATATCCAATTATCTGTTAGATGCTTTACTGTGTCATTTCCACTTGTCAATTAGATGCTCTATCGGGTCCTTTCCAGTTGTCGGTTAGATGCTTTATCGGGTCATTTACAATTTAAAATTATCGGTTGGATGCTTTATCTGGTCATTTCCAATTACCGGTTATGTGCTATATTGGGTCCTTTCCAGTTGTCAGTTAGATGCTTTATCGGATCATTTACAATTCTAAATTATCGGTTAGATGCTTTATCGGATCATTTACATTTCTAAATTATCGGTTAGATGCTTTATCGGATCATTTACAATTCTAAATTATCGGTTAGATGCTTTATCGGATCATTTACAATTCTAAATTATCGGTTAGATGCTTTATCAGGCCATTTCCAGTTACCAGTTAGATGCTTTATCGGGTCATTTCCAGTTACCGGTTAGATGCTTTATAGGGTTATTTACAATTTCAAATTGTTGGTTAGATGCTTTATCAAGTCATTTCCAATTACCGGTTAGATGCTTTATTGGGTCATTTCCAATTACCGGTTAGATGCTTTATTGGGTAATTTCTGATTACTGGTTATATGCTTTATCGGGTCATTTTCAATAACTGGTTAGATGCTTTATTGGGTGATTTCCAATTGTCAGTTAAATGCTTTATCAGGTCATTTACAATTTTAAATTATTGATTAGATGCTTTATCGGGTTATTTACAATTACCGGTTATATGCTTAATCGGGTCATATCCAATTACTGTTAGATGCTTTATCGGGTCATTTCCAATCACCGGTTAGATGCTTTATCGGGTCATTTCCAATCACCGGGTAGATGTTTTTTTGGGTCATTTCCAATTACCGGTTGGATGCTTTATCAGGTAATATCCAATTACCGGTTCGATGCTTTATCGGGTCATTTCCAGTTACCAGTTATATGCTTTATCAGGTCATTTCCAATTACCAGTTAGATACTTTATCGGGTCATTTCTAATTACTGGTTAGATGCTCTATCATGTCATTTCCAATTAGCATTTAGATGCTTTATCGGGTAATTTTCCATTGCCGGTTACATGCTTTATCTGGTCATTTCCAATTTTCCGGTAGGTGCTTTATCGGGTCATTTCCAATTGCCGGTTAGATGCTTTATTAGGTCATTTTCAATTACAGGTTAGGTATTTTATCGGGTCATTTCCAATGGTCAGGTAGATACTTTACCAGGTATTTCTAATTGTCGGTTAGACATTTTATCGGGTCGTTTCCAATTGTCTGTTAGGTGCTTAATCGGGTCCTTTCCAGTTGTCGGTTAGATGCTTTATTAGGGCATTTCATGTCTAAAGCTATAAACAGCTATATTATGTCTTAAGATCATGCTCAGACCAGCATCTTGTTATGACCCATGTTGAGTGGGCGTTTCCTAGGAGCTCCCCCTCCCCCCTTGATCAAGGTCCCTACTCTCCTCGCTTTACGGTAGAATGAGTAGTCAATATCCGTTCCAACATTAATCACATCATTGGAAATGTCGGAATGTAATATCACTACAAAGTGATGTGGGGAACCGAACAGCGGTGGTGCTTTGTGAGAGAAGAAAAAAGTCATTATAGGGGTAAGAATATTATAGCTTAAAGCAGATCACTTATCAGTACTGTTGCACAGAGGCTAGTTGTACAGCACTCGTTTCTCCAGCGCTATAAAGCCTTTTTTTTTAGCACTTAACCGTTTCAAAGTTTATCGGTAACACCTAGAAATCGGCAGTCGTTCCATAACACTTTATCAACAGTCTTTCTCCCGCACTTGGTTCGTTCAGTCTTTCCGTATATTTTGTATCCCATGGTGTTTCTCCAACAGTCTTTCTCTTATACTTGTACGACCAGTCTTTTTGTAACTTTTTGTAGCCCTTAATGTTTCTCCAACAGTATTTCTCTAATACTTGTCCGATCAGTCTTTTTGCAACATTTTGAATCCCATAGTGTTGCTCCAACAGTATTTCTCCTGCACTTGTCCGATCAGTCTTTTTGCAACATTTTGTATCCCGCAGTGCTTCTTCAAAAGTCTTTCTCCTGCCCTATGCATAATACGTTTTTCTGCAACACTTTGTATCCAGTAACTTTTCTCCAACAGTCTTCCTCCAGCATCGAGTATCGAGCATTCCTACTGCAATGATTTGTATTTAGTGGTCGTACTTCAATACATTGTCTCCAACAGTGTTTCAGGAGGAGGAGAAGAGTGAGGCCTCAGGATTTGTTTTGAAAGCCGTCAATCAATGCTACTATGTAAATTTTTTTTTTTTTTTTTTTTTTTTTTTTTTTTTTTTTTTTTTTTTTTTTTTTTTTTAGCTAATGGGAAATGTAGGTGAAAATACGAGTGGTGACAGTTACCTAACTAACCATTGTAATTAATAGTTTTGAAAGTCAAGTATTAGTAAGAGTGATGTGACCACAATTTTACCTAAAAAAAAACGTACATTTTTCTTGTTATGATCTTAATGTAATGAAGTAACTGCTAATTATTCTTTTGCTTTATGTTTTCTAGTATTCTTGGCTACCAGGCGTAGTATTTTATAGTAGTAATAACGAACTAATACGAACGGAGGTTAGCTTTCTTGGAACCGTAATAAGAAACATTAAAACGTAGTAATGAACGTCTCAAGTTCGCCAAAGTAAATATGGGCAATTAGAGTACAAACTGGTTCATATTATTTGTGGTTAACTCGATCAAAACATATTGCATCGAAGATTTACTTTTTATGAAATCGAAAATTTGAAAAATAATTTTTTAATGATACATAAATATATTTTTTAATTATATAAACTTACTTGAAAATAATCTCACTTTTAATTTCCTCTTTTGATTTCTTGCTGAGAATGGACAGTAATTTTGACTTGTTTTGTAATTGTGATTTATGAGGTCAATTTCTTATCTAGCAGCAATAAAGCAATGCGCATTGCTGGTAATTGCTATAGAACAATACAGGTGTTTGAGTCCATTAAGATACTTGAACAGACATCACAATTATATTTTTTTTTCTTTTTTATTTCTTTTATTCTCTTTTTTTAAGACTTTTGTGTACACTGTATGTATGCATGTATGTATACATTTTCAGTTTAATGGGATTCATTAAAATATTCAGCCCTAAATTTCATGTTTCTTAAAAATTTAGATAACAGTGATATCTACAGTCCATTTCTTTTAGCGAGTCATATTTGCACCGACTCACAACGGTGCCCTTTTAGCTCGGAAAAGTTTCCTGGTCGCTGATTGGTTAGAATTATCTTGTCCAACCAATCAGCGATCAGGAAACTTTTCCGAGCTAAAAGGGCACCGCCGCAAGTCGGTGCAAATATGACTCGCTAAAAGAAATGGACTATAGATCACAGCATCCATCATCGAAGGTCAATAGCATATTGAATTTCGTGACATGTACCAACAGTAGCAGATGGGTTAGGGCGCCTGCCCCTCTAACCTTCTCGTTTTACAACGAAGAAGAATGAGGTGGAGAAAAAAGTATTTGATATCTAGCTCCTTAGGGAGTATAGTTTCTCCTTGAATAGTTCGAGAGAGAGAGAGAGAGAGAGGAGAGGAGAGAGAGAGGAGAGAGGAGAGAGGAGAGAGAGAGAGAGAGAGAGAGAGAGAGAGTACAGTTTCTCCTTGAATAGTTTGAGAGAGAGAGAGAGAGAGAGAGAGAGAGAGAGAGAGAGAGAGAGGAGAGGAGAGAGAGAGGAGAGAGAGAGAGAGAGAGAGAGAGAGTACAGTTTCTCCTTGAATAGT
>NC_090727.1:150683039-150685539 GCF_036898095.1 Palaemon carinicauda | reverse complement strand
TGTTTTATTCTATGTCTTTTATAATCCCATTGGAGTCTCCCTCTCTCACAATTGGTACTGTCACGTAAGATTCTATTCTGAAGGGTTTAAAGCTTTAAAACGCTGCCCATGAATGGCAGAGGCAAGCGGTAGTAACAGTTCCCTAGACTGGCCATATATATATATATATATATATATATATATATATATATATATATATATATATATATATGATACATTTTTTGCACATTTAAACGTGTTTCTTTCATATTTCAAATAAGCCATATATATTAATACATTAAAGTCTGGATTCTCTTAACGACCTCGGGATCAGAGCCCAAGGCGGAACCGGCCAAAGACTGTGATATCGGACCGGCGGGGATTTGAACCCTCGTCCAGGATATCTGTATGCCAGTGACCATACCACTCGAAGTGGTATGGTCACTGGCATACAGATATCCTGGACGAGGGTTCAAATCCCCGCCGGTCCGATATCACAGTCTTTGGCCGGTTCCGCCTTGGGCTCTGATCCCGAGGTCGTTAAGAGAATCCAGACTTTAATGTATTAATATATATGGCTTATTTGATATATATATATATATATATATATATATATATATATATATATATATATATATATACAGTATATATATATATATATATATATATATATATATATATATGTATGTATGTATGTATGTATATATTATTACTTGCTAGGCTACACCCTTGGTGGCAAAAGCAGGATGCTATAAGGCCAAGGCCCCCAACAGGGAAAATCGCCCAGTGAGGAAAGGGGACAAGGAAATTTAGAATATTTTAAGAATAGTAACAACATTAGAATAAATATTTTCTATATAAACTACAAAAACTTAACAAAACAAGAGGTAGATAAATAAGATAGAATAGTGTTCCTGAGTGTACTCCCAAGCCAGATAACTCTACCACAAGACAGTGGAAGACCATGGTACAGAGGCTATCGCACTACCCAAGACTAGGGAACAAAGGTTTGATTTTGGGGTGTCCTTTTCCTACAAGAGCTACTTACCATGGCTAAAGTGTCTCTTCTACCCTTACTGACAGGAAAGTGGCTACTGAACAATTACAGTGCAGTAGTTAACCCTTTGAGTGACGATAAATTGTTTGGTAATATCAGTGTTGTCAGGTGTATGAAGACAGAGGAAAATCTGTAAGGAATAAGCCAGACTATTTGGTGTATGTATAGGGAAAGGGAAAGTGAATCGTAACCATAGAGAAGGATCCAGTGTAGTACTGTCTGGCTAGTTAGCGACCAAGACCCCTCTCCACCCAAGCTAGGATCATGGAGGGCCAGACAATGTCTACTGATGACTCAACAGGTAGACCTATAGGCTTCCCTAAACCCCCCATTCTTAGCTCACAATAATGATGAAGTTGCAAACACTACAAGAAACTATCGAACTTTAGCGGGACTCGAACCCCAGTCCGTCAGATTACCAAGCAGGGACATTTCTATAGGTCACCATAACCCTTATTGATGGAAGAACAATCCCTCATTCCTCATTAGCTGCTGCTTCTCAATCTTGTTATATACTTTTTATGGCGTTTTTAATTGGGATTTACAATATCTGAATGAGTCACGCATAATTATACGCATTTTGATATAGAAAATGTACTTTTCCTTCCATCTTCTATATACCAAATGGCTTTTACCTTTGGAAATTATGTTATAGATTTTGGAAATTCGATTTCTAAAGCCAATCAGCAAGTGAGATTGGGGAAGAAGGCGATAAAATAAGACATAAAAGGGGATTTCTTCACTACCACTGTATTAATTTCAAAATATGAGTTAGCACTTCGAAATAGGAACTGTGATAATGTACAATAACAACGCCATCGTCGAGACGAGGTCTTCTACAACACATCTCAATTCTCTTCGGTCTATGATGGGTTTATAGTAAATCAAATTTTACACCTTTTAGGAAGGCAACTCCTTTTTATCTCGGGTCAAAAAATTGGTTTCAGAGTGTTAGGTAACCACATTCGTGGATAGCATTGACTATTTCATAGATTGTCTTTTCATTTTAACTCAACTTAACTATAAAGGGAGTGAATAGGTGTTAGTTTTATATATTTTGACCTTTAATTTTTTTTTATGTAGTGGACGATTTTTTTTTATTTTTACCTTTAATTTTTTTTTCTATGTAGTGGACGATTTTTTTTTTTATGCAGTGGATGGATATGTCAACATTTATTCGAAGGTTTTTATCGTTTTAAAAACGGATATATTGATGAAAATGAGTGACATTACGGTCAGCAACCCGTAAAAGATAATAACAAACTAAAGTCAAATTACGATCGCCTGTATTTTACTGAAATACGGCCGAGAACAGTATATTTTTACGGATAATTTCCAAATAAAATTACAGTTTTTTCAAACAGTGTAAGACTGTCCTCTGGAGAAAATCCACACTCAAGTATTTAGTTAGAGAGGAGCTATACAGCTCTTCATGTTTTGTTTGCGGAGATGCAGGTAAAGTCA
>NC_090727.1:150653039-150668039 GCF_036898095.1 Palaemon carinicauda | reverse complement strand
CGTCTTGATTTACTTTATTGCCTTGAGTTACTTTATTGCCTTGAGTTACTTTATCGACTTGAGTTACTTTATTGCCTTGAGTTATTTTTTCATCTTGAGTTACTTTATCGTCTTCAGTTACTTTATCGTCTTGAGTTACTTTATTACCTTGAGTTACTTTATCGTCTTGAGTTACTTTATTGCCTTGAGTTACTGTATTGCATTGAGTTACTTTATCGTCTTGAGTTACTGTATTGCATTGAGTTACTTTATCGTCTTGAGTTACTTTATCATCTTATTATTTTATCGCCTTAAGCTATTTCATCGTCTTGAGTTATTTTATTGTCTTGAGTCAATTTATCAGTTGGCATAAAAAGGAAAAGCGACCAAAACTGACACGGAAGGTACTGATATAGAATATTCTTTGGGATCTGTCATCTCGGTCTCGCTTTCTTTTGTGTCGAGACTTCTTCAAGAATAGCGGGTGTCAGCAAATAAAGTGTTGTTATGCCTCTCTTGTGTCACTAGTTTCTTTGTCACAGTTTCCGATCCAAGTTCATAAAACTAACAAGAATCTACGCGTAACTTACCAACTCGAGAGAGAGAGAGAGAGAGAGAGAGAGAGAGAGAGAGAGAGAGAGAGAGAGAGTTCGTCCTTATAACAAAGCCGAGGCTAAACTTATGAATAACAAGATTACAATGTTTTCAAAATGAATAAAAAGTTTTTACGTAACCTATGAAATGATATCGCTCTTTAATTAAGCATCTAAAAACTAAAATATGTGATCATTCTACCTTGTTAAATTATCCTCGAAAGAACCCCGTTTACCGATTTGATTAAAATGTCTTCGTCAGAAGACTTGATTAGAATGTAATTTTCTAATGGCTTCATGCCTTTATGATTTTTATCAAAATGTGATTAAGATTTGTACCATCGTCACTACTTCATAGAATTCTATGTTTTGGTCTCCGGAAATTGCTGTTGTAAATTCCTCAACCTGTCAAATTTGTGTTCCACCAATTCCTTTTCCGACCGATAACATTAAAAAAATAAGTTATATAAAATTAATTTTTATTTTCCACCATGGAGGAGGTAGAAATACTCCATACATCAAATTCTCGACAGATTAAATGACAGACAGAACTTCAACTAGTCTCAGATCTTTAATGTTGTGGTGGCCTATTGGAAATGTCCCTGCATTGCGATTTGCCGGACTGGGGTTCGATTCACGCTCAAGCTCGATAGTTACTTGTACTATCTGCAATCTTACTATCCTTGCGAGCTAAGGATTGGAGGCCTATAAGTGTACCTGCTTAGTCATCAACGGCTATTGCCTTGGGCCCCCTGGTCAGAGCCAGGGTGGAGACTAAAGAGGCGCTTGGGCACTGATCATATAAATATATATTATATATTCAGTCTCTAAGACATTATCCTGCTAGGGGATTGTCACGGTCTGTTGCGTCTGCCATTCATGAGTGGCCTTTAAACCTTGAACCTTCTTGTTATCTTGTTATCCATTGTCCCTATGAGAATATTCCTGAAGTCCATTGATGTTATCATTGATGATAATAATGATAATAATAATGATAATGATATTTTACAGGGCAAAGCATTTATTATGTAATATCACAGGCTTTTTTATTTAATAAATTGCATTTTGGATTACAAGAGCAACTGCTACGTAAATATTTGATTGTATGGTATTGTATATAATCATACTGTCTGGGGGAAGATTTCTTCTGAGGTATGTAAAGAAAGTTAGCTTGTTATTCATTACTAGTGTATGTGATCCGTCAAAAATGACCCTCTCTCACCAGAATATTGTACTCCACTCCCCTACCTGAGGGACGGGGAGAGCTGTGCGTGACCAGAACTATAAACACACACACATATATATATATATATATATATATATATATATATATATATATATATACAGTATATGTATGTACTGTATATATATCTGTGTATGTATATACATCCGTGTATATATATATATATATATATATATATATATATATATATAACCAGATACTTGTTCTTTATAATATAGGGGAGATTTGGGGGATAAAAATGTTTGAAATGTATTGTCTATTACTACAACGATAAAAACTATACAATTCAGTGAAGAGGAGATGATAGAATAGCTACGATACTTTAAGAGAAATGTTTTTTAATATAAATATTTTGAAGTCGTTTACACGATATTTGGATTGTAGTTCTCACATTACAGCTATTTCAGAAGTAGTTTCACGGTATTTTTTTGTCTTATAACTATCTGTATTTCAAAATTGTTTTAGGTCCTTATTCCGACTCTAGGACTTTTCCATCAACACGGGTAAATGTTAAAGGTGTTTGGTTTCAGTTCCATTCTCATTAGAATTAGGTGCTCACCAGAACGTCAGCCGGGCAAGCCTAACCCTTCACTGTGGTGCTCAAACACAGCAGTGGCCTCCCCAGTAAATAGCTTAAACTCACAGTCCCGGGCGGGGTTCGATCCCCCGCCATGTGAATTATTATTATTATTATTACTTGCTAAGCTACAACCCTAGTTTGGAAAGCAGGATGCTATAAGCTCAAGGGGTCCAACAGGGAAAATAGCTCAGTGAGGAAAGGAAATAAGGAAATAAACTAAAAGAGAAGTAATGAACAATAGCAAATATTTATAAGAACAGTAACAACATTAAAATAGATCTTTCATGTATTAACCATAAAAACTGGAGAAAAAAAAAACAAGAGGAAGAGAAATAAGATAGAAAAGTGTGCTCGAGTGTACCCTCAAGCAAGAGAACTCTAACCCAAGACAGTGGAAGACCATGGTAAAGAGTCTATGTCATTACCCAAGATGAGAGAACAATAGTTTGATTTTAGAGTGTCCTAGAAGAGCTGCTTACCATAGCTAAAGAGTCTCTTTTACCCTTACCAAGAGGCCACTGAACAATTACAGTACAGTAGTTAACCCCTTTCGGTGAAGAAGAATTGTTTGGTAATTTCAGTGTTGTCAGGTGTATGAGAAAAGAAGAGAATCTGTAAAGAATATGCCAGACTATTTGGTGTCTGTGTAGATAGAGGGAAAGTGAACCATAACCAGAGAGAAGGATTCAATGTAGTACTAGGCAAACACGTTACCACTGTATAAGGCATGACGATAGTCGAATAGACATAGTTTAAAAGGTTTAACAGCATCATGGGAAACTTCCAAGTATGGCGAAGTACTAACCGTTTAAAGATTTTTATTCTTTTTGCACTTTATTCGATAACCAACCCGTAGCTTGACGATTTAGTGCTTCGCTACAGCATCAAGTTTAATCTTCACTTCCTGTGGTAATCATGTAGTCCCATGTAGCGAATGAATAAAGACAATCTCTACCTAGCACCCAAGCCATCAAGTCCTGCCTTTTAATCACTGCAACCTCTTGCATATTATATCATGGTGGCAGTGTGGTAACGCACCCCACGCCATTCCATCAACAAACCCGGACCATAGAGACACTTTACATACCTCTCCTGTCCGTAATAACTGAGAAGAGGGCTCATAATCAGCCCGAGTTTATTACCAGCGGCCACAGATGACGCCATTTTCACCCAACAGCAACCGGACAAAGACTGTCATACCGGCCCAGATAACAACCATACATAACTTATATCGTCAGGATATGGCATAGAATGGACATTAGTGCACCGTGATTACAGTGAGAATAGTGAAGAAAGTTGTGAATAGATTACTTACAAGTATTTTGGCTATTGTTATCTGCGCACTACTTCACAAAATGAGCCAAACAAAGACGTACATTCAGCAGTGTAAACAAAACTGAAAACCGTGCCGACTACCAGTGACAAATTTTTGTAGTGATTTCCAAACTCTTATTATATGTCTCTCTTTGTGAACCGTAAACTGTGTTATTAATCCAATCACTATCTCTCTATTGTGTAACACCCTCTTGAAACCAAATCCAATCATGGCCCAGCCTAAATGCCCAAGTATGGACTGGGCTCACCAGCCCCTGGCCGAATCGTTTAGTGCATTCAAGGCACGCATGAACTTATACCCCGAAGACCAGGAAGTCACAGACCCGGGCAAGCAAGCAACTAAAATTAAAATTGCCCTCGGCGATGAGGGGATGAGGTGTATCTTGGCGAGCGGCCTCACTGAACAGGATCAACGTGTGCCGCATAACATATGGAGGCTTATTGAAAGTGAGGTTGATGCAACGGTCAAAATAAATTTCCGAGTTCACCACCTCGAATTTGCAAATACCAAACAGAAACCTGCTGAAACAATCAGTCAATTTCCTGGCCAGACTCCGTGAAAAAGCAACAAAGTGCGAGTTTGAAGCCGGAGACCTCAACGAACGACTTATCGAAATGACCATACTACAAACATAATTCGAAGAATTTCGGAAAGAACTCCTAACTAAACCGAAGGGCTATGCTGTGAGCAACGTTCTAGAGAGAGGTCGGGAATACGAGGCCATTGCGGCCTCCACGGCAGTATTACGCTCCATACAGATGAGCTCTGAGAACACAAGTACAAGCCATACCAACGTGGATGCAATTCGAAGGGAAAGCAACGAGCCACGGAACAAACTACAAACCACGGACAACCCCTGCTGGAACTGTGGGCTTAGCCATCCCGTAAGGTCATGCCCTGCTTACCATGACAGATGCAGTGGTTGTGGCATCAAGGGGCACTGGAAAAAGATGTGCCGCAAAACTGATGGAGGCAGAACAATGCCAGGAGACAACACGCAGCAGACACGTCAGAGCAAGACAAGAGGGCGCTTCTACCGACGGTCGAATCGGGCTCCTAACCACAGGCAACACGAAGTCATGGTTAATGAAAACCCTAATCTTGATGAAGAAACAGATTATAAGCCAAACTTCGACATGATAACGATATCCGACATAGGAGTGGCACCGAAACGAGACGCATTCTCAAAGCTCATGGTCAAGCATGAAAACCCCACAGCCTATGGGCCCCTGAAACTCAAAATCGACACGGGTTCCGGTGGCAATACGCTGCCCTTGCGGACATACAAGCAAATGTTTGGTGATGCATCCACCAGCCTCGTACTATCCCCAGAACCGTCAGTAAGACTAACATCATACAGTGGCGACAATATTCCCTGCCTAGGGTCACTAATGCTCAGCGTCCGCAAACTCAGCAACCCAGCATTCTCGCCAGAAAAGTTCTTCGTGGTCGATGTGTCTGGTCCAGCCATACTTGGCCTTCCCTCATGCCAAAAACTTGGTATTGTGGATATCAATGTCAATGACGTTACTGGAATACCTGAGCAACCAAGCCAACAAGGCCCTATTAGGTCAGTCGAACAACTAAAAGCGCAATTCCCAGCACAGTTTGACTATATCGGCAAACTAAAAGAGCCCGCGATGCTCCACCTCAAGGATGATGCAATACCTTTCTGTGATCCGCCCCGTAAGGTGAGTATCCACCTGAAGCCCCGCATCAAGTCCGAAATTGACACTATGGAGAAAGAGGGGGTTATCAGACGTGTAACGGAACACGCAGACTGGTGTAGCAGCCTTGTGTATGTCACAAAACCCGATGGAAGCCTACGGATCTGCCTGGACCCCAAGCGGCTCAACCAAAACCTAAAAAGATGTCCTCACAAGATTCCCACTCTAGAAGAGATCAACCCGGTATTCTCCAAATTGAAAGTGTACTCCAAGCTAGACGCCAAAGCAGGCTACTGGAGTATACCACTACACGAGGACTCACAACTACTGACAACGTTCCGAACACCACACGGCCGGTATTGTTGGACAAGGCTACCATTCGGGCTGAATGTAAGCCAGGACATATTTCAAGCCAGGATGGACTCCATTATCGAGAATCTCCCAGGTGTTGTTGGCATCGCTGATGACGTGGCAATATGTGGGAAAGACCAGTCGGAACACGACAAAAACCTGATGGGGTTCATACAGCGTGCAGCCCAACACGGACTCAGCCTAAACTCGAAGAAATGCTCCATTTCAAAACCAGAAATCGAGTTTTTTGGAACACGCTATACCAGCAAGGGCATGATGCCAGACCCGTCAAAGGTACACGACCTGCATAACATGCCGTCACCCTCCAATAAAGAGGAACTACAGAGATTCCTGGGAGTAATGACTTACCTCAGCCCCTATGTACCACATTACTCAGCTCAGTCACAAAGACTTCGAGATCTGGTCAAGGAAGATGTGCCCTTCCAATGGGAAGAAGACCACGAATCTACCTATCAACCCCTGAAACGCCAAATAGCGCCATCAAGCAGGCTGTCTTACTATGACCCAACTCGACCTGTGGCTCTTCAAGTCGATGCATCGCAAAAAGGCCTCGGGGCGGCCCTCATCCAAGACGGGAAGGTAATAGCATTCACCAGCAAAGCCCTGACACCAACGCAGGCAAATTACAGCAGTATCGAGCGAGAGGCCCTTGGACTAGTACACGGCATGCAACGATTCCATACCTACCTATACGGAAGAGACTTCGAAGCTGTCACTGACCACAAACCCCTCGTTAATATCTGGGAGAAGCCACTGATCAGTACCCCACCTAAATTACAACGTCTCTTCTTGAAACTGCAGAGGTATGACATGAGGGTCAAGTACAAGGAAGGACGAACCCTTGTACTCTCTGATGCCCTATCACGCCTTCCTAACCCACAAAATGACAAGGAAATCCCTTTGGATACACGAGTGGACGGACTGGAACTAGATGACATCGATGTGATATCAGTTGCACTCATAAAATTTGGTCCTCAGATTTTGGAAGAGGTCCGCCATAGGTCTGACACCAACACGGTGCTGCGCACTCTCAAGCATACTATCATCGAGGGTTGGCCTAACTCAGTAAAAGGTTGTCACCCCGATATCCGCCAGTTTTTCTCATACAGAGAATGCCTTGCCGTGGAAGACGGAGTCATATTCAAAGGGCGACAAGTTATCATCCCCAAAGAGGTCAGAGGCCGGATACTGGACCAGGTCCACCAGTCCCACCAAGGGATCACAAAAACACAAGCCCTGGCACGGGAGTGTGTATTCTGTCCCAACATCGCAAAGGATATAGAGCACAAGGTCAGGGCATGTGACATATGCCAGAAGTACCAGCCCCAGCAAAGTCCTAGTGAAACCACGCATCATGACATTCCCCCAATGCCCTGGTTCAAAGTCGCTTCGGACATCTTCCAAATTGGCCACAAGACATATCTGATCACAACTGATTATTTCACAAAATTCCCAATAGTCACCGAACTAAAAAACCTGTCATCTGAAAGTGTGGCCAACCACCTCAAATTCCTGTGTTCGCTGTTCGGATGCCCCAAAACCCTGGTTTCAAACAATGGACCTCAATACACGGGAGCAGCCATGAGGGACTTCACAAAAGCCTGGGGTATTGAGCACATCACATCAAGCCCACATTACCCTCAGTCCAATGGCTTCGCAGAGCGCGCAGTTGGAACATGCAAGGCGATTATCATTAAATGCCTTGAGACAGGCGGTGATATGCATACTGCATTACTCCACTTACGGGCCGCCCCGATAGACAATAAGACAACCAGCCCCGCAGAGCTCATGTTTGGTCGCAATGTGACCACTGACCTACCAGGCCGATACGAACCACATCCCTCACACATCACGACCCACAACCACCTCCAGGACCGCCTAGGACCAAATCGGACACAACTGCACTTCACAGACCCCCAACCCGAACAACCAGTCCGAATATTCGACAAGGCCTGCCACACATGGGTGCCAGGCAGAGTGGTACGTAAGTCAGAAGAACCCCAATCATACATTTTGGAAGCCCAAAACGGAGCGTGCCTCTGGAGGAACCGGTCCCACATCCGTCTGACACCGCTCGCGACAAACACAGAACCGTCCAACACCCGGCAGCAGGCTCCAACATCAGCAGCACAGCCTCCACCACGACCCGCCGATATATCGCTGCCGCCACCTAGTGAGACCGAAATAACCCACCAAAGACCCGCAACTAGTGATAACACTACAGACCCGACAGCGGTGTATACTAAGTCAGGCCGGCTGGTGAAAGCCCCATCCAGATATATTGAAAGTAACGCGGTCACATACCGTAAATTTCCATAAAGTGTTAAGTTAAATAGTAACATACAACTCCCCCCCCCCCTCGTTTCATGACCGAAAATTCTGAGAGGTCGTTACCAGAGTTTGAAACTCAAGAAAAGTTATCAGTCTCAGGCCTGATAAGTGATTCAGAATAATGAATTTTATTTGAAAATTTACGAGTCTCGGACTGGAGAACAGGCTCCATTTCGAACACTGTCGTTACATGTGTATTAGGTTTCCATTTTGTTTTAATATATTCTGGGTGTTGTTGTTCTTTGCATCAAAAAAAAATATATATATAATTTGCCATTTGTTTTCATATTTATGACTGCCCTGCTGTAACAAACACTGATTAACAGTTTTTCTTTTTATATCATATGACAACTATGAATGAAGGAAGTTTGTTTAAGAAGTTACAGCAATATTTACATAATATGTTCAGTGTAACTATGAACACTGTAAGTAATGGGTTCCTTTACGAGACTTATTGCTCCTGTGTGAGAGACCAGCTCTGTATGAGTCAAGTATGACAAATTGTGCCGAAAAATCTCTACCCATTTAATCCTATATGAAAGACAGGAGTAAATCGACATAGAATTACTTTTTTTTCTTTTTAACATTATCAGGGCAAAACTATCATTTTCTTCCTGCAGATCTGAGATCATTTAACCCCTAGTTATTCTGAAATGTAACCCAAAATCAGGATTATATATTTTTATTAAAAATGGATTTGTGGCAAGTATTAAACCGTAGTTACTCTCTTTCCTAGATTCTCCTTTTGTCTTGAAGGCTTTGGCAGGAGGGTAAGGGGCGTTCGTATCAATAATATTTACCTGTGTCCCTTTCTCTTATAGAAACAAAGCGATAAAGTATCGGGTTAGCACTCCTTTGTATTTCATAAATTAGAGACTAAGGAATTATAACAAGCCTTGATAATAATGGTAAGTAATTATAATTATCCCAAACAACGAATAATGAATATATATAAATTGGGGTAATTTACAATGCATAAAAACACACTCCTAACAAATTATTAAGAAAAAAAATCATTCATTTTCTAAAATTTACACGAAAAAATCGTTTCATTGCTCTTCCTTGTAAGATTTTATTGAATAGGCTTTTCCCCAAAATATTCTTTATGTAGAAGAAATAAAACGAGCATAAGAAATCATTCACGTGACTTACATATTAAAAAATCATTCCTTTTCTATAATTTCCTCGAACAAATCGTTTCAATAATCTTCCTTGTAATATTTTATCGAATATACCTTTTCCCAAAATATTCAGTATGTAAAAGAAATAAAAAATCCCGATTGTGACTTGAGTTTAATAAAATGGTAGATCTTTTATCTTCAGAAATAGAATAAAACAAAAGAGATATATCATTCCATGAAGATTCCAGATCTCTTGTTGCATCTCCGAGCAATATTGAGTAATACCGAGTCACATTACCGCTTCCTCAATGTTCCCATCGGCTCGATAAACACTCAAATACTTCTCTTTCTGAGAAGTTTCGATTGCTATCGACATCCAGGAAGGGAGTGGGGTGGAGTGGGGGGAAGCTGGAGCTCCCTCATTCCTTTTTGAGATAAAAAAGATGAGATACCTTTTTTATCATTGTTTTCCTTTCGGTGTTGAAACGGCTTCGAAGAATTTCGTCCTTTGAACATCTGATGATTTATAAACAATAATGACAACACACTATTCTATCTTATTTCTCTTCCTCTTGTTTTGTTTGAAGTTTTTATAGTTCATTTAAGAGATGTTTATTTTAATGTTGTTACTCTTCTTAAGATATTTCATTTTTCCTTTTTTCCTTTCCTCACTGGGCTATTTTCCCTGTTGAAGCCCCTGGGCTTATAGCATTTTGCTTTTCCAACTAGGGTTATAGCTTAGCAAATAATAATAATAATAATAATAATAATAATAATAATAATAATAATAATAATAACACGGTTGATTCGTAGAACGTAAACGATTATACTTTTAAGATACGATAGCATAACATCAGATGTCTTTATATTTTTCTTTCCGGAATTAAGAAATAGAATCACGTTGATTTGATTCTTATATATAATATATAATCCAATTGTTGCAGATATTTAGAAGATATAAACCCTTGAGAAACCAGGTCAGAGAATGTTATATGTAATTTCGAATCGCGCTAAAGAATAGCCTATTATTATCATCATTATCTGAAACGTGCATCAATGAATGAATATTACATAACCGGTTATCAGCAAGTAAAACAATCTTTCACTGGACTGAACATTCATTTGTGGAAAAAGAGATTAACGCACGATCGCGCGCGTAAAAAAAAAAAAAAAAAAAAAAAAAAAAAACGCAAAATAATCTGAAACCCTGAGGCGCTGTTCTCATCTTTCGTACACAAAATTAAAAGGAATATACAATTCCTTCGGCTTTATACGTACAGGTGGACACATAGATTCATGACACACCTCACTTTAAGAATTTGGCAGGAAGGTAAGGGGCGTTCGTATCAGTACTATTTACTTGTGTTCCCTTTTCTTGATATCATAGAAACAAGGCGATAAAGTATCGGGTTAGTACTACTTTCTATTTCCTGAATTAGAGACTTAAGAAATTATAGCAAGCGTTGATAATACTAATGAGTGATTATAATCTTCTTAAACAATGAATAAAGAAATCGGGTTAATTTTCAAGTGTTAGGCTCATTGCATAAATGTATACTCTTAATGAAACATTAAAATAAAAAAGAAAATCATTTGAGGGAATATGTGACTCTATTTACATTCCTTTTCTCCAATTCCCCCCCCCCTTCCAAAAGAAGAAAAAATCGTTTCAATACTCTTCCTTGTAAGATTTTATTGAATATACCTTTTCCCAAAATATTCTGATTGTGACTTGAGTTTAATAAAACATTTTAGCTTTTATCATCAGAAATGGAATAAAACAAAAGAAATATATCATTCCATGAAGAATCCAGATCTTTTGTTGCATCTCCGAGCAATATTGAGTAATACCGAGTCACATTACCGCTTCCTCAATGTTCCCATCGGCTCGATAAACACTCAAATACTTCTCTTTCTGAGAAGTTTCGATTGTTATCGACATCCAGGAAGGGGGTGGGGTGGAGTGGGGGGAAGCTGGAGCTCCCTCATTCCTTTTTGAGATAAAAAAGATGAGATACCTTTTTTTATCATTGTTTTCCTTTCGGTGTTGAAACGGCTTCGAAGAATTTCGTCCTTTGAACATCTGATGATTTATAAACAATAATGACAACACACTATTCTATCTTATTTCTCTTCCTCTTGTTTTGTTTGAAGTTTTTATAGTTCATTTAAGAGATGTTTATTTTAATGTTGTTACTGTTCTTAAGATATTTTATCTTTCCTTTTTTCCTCTCCTCACTGGGCTATTTTCCCTGTTGAAGCCCCTGGGCTTATAGCACCCTGCTTTTCCAACTAGGATTATAGCTTAGCAAGTAATAATAATAATAATAATAATAATAATAACACGGTTGATTCGTAGAACGTAAACGATTATACTTTCAAGATACGATAGCATAACATCAGATGTCTTTATATTTTTCTTTGCTAACTTAAGGAATAGAATTGCGTTGATTTGATTCTTATATATAATATGTAATCCAATTGTTGCAGATATTTAGAAGATATAAACCCTTGAGAAATTAGGTCAGAGATTGTTATATGTAATTTCGAATCGCGCTAAAGAATAGCCTATTATTATCATCATTATCTGAAACGTGCATCAATGAATAAATATTACATAACCGGTTATCGGCAAGTAAAACAATCTTTCACTGGACTGAACATTCATTTGTGGAAAAAGAGATTAACGCACGCACGCACGCAAAAAAAAAACATTCTGAAAACCTGAGGTGCTGTTCTCATCTTTCGTACACAAAATTAAAAGGAATATACAATTCCTTCGGCTTTATACGTACAGGTGGACACATAAATTCATGACACACCTCACTTTAAGAATTTGGCAGGAGGGTAAGGGGTGTTCGTATCAGTACTATTTACTTGTGTCCCCTTTTCTTGATATCATAGAAAAAAGGCGATAAAGTATCGGGTTAGTACTACTTTCTATTTCATGAATTAGAGACTAAGAAATTATAGCAAGCGTTGATAATACTAATGAGTGATTATAATCTTCTTAAACAATGAATAAGAAATGGGGTTAATTTTCAAGTGTTAGGCTCTTTGCATAAATGTATACTCTTAATGAAACATTAAAGAAGAAAATCATTTGAGGGAATATGTGACTCTATTTACATTCCTTTTCTCAAATCCCCCCCCCCCTCAAAAAAAAATCGTTTCAATAATCTTCCTTGTAAGATTTTATTGAATATACCTTTTCACAAAATATTCTGATTGTGACTTGAGTTTGATAAAACTTTAGAGCTTTTATCTTCAGAAATGGAATAAAACAAAAGAAATATATCATTCCATGAAGATTCCAGATCTTTTGTTGCATCTCCGAGCAATATTGAGTAATACCGAGTCACATTACCGCTTCCTCAATGTTCCCATCGGCTCGATAAACACTCAAATACTTCTCTTTCTGAGAAGTTTCGATTGCTACCGACATTCAGGAAGAGGGTGGGGCTGGCGGGGGGGGGGGGGGGGGGGAGGGGAGCTGGAGCTCCCCCCATTCCCTTTTGAGATAAAGAAGATGAGATACTTTTTTTATCATTGGTTTTCTTTCTATGTAGTAACGCCTTCGTGGAATCTCGTCCTTTGAACATCTGATGATTTGTAAACAATAGTAACAATAATAATAGTAACACAGTTGATTCATCGAACGTAAACGATTAAACTTTCAAGATACGATTTCTTTGCGGTATTAAGAAATAGAATCACGTTGATTTGATTCTTACATAAATTATGATTTATAATCCAATTGTTGCAGATATTTATAAGATATAAACCCTTGAGAAATTAGGTCAGAGATTGTCATATGTAAATTCGAATCGCGCTAAAGAATACTGTATTATTATCACCATTATCTAAAACGTGCAACAATGAATGAACATCACATAAGCTGTTACCGACATGGATATCAATCTTTCATTTCACAAGACTGAAATTTCATTAAATTTCATTTGTGGAAAAGAGATTAACGTGTAAAAAAAAAAAAAAAAAAAAAAAAAACGCCAAATAATTTCAATTTTCGTTCGCAAAATCAAAACGAACATATAATTCCTTCAGCTTTATACGTACAATTGGACACAGAAATTCCTGACACACCTCACTCTTAGGAATTGCAACCTCTTATACCCTTATTATGCTACGAGTAAATAAACAGATAATTCTAATACGCAGGCCTTCTCCACCATGAGGCTCAATATTACATAGTATTCTGGGAGTTTTATTCCAGCTGTGACCAAGTTGTGGAATGATCTCCCTAATCGGGTAGTTGAATCTATAAAACTTCTAAAGTTTAAACTTACAGCAAATCTTATGTTGAAAAGACATGACATAAGTCTCTCTTGATAGTTTTATATGAAAAATCTGTTTTAATGTTGTTACTGTTCTTGAAATATTTTATTGTTTTAATGTTGTTACTGTTCTTGAAATATTTTATTGTTTGAATGTTGTTACTGTTTACAAAATATTTTATTATTTTAATGTTTTTACTGTTCTTAAAATATTTTATTTTTATTTTTTATTTCTCATATAGTGTAATTATTTCCTTATTGCCTCTCCTCACTTTGCTATTTTTTCTGCTGGAACCCTTGTGCTTATAGCATCATGCTTTTCTAACTAGGGTTGTAGCTTGGCTAATAATAATAATAATAATAATAATAATAATAATAATAATAATATAGGGAGAGATGTCAGAGATGGTAGGTAGGGGGGCGGCTACACAATCGAACTCGACACGCAGTAAGGGTATGACAAGGTACACTTCCTCAGTGATTGGTGTGCTAGGAATTCCTGTATCCGACTGTACTTAAAACGTGACTAAACGTATCCTCAATAACGGAAACGAAGGAAGGAAATGGAGAATTGAATAAGGAAATAAAGAGATATGAAAGTTACCAACGTTTATAACGGGTCGTCGTCCTGTTGACCATCGCGAAGGTTGTGAATTACAACATTTCGAGTTTCCCTCATAAAACATGGTCGTGAATCTTCGGAAGAGACAGATATCATTAATGAATCTCTCTCTCTCTCTCTCTCTCTCTCTCTCTCTCTCTCTCTCTCTCTCTCTCTCTCACAATCCTTTCATTGCTACTTCAGTCTAGTAGAACTGTCGTCTTAATTGTTCGATAAATTACGAAATGCGTCTCATTATTATTTTTATTACTACTACTACTACTACTACTACTACTACTACTACTACTACTACTACTACTACTACTACTACCACTACTTGTTAAGCTGTAACACTTGTTGGAAAAGCAGGATGCTATAAGCTCAGGGTTCCAACATGGAAAATAGCCTAGTGAGGTAAAGAAACAAGGGAAAATAAAATATTCAAAGAACAGCAACAGCATTAAAATAGATATTTCGTATATAAATTATAAAAACTTTAAAAAAACCAGAGGTAGAGAAATAAGATAGAATAGAATGCCCGAGTGTACCATCAAGGAAGAGAACTCTAACCCAAGACAGTGGAAGACCATGGTACAGAGGCTATGGCACTACCCAAAACGAGAGAACAATTGTTTGATTTTGGAGTGTCCTTCTCCTAGAAGAACTGCTTATTATTATTATTATTATTATTATTATTATTATTATTATTATTATTATTATTATTATTATCATCATCATAGGACTTCCCGTTATCATTACTTTTGTTGTTGTCGCTGTTGCTATTATGTAAAGATTTTGGTAATTATCTCACAAACTTTCACAAAATTACTTCTATAAAATCCAAATACAAAAAAAAAAAAAAAAAGTTTTCTCTTGCAAATA
>NC_090727.1:150635539-150648039 GCF_036898095.1 Palaemon carinicauda | reverse complement strand
TAAAATATTTTATTTTGACTATTTATTACTTCTCTTGTAGTTTATTTCCTTGTTTTAATTCCTCACTGGGCTATTTTTCCTTGTTGGAGTCCTTCGGCTTATAAGATCCTACTTTTCCAACTAGGGTTGCAGCTTGGATAGTAGTAATAATGATAATAGAAACTATGGTCTTTCGTAGTTTTACAATAGAAGTTCAAGGTAGCGTGCATACCACAGCCAAGTCACAAGATTAACTTTGCAACCGAAATTCTCTTATTTACTTTTGTTATCTTACATGAATTTCAGGAAGTATCTGTTATCTTCAAATGTACAAATAGTCATAATGACAAACGAGATTATTTGCTTGCTAATAAATCTTATAATATTCATTAATGTTCTCTTGGAGTTGAACATTTGAAGGAGGCAATCTTACATACATAAACACACATACACACTCATGAAAACTTAACCACATAGAATCTTTACTAGTTCAAAATTTCTCTCTCTCTCTCTCTCTCTCTCTCTCTCTCTCTCTCTCTCTCTCTCTCTCTCTCTCTCTTCTCTCATAGTGTTAACAAGTTCATTATTGAGTGTAAGATTCTATCTCTCTCTCTCTCTCTCTCTCTCTCTCTCTCTCTCTCTCTCTCTCTCTCTCTCAGGGTTTACACGTTCATTATTGTGTATAAGATCTCTCTTTCTCTCTCTCTCTCTCTCTCTCTCCTCTCTCTCCTCTCTCTCTCTCTCTCTCTCTCTCCCCTCATACATTGTTTACAAGTTCATTATTGTGTATAAGATTCTCTCTCTCTCTCTCTCTCCTCGTGTTTACACGTTCATAATATGTTTAAGATTCTCTCTCTCTCTCTCTCTCTCTCTCTCTCTCTCTCTCTCTCTCTCTCTCTCCTCATATAGTGTTTACAAGTTCATTATTGTGTATAAGATTCTCTCTCCTCTCTCTCTCTCTCTCTCTCTCTCTCTCTCTCTCTCTCTCTCTCTCTAGTGTCTAGTGTTTACACGTTCATAATATGTTTAAGATTCTCTCTCTCTCTCTCTCTCTCTCTCTCTCTCTGTCTCTCTCTCTCTCTCTCTCTCTCTCTCTTTAGTGTTTACACGTTCATAATATGTTTAAGATTCTCTCTCTCTCTCTCTCTCTCTCTCTCTCTCTCTCTCTCTCTCTCTCTCTCTCTCTCTCTCTCTCTCCTCATATAGTGTTTACAAGTTCATTATTGTGTATAAGATTTTCTCTCTCTCTCTCTCTCTCTCTCTCTCTCTCTCTCTCTCTCTCTCTCTCTCTCTCTTTCTCTCTCTAGTGTCTAGTGTTTACACGTTCATAATATGTTTAAGATTCTCTCTCTCTCTCTCTCTCTCTCTCTCTCTCTCTCTCTCCCCACCCTATTTACAAAACATTTAGTTTTTTAAATTATTTCCTTTTGAGTCTTCGCTGAACTCATTCACAGTCATCAAACCGGTTTATTTACTAGAATTGGATTGGATTTTTCTCTCGTATTTTATTAAGAATTCCCCTCTGTTTCTATTCTTAAGTGATCATCTTAACTTGTTCAGTGAACGGAAATAATGCACCATATAGCAATTCTCATTCTTTATTGTCACAAGTTTTTCCTTTATTTGTGTAGCTTTCGTTTTTAATAACGTTCGTCTTACTCATAGAAATGTAAGAAGCTGGCAGAGCTTATAATGAATATGTATGTATATTTGTATGTGTGTATATATACACATATATATACACATATATACATATATGAATATATATATATATATATATATATATACAGTATATATATATGTATATATATATATATATATATATATTTATGTATATATATATATATATGTATATATATTTATATGTATATATATATATATATATACACCTACTGATAAAAGAGTTGTAGCAGAGATCAACCTCTCCATATATTCAAGAGGTCAAAGATCGATCCCAGCTAAAAGCAAAACATCTTTTACAGTTTATGTCGTTTCCCGAAAAAATTCGTAATGATCCTGATTGCTCGCTGGGTAATATGTACTTGGATTATAGCCAGGGTATAAAACTGTGCTTTAGTAAAGCTACCTCATCCTAAAAGAGTTACTGAGAAGATTAAGATTAAATATCAGCTCCCCTCCCCACTCTGTGGAGATTATTCATATTGAAAATATGAAAGTAATTCCTAACATACTGGGTAATCCGCTTTCTGAGTTGGGAAATATTTACTTTAATGTTCCTGTTCTTAAAATATTTTATTTTTCCTTGTTTCCTTTCCTCGGTGGGCTTTTTTCCCTGTTGAAGCTTATAGCATCCTGTTTTTATAACTAGGCTTGTAGCTTAGCAAGTAATAATATTAATAATAATAATAATAATAATAATAATAATAATAATAATAATAATAATAATAATAATAATAATAATAATAAAAGGGTTTATACATCGCCATGACCAGCAAAGCTGTACTAGTCAGGGCCACCCATACTAGGGTGCTTTGTTATGAACGATCAGATAAAAATCTCCCACCATCACCAAAACTGGAGTGGCCAGCCCGGTGAGGAAAACTGGCCAAACCCCAGACATAAATTGACCTTTTTGCAGTGGACTAGAATCGACTGCGTTTCTTGTTGTTGTTGTTGTTGTTGTTGTTGTTGTTGTGATATACTCAGTCATATAATATAGGTTGATAGGTAGAAAATAGGTATATAAAGACATCCACAAAATAGTACACTGTTGTTGTTGTTGTTGTTGTTGTTGTTGGGATATACTCAGTCATAATATAGGTTGATAGGTAGAAAATAGATATATAAAGACATTCACAAATAGTACACTGTTGTTGTGGTTGTTGTTGTTGTTGATGTTTTGTTGCTGAAGATTGCCTGTCCCTTTGGGCCAAGCACGGTCTCTTGCAATTCTGCAGCCTGTAGAAGCAGCGCACAATATATTTTTTCCTTGGTTAGACATATCTTCTTTCATTGCTTCAGGTAATTATTATTTTCATATTTTCGCTCTTAATGTTTTCAGATTGTAGAGTAAGAGGCAATTATCTTTGAAGAGGATAGACTCTTGGCAGAAAAAAAGACCGCTTTATTAGTTTTCGATACTTCGAGATATTATATTTTCATACTTGAGGGATTTCATCTACAAGGAAAGAATCGGTCAGGTAGGGAGATGCGGAAAAGAGATGAAGCGTTTGTTTATTTCAAAGATGATGGGAAATGAGTATTAGTTTCGAAGATTTGTAATAAACCAGTCGTCTTTAAAAGCATTGATACAGCATTTTGAAAATACATGGTATGGTAAGCAGCTCTTCTAGGAGAAGGACACTCCAAAATCAAAATTGTTCTCTAGTCTTGGGTAGTGCCATAGCCTCTGTACCATGGTCTTCCACTGTCTTGGGGTAGAGTTCTCTTGCTTGAGGGTACACTCAAGAACTCTGTTCTGTCTTGTTGATCTTCTTCTCAATTTTTTTTGAAGTTTTTTTAGTTTATATATGATAGGTTTTCTTAATGTTATTATTCTTAAACGTCTCTTGTAGTATATTTCCTTATTTTTTCTCACTGAAATATTTTCCCTGTTGGAGCCCTTTGGCTTATAGCATCCTGCTTTTCCAACTAGGGTCGTAGCTTAGCTAATAATAATAATAATAATAATAATAATAATAATAATAATAATAATAATAATAATAATAATAATATATATTATCTGGCATCGTAACTTTTGAGTTAGGATGTAACATATTTTGATAATGTAAAGATCGTCCGTTTTGAAGTTGGTGGAAGATGATGTCAGTCATTTTCAAGATGATGTGAAATATGTCGGTGTTATGAAGATGCTGAGCTATAAAATAGTAATTTTGATGAGGAAGACATAAAATGAATAGTCATTTTAAAGACATCCATGAATAGTTTCCTGCTTCCTGCTATTTTTCCCCGTTGGAGCCTTGACCTTTTAGCATCTTCCTTTTCCAACTAGGGTTGTAGCTTAGCTATTAATGATAATAATAATAATAATAATAATAATAATAATAATAATAATAATAATAATAATAATAATAATAATAATAATAATAATAATAACGGAAACATATTAACGTTTTATATTTCAAAATCCATTTCTCGCCGTTGGTAACCAATATCCACAGCTATCTCAACGTAAATCCTATTAAATCTAACGATTTCACCAATCTATCATTTCACCTCAATACATAAACAATAACGACTCTTAAACCATAATCTGATGTCCAATGGAAGTCAATAGATTGGAAGGATTTCGTCTTGAACACATTGTGTGTGAACAGTCGTCTATTCAGCTTAAGCCTTCTTTTTTTCCATCAAATGTCAAATGGTTGTACCCCTTCCCCCCTTAATTCACTCAAGATCTGATATTTATGAATAGTGCTTATTTACTTTCTATGTCCCGGTCTAGAATTACGTCTAAATGGCCAGCTTTTAGATCGACGAGTTCAGTTTTGTTCTCGTACAATAATTGGTCTCCTTAGCCTTTCTAGCCGTATTCGAAGCCATTTGATAGCCATTCACGAATACTTGAATGAGGGCCTAAGTACCCATTGAATTTATCCGGTGCCTCACAATGTATCTCTAAAGGCAATTGCTTTTTTAAAATAGAACTCGACTTCTTTTCTATAGAAGGAGTCTTATTGTAGGATTATGTGAAGCTGTCCCTGAGGCATTACTGCATGCTACCGAAACCATTAGGACATTTTTTAATAGCATATCTATTGTAAGACTCTCTCTCTCTCTCTCTCTCTCCTCTCTCTCTCTCTCTCTCTCTCCTCTCTCTCTCTCTCTCTCTCTCTCTCTCTCTCAACATTCTAGCCCTTTGGAAATACCCCATAAAGTATTTGTCATTCATTGTTGCTAAATCCATTGTTGCTCAGATCTGGCTTATCAGAAAAGCCAACAGTCACGAACTCTCCAATAAATTATACTGTATACTTAATCATTACAGTTTTGCATTCCTTTTCGTCAGGTTTAATGACACTAAGTATTTCGAAACTTTGTTCAGATTGTGGTCTAATTGTAGAGTGAATGGAACTTCAGATATTCAAGCTCTTTTAAAATGGACTTCTTTTTTAGCAGACTGGTGTAGTCTTGTTTCATTCTTTAGATGTTATCTATTCGTCCTCATAGGTTTAATCTTTAGGCTACTTATATCGTTCTTTAAATCTCTTTTCCTGACTGGTCTGGTTTCCTCGTTTGGATTGGATCTCTGGGTTTGTAACATTCTACTCTACCAACTAGGGTAGTAACTTGGTTTGGAATGATAATAATTAGGATTAGTATCTTTATGTCTAGTCAATGAAAGTTTGATATTCCCACAAAAATTCCGGTAGTTTTATGCGCATGAGTCAGTTCATCCATCTAGGGGTTCCTTTTTTAGGGGACATTTAAGTTTAAATATTTAAAGGTCACTCATGAATGGTAGGAACAAGCGACAGTGATATTGCCCTATCAAGCAGGACAATACCCTAGAGACTGACCATATATACATATACATGATTAACGCCCAAGGCCCCTCTCCACCCAAGCTAGAACCAAGGCTGCTGATGACTCAGCAGATAGACTTATAGGTTCCCCCAAAACCCCCATCCTTAGCTCACAACGATAGTGAGGTTGCAGCGACCAAAGAAATTAACGCCTTTGAGCGGGGATCGAACCCCAGTTTGGTGTTCACCAATCAGGGACGTTACCACATCGGCTACCACGACCCTTAGTGTCCCTGGATTTCCCGTATTAGGTTATATTAAATACTTTTTCCTACAACTCTACCATAGTACACTTTCATACGTAAAAGTTTTATATAGTTTTTTGAAGATTAGAATTGGCTGTAAATAATATGCATATAATTGAACAAGCGATTTTTATTTGATTTTAACTAGCTAATTATATAATTAACCCATGGAGATTCTAATGGCAAAAAATTACTAATTGTGATTTTATCACAAAGTATTAAAACATATTTACTTGTAAATCCTGTTGTTAATTATTGGTTCCCATTATAATTAAGTGTCATTAATTTGGAAGTTAAGAAGATTATATGCATACTCCACAAAAGCCAAAAGATAATAATGTTGATTTCAGTTTATTTATGGCTTGTGAAAAAATAAACTAGAATTCTCTGCGTACACATGACACAGTTTTTCATAGTTTATATAGGAAAAATTTAATTTAATATTGTTACTGTTCTTAGAACATTTTATTTTTCCTTGTTTCCTTTCCTCACTGGGGTATTTTCCCTGTTGGAGCCCCTGGGTGTATAGCATCCTGCTTTTCCATCTAGGGTTGTAGCTTAGCGAGTAATAATAATAATAATAATAATAATAGTAATAATAATAATAATAAGAATAATAATTTTACTCTTGTTACTGTTCTTAGAATTTTATTTTTCCTTGTTTCCTTTCCTCACTGGGGTATTTTCCCTGTCGGAGCCCCTGGGCGTATAGCATCCTGCTTTTCCATCTAGGGTTGTAGCTTAGCGAATAATAATAATGGTGATAATAATAATAATAATAATAATAATAATAATAATTTTACTATTGTTACTGTTCTTAAAATTTTATTTTTCCTTGTTTCCTTTCCTCACTGGGCTATTTTCCCTTTTGGAGCCCCTGTGCTTATAGCCTCCTGCTTTTCTAATTAAGATTGTAGCTTAGTAAGTAAGTAAGTAAGTAATAATAATAATAATAATAATAATAATAATAATAATAATAATAATAATAATAATAATAATAATAATACACTCTACAGTCACACATACAATAAGAATTATTGATAAAATCGCTCTTCAAGAAACACAAAAAGTCAATGGAGCGATCAGTCTAGACTCTAGACTTTATTGTTGCAAATGAAAATACCCTTTCAGCTTTAACTGAAGTTGGAGATACAGTACTGATTGGAAGGCCTGGAATAGTTTTTCTATATTATGTGTTTTCTCTCTCTCTCTCTCTCTCTCTCTCTCTCTCTCTCTCTCTCTCTCTCTCTCTCTCTCTCTCTCTCTCTCTCTATAGCTGGTTTCATGTAAATCAGAGATGAAAAAAAAAATGAAAAAATCATAGGATTTCAATCCCCTTCCCGGGAAATTTAGCAGGCCCATTTAGGGACGGGATCCCGGGATCTTGGGGATTTCTGGATCCCGGGATGGAAACCCTACTTCCATCCCCACTATCCTTCGATGAATTGGACATCGTAGGGAGTAATGCTGCGAATACACTTCACGTGGTGCACTGTAATCATTACCTAATGGTCTTTTCATTCACGCGGTGCACTGTAATCATTACCTAATGGTCTTTTCACTCACGCGGTGCACTGTAATCATTACCTAATGGTCTTTTCACTCACGCGGTGCACTGTAATCATTACCTAATGGTCTTTTCATTCACGCGGTGCACTGTAATCATTACCTAATGGTCTTTTCATTCACGCGGTGCACTGTAATCATTACCTAATGGTCTTTTCACTCACGCGGTGCACTGTAATCATTACCTAATGGTCTTTTCATTCACGCGGTGCACTGTAATCATTACCTAATGGTCTTTTCATTCACGCGGTGCACTGTAATCATTACCTAATGGTCTTTTCACTCACGCGGTGCACTGTAATCATTACCTAATGGTCTTTTCATTCACGCGGTGCACTGTAATCATTACCTAATGGTCTTTTCACTCACGCGGTGCACTGTAATCATTACCTAATGGTCTTTTCATTCACGCGGTGCACTGTAATCATTACCTAATGGTCTTTTCATTCACGCGGTGCACTGTAATCATTACCTAAAGGTCTTTTCATTCACGCGGTGCACTGTAATCATTACCTAATGGTCTTTTCATTCACGCGGTGCACTGTAATCATTACCTAATGGTCTTTTCACTCACGCGGTGCACTGTAATCATTACCTAATGGTCTTTTCATTCACGCGGTGCACTGTAATCATTACCTAATGGTCTTTTCATTCACGCGGTGCACTGTAATCATTACCTAATGGTCTTTTCATTCACGCGGTGCACTGTAATCATTACCTAATGGTCTTTTCATTCACGCGGTGCACTGTAATCATTACCTAATGGTCTTTTCACTCACGCGGTGCACTGTAATCATTACCTAATGGTCTTTTCATTCACGCGGTGCACTGTAATCATTACCTAATGGTCTTTTCATTCACGCGGTGCACTGTAATCATTACCTAATGGTCTTTTCATTCACGCGGTGCACTGTAATCATTACCTAATGGTCTTTTCATTCACGCGATGCTCTGTTATCACTACCTAATGGTCTTTTCAACGTCCTCTCGGTCCCTAGCTGCACCTACTTCGTAACCTTCTATATTACCCAAGTTTTTAAGTAGACTCCTAGCTCCAGCAGCAGGTCACAAGACGAAAATTCCAAAATCAGTCTCAATTTCATTCTAAAGGAGCCTGTACACGTGCAAAAAAAGCGTCAAAATTTTGCATCAAAATTTTTATACCCAAATTTTGATGCAAAATTTGAGTGTGTGTAGGACGTTTTGATGTCAAATTTTTGCTTCAAAGTTTTTTTTTTTGACATCAAAACGTCCTACACACACTCAAATTTTGCATTAAAATTTTGATATCAAAATTTTGATATCAAAATTTTGCTGCAAAATTTTGACGCTTTTTTTTTTAACGTGTATGGGCCCCTTAAAGGACCCTGTACACGTTAAAAAAAAAACCTTCAAAATTTTGCATCAACATTTTTATATCAAAATTTTGATGCAAAATTTGAGTGTGTGTAGGACGTTTTGGTGTCAAAAAAAAAAAAGATTTGAAGCAAAAATTTGACATCAAAACGTCCTACACACACTCAAATTTTGCATCAAAATTTTGATGCAAAATTTTGACGCTTTTTTTGAACGTGTATGGGCACCTTTTAAGGCTGACTTTATTTCTCTTGTTTCTCAGGATCATGAGATCAGTGTTTTTTAGTCTGGATGAGAAGAATAATTAAAATGTAATAGTTTAGACTTTAGAGGAACATTAATTAATGCGGTTATTAGTCAATGATGAATGCACAATAGATTGGAATAGCTTTTGTCCTGAACAATGAACAAGTACTTGTTGATATTCCACAAAATATATTTAATGAAGGCCACGTGGAAACTATTCCCTCTCCCTCTCCCCCCCTCCCCCCCCCCCCCTCTTCCCATGATGGTGACCTCCTCGAGGGCTTTTGTTCCTCTCCCCTACCTCTCATTTGTTTCTATAAACAGTAACAATCCACCTAAAATGTCCTCAAAGAGGCTTTTGTGTAACTCGGGGAAATATTTCTGGAGGGTAAATCGACCAATAGGCCCTCTGCCTAATTGACCCCGTTGTTTTTATTACATTTTAATGGCTTACACCCTTATTATATATAATACATATGGCATCAGAGGGTAGGCCTATTTCCATATCAAAGTCGATAGAGCAATTCATTCATTTTGTCGGTGGGGAGAAGATCTTTTATTTATATTTGGGGGAAAAGAAGAGAAACATTAAAACTTCCTCAGTTCATCGTGGGAAATAAAAGAAACAATACTCTGTGCAGTCGAGTATAGTTAAGTGGGCTATTGTTTTTCTTGGTTTTTTTTTTATTGTTTTGTTTTTATTCTCTTGTATAAATTGTATTCATATTTAGAATATCTGTTCAGAACAATTGTATGGATTATTCAGGAGCCGGAAATATATAACCGGACTTCTACCATAACCATTTATGAGATTAAAATTAGATGCTTTTCTAGACTCAAATGGCTTTTGTTTATCCACATAATGGGATATTTGGAGCTGGTGTCTTAACATTCTGATTATAATAAGCTTTCAATTTTAATCTTTTCTGGTATAATATCCTATATGGAGGTCATTGTGTAATCACACACTGACCGAATTTCTGCTTTTAAGGATTTACAAATTTAGAAACTATAAATAAAAACGAATGGTGATTTATAATTACCATAACCCTTTGTTTTGTATTAGGTTATGGAATGAAGATCTTCAGATATGAAGTATTAGAAGATGTATAGATAACTTTTTCCTCGTACTAAGTTACTATGTATGTATGTAGAGTTGGAAGACCTAGGCCTACATGGCTGAGGACTATGAAGCGCGAAGTAGGGGATGATGAATGGAGAAGTATTGAATTGAAAGCTCAAGATAGAGACGACTGCTGAAATTTAACCGAAGCCCTTTGCATCAATAGGCGTAGGAGAGGAGGATGATGATGATGATGATGATATACTATATAATATATGCATATATATATATTATTTTTATATATATAATGTATATGTATATATATATACATATTGTTTGTAGGCTTATTTTGTATATATTCGAATCTAAACACACACACATATGTATATATACTGTATATATATATATATATATATATATATATATATATATATATATATATATATATATATATATATATATATATATAGTGTGCGTGTATGTATGTATGTATGTATGTATGTATGTGTGTGTGTATGAATATATGTATGAACATGTACATAAACCAATTTAACTTCTTATTTCCAAGTGAAGGGTAAGAAAGTTAATCAACTTTTTTATTCACTCTAGAAAACGAAATATTTCTTTCATGTGCAACTCAATTTAGTATTCTTCAGATCCTGGACACTTCAGATTTGATTATATCAAAGTGTATGAAAAACTAATTGCCTGCTCAAAGGAATATGTTGTAGCTATCTGAATTGAAAAACAAAATATACTGAGACAAATATATCTCTGTTAGAAATATTTTATTAAAAGCAATAAAATGTCTCCTTTAGAAATATTTTATTAAATTCTCAAAAAATATCTACGATAAAATATTTTATTAAGAGCCCAAAAATATCTTCGCTGAAATATTTTATTAGAAGCACAAAAATATCTTCGCTAAAATATTTAGTTTAACCCAACAAATATCTCCTTTAGAAACATTTTATTAAAATCCCAAAAATATGTCCGCTAAAATATTTAATTAAAATCCCAAAAATATATCCGCTAAAGTATTTTATTAAAAGCCCAAAAATATCTCCGCTGAAATATTTTAGCCTTCATCCCCATGCTTCTTCCTAGCTAACGTTTCCAACCTACATACATACATTGATATTGCTTCTCCTACATTCATCAGTGCTTCATCAAAATCATTCTTACGCTTATACCTAACACTCCCTTTCGTTCGTTTTACCTGCTCAATTATTTGCCCCGTGATTGTCACGAGTCATCTATCGTAACATTTATTATGATTTTACTGCTGTTTCTTTCCATGGCTGCCTTATTAGTAAAAGCCCCAAAATATCTCCGCTAAAATATTTTATTAGAATCCCAAAAATATCTCCGCTAAAATATTTCATTAAAAGCCCAAAAATATCTCCGCTAAAATATTTTATTAGAATCCCAAAAATATCTCCGCTAAAATATTTTATTAAAAGCCCAAAAATATCTCCGCTAAAATATTTCATTAAAAGCCCAAAAATATCTCCGCTAAAATATTTTATTAGAATCCCAAAAATATCTCCGCTAAAATATTTTATTAAAAGCCCAAAAATATCTTCGCTAAAATATTTTATTAAAAGCCCAAAAATATCTTCGCTAAAATATTTTATTAAAAGCCCAAAAATATCTTCGCTAAAATATTTTATTAAAAGCCCAAAAATATCTTCGCTAAAATATTTTATTAAAAGCCCAAAAATATCTTCGCTAAAATATTTTATTAAAAGCCCAAAAATATCTCCGCTAAAATACTTTATTCAAACCCCAAAAATATATCCGCTAAAATATTTTATTAAAAGCCCAAAAATATCTCCGCTAAAATACTTTATTTAAACCCCAAAAATATATCCGCTAAAATATTTTATTATATCTGAAGAAGTTATTTCCCAACCATGCAAAACTTGGAATGATTATGTCACCAGCTATTAATATTATTATTATTATTACCAGCCAAGCTACAACCCTAGTTGGAAAAGCAAGACGCCATAAGCCCAAAGGCTCCAGCAGGGAAAAATAGCTCAGTGAGAGAAGGAAATAAGGAAATAGATAATTGATATAAGAAGTAATGAAAACATAAAATAAAATATTCCAAAAAACAATAACAACATTAAAACAGATATTTGATATATAAACTATAAAAGGACCTATGTAAGACTGTTCAACATAAAAACATTAATATTCATAGTTTATTGTTCTTTATGGCAGCCAATACGTTTATAATAGTTATGAAATTATTTAGGACGCTATTTGAACTTATGCATTTTATTCAGTTTGCCTTAGTTATCATACCATTAATTTCTTTCTTTTATACCTTGCAGTATATGGATAGTATAATTTTGACCATTTCTAATTCTAATTATTCATTTTTAACATTTCGCTTTTTTGATTTTATCGTTTGCTTTGATGCTTAATCTAATTAATCCATATTAACTACTTTCCCCAACTATATATATATATATATATATATATATATATATATATATATATATATATATATAGATAGATAGATAGATA
>NC_090727.1:150625539-150630539 GCF_036898095.1 Palaemon carinicauda | reverse complement strand
TATGATGTATTAATACATCTTTTTTACTTATTTAGTTGCAAAGGGTTGTTGAGGGTGATGTGGTAACGTCCCTGACTGGTGAACGCCAGACTGGGGTTCTAGTCCCGCTCAAACTCATTAGTTTCTTTGTTCGCTGCAACCTCACTATCCTTGTGAGCTAAGGATGGAGGGTTTTGGGGAGCCTATAAGTCTACTTGCCCAGTCATCAGCAGCCATTGCCTGGCCCTCCTTGGGTCTAGCTTGGGTGGAGAGGGGACTTGGGCGCTGATCATTTGTATGTATGGTCAGTCTCCAGGGTATTGTCCTGCTCGATAGGGCAATGTCGCTGTCCCTTGCCTCTGCCATTCATGAGTTGCCTTTAAACCTTTAAATGTAAGAAGGATAATACAAGTAATGGCAATCTTCACATTCTGGTCATTGTTCAAAACCCTGCGGGCTGCCTTAGTGCAAGAGCCCGTGACCTGTGTACCAACCGTGTGTCACACGATCGTACATAGTTCATTTTGTGCTTGTATCTTCGCTCTCCCCTCGCACTAAAAAGAACCTGAAAAAACACGTCTGTTTTTCTCATTGGTAACGGTGTCGATTTTTTAACATGAAATTTCCTGTTGTCTTGAGCTTTTGTATATAAAGGAGAGCGTTCAATAAGAAACTCACTCAGTTGCTTTCAACCTGCCTTTGAGTCACAACCTTCTCTAGGGCCGTCACACCTGCACCAAGTGCATGGTCTTTCTTAAACGAACGAACAAACGAACATGTTTAAAAGCATTGTATAATTTATTGTTGGCGGTTGTGCTTCCCCAGCTGACGTTCTGGTGAGCATCTATTCTGATGATACTGGAACTGAAACATGACACCTTTACCTTTACTTATGTTAGGATGAATTTTATTAACTACTCGTCCAATTACGAGTACACCAACCCCCTTTTATAACAAGTCAGTATGGTTTTATAGTTATTAAAAACCGTAAGCTGATCGGCGGAGCAAAGCCGTACTTCTGCCCTAGAGATGATATAATCTCCTAACAGAAATAGAGCCTTTGTAACGAATTGTACCGCACGTGTCTTATAATCTCATACACTGTAATGTTATCGCTTATTTTTATCTCTCTCTCTCTCTCTCTCTCTCTCTCTCTCTCTCTCTCTCTCTCTCTCTCTCTCTCTCTCTGATAATAGAAAAACCTGTTTCAGTTCACCATCCCGTGTTCCACATTGTTTGAATCTTTGCGACTTTGTTGCTCTCAACTGTTTGTATATAAGCTTGTTATTTGTTGAATAAACTTGCATTCATCTCGCCTCCCTGTTAGAACACAACAGCTACATTATTATTATTATTATTATTATTATTATTATTATTATTATTATTATTATTTGCTAAGCTACAACCCTAGTGGGGAAAAGCAAGATGCCATAAGCCCAGGGGTCCCAGTGAGGAAAGGAAACAAAGAAAAATAAAATATTTTAAGAACAGTAATAACATTAAAATAAATATTTCCTCTATAAACAATAAAAACTTTAACAAAACAAGAGGAAGAGAAATTAGATGGAATAGTGTGCCTGAGTGTACCCTCAAGCAAAAGAACTCTAACCCAAGACAGTGGAAGACCATGGTACAGTGGCCACAGAATCGATTAATTCTTGATACTGAGCAGTAGGCTACACCATATTCTCATTTTTATTGATTATTATTGTTATATATTAGGGATGGAGTTAGAGTTCTCTTGCTTGAGGGTACACTCGGGCATACTATTCTGTCCTGTTTCTCTTCCTCTTGTTTTGATAAAGTTTACATAGTTTATATAGGAAATGTTTATTTAAATGTCATTGTTCTTAAAATATTATTTTTCCTTGTTTCCTTTCCTCACAGGGCTATTTTCCCTGTTGGGGCCCCTCGGCTTATAGCATCTTGCTTTTCCAACTAGGGTTGTAGTTTAGCAACTAATCTTAATAATAATAATAATAATAGTTTTAATAATAACAATAATAATAATAATAATAATAATAATAATAATAATAATAATAATAATAATAATAACTGAAATTGTAGTGATGATAATGAGAAAAAGTAATAATAATAATAATAATAATAATAATAATAATAGAATCGATCTATGATGAAGCAGGTTGTCATGAACATTTTTAATTAGAAGCTGCGTTCTCAATTTTAATTTTTAAACAATTCAATTGATTATGTATAATGAACTTTATTCACAACGCTCCGTGGGGACTGAATAACGGAACTAGATGAAAGAGAAGCAAATAATCTGTAGACAATAATATAAAAGATACAGCTCTCTTTCGCTATTGTGATTTTTGAAAGCAAAAGTCGTCTATTTGATTTTCATTATACATGAAGGATGTTAGTGTTTGTTTTTGGGTAAAATCGTTCACTTCACCAATCTCAGTGTTGCATAGTTATGCGTATGTATGTATATGTATATATATATATATATATATATATATATATATATATATATATATATATATATATATATATATATATATATATTACATGTATGTATATAATCATTTATGCATATATATAATTATATATATGTATATGTCTATATGTATATATGTGCATGTATACTTGTTTATATTTATCTACAGTATTCACACATACACACACACACGCATATATATATATATATATATATATATATATATATATATATATATGTGTGTGTGTGTGTGTGTGTGTGTGTGTGTGTGTGTGTAAGTGCATGTGTTATTTATGTGTTGTAAATTTATGTCCATTCCTGTACATATATAAATGTATAATTATATATAAATATATATGTATATATATATGTATATATATATATATATATATATATATATATATATATATATATATATATATATATATATATATATATATATCTAAGAATGGTAAGTGGAATGAATAACTACGGACACAATACCTTGGAAAAAATACAAACATTGGCGAATAAGCAATCTTGTTAACAAACAAACAAGCGTTGTTGTTGTTGTTGTTGTTGTTTTTCCTCATTACGGTGCTTTTTTCTATCTTCCACTTTTCAGACAAAGTCACTAATTACCGAAGTACCTAATAAGCTACTTAGTTGATGGCTATTGTGTATAATTACAGTTCTTTACTATTATTTTTCAAACCGTTTATTTTTGTTTTAGAACTTTATTTTTTATTCAATAAAATAGAAGTTTGTGGAGTTCGCTGCCGATCACAACGATGGCAAAACACTTTTTGCTATTCTTAAAATATTCTATTTTTCCTTTCCTCACAGGACTATTTTCCCTTTTGGAGCCCCTGGGCTTATAGCATCCTGTTTTTTCCAACTAGGATTGTAGCTTAGCAAGTAATAATAATAATAATAATGATAATAATAATAATAATAATATGAAGGCTTCGCATATGTTGCCAATATTAAACTAATAGAATCTCCCTTATATAATAAAGAGCTATATACAGATATAAATATAAACAAGATTTCGTTCTTGTTACGCTCAGCGATATTGCCAGACGTATCACTAATCGGTGTCTGCCTGTCCCTCGGGTGTGAGGGAGGGGAAGTAGTCATACCCTTGTGAGAGGGTGTACCCCGAAAAGTTAACTCGGAAACCACAATCTCCGACAAATTGCCGAACCAGCGGGGTGTAGTTAGGAAAGAGGGGAGGGGTGAGAAGTGTTGAATGTGTGTGTGTGTGTGTGTGTGTGTGTGTGTGTATGGTATCATCATCATCCCCTCCTACGCTTATTGACGCAAAGGGCATCGGTTAGATTCCGCCAGTCGTCTCTATCTTGAGCTGTTAATTCAGTACCTCTCCATTCATCATCTCCTACTTTGCGCTTCATTGTCCTCGGCCATGTAGGCCTGGGTCTTCCGACTCTTCTATTCCCTTGTGGAGCCCATTTGATAGTTTGGTGAACTAATCTCTCTTGGGGAGTGCGAAGAGCATGCCCAAACAATCTCCATGTACCCCTCATCATGATCTTATCCACATACGGCACTTGAGTAATCTCTCTTATAGTTTCATTACTGGTAAGCAGCTCTTCTAGGAAGACACTCCAAAATCAAACCATTGTTCACTAATTTTGGGTAGTGCCTTAGCCTCTGTACCATGGTCTTCCACTGTCTTTTGGGTTAGAGTTCTCTTGCTTGAGGGTACACTTGGGCACTCTATTCTATCTTATTTCTTCCTTTTGGTTTGTTAAAGATTTATAGTTTATATAGGAGATAGGAGATATTTATTTTAATCTTGTTCTTCTGAAAATATTTTCTTTTTCTTTGTTTCCTTTCCTCACTGAGCTATTTTCCCTGTATGATCCCCTGGGCTTATAGCATCCCGCTTTTCCAACTAGAGTTGTAGCTTAGCAAGTAATAATAATAATAATAATCCTGTCCAGCCATTTAAACTCCCAATATCCTTCTGAGGCCGTGTACAGTATACTCTAACCAAATATTTAGCCGTCGTTTTTGACGGGTTGCGTACACTATATATATTGGCGATGTGAAAACCTGGATTCTTACAGTGCCAGTGTTGCTTGCGACAAATGAGATTCAGAGAATCTCAAATAACATTTACTTCTGCCAGATGAAGTAAGTATCTGTTACCTGAAATTTATAGAAAGCTTAAAAGAACGTTGGCTGCAATCTAATGAAGCCACACCTTTCGTGATTAACCAACTCCAGAATTAATAATAAATATTCTCAAGTAAATGTAAGAATAACGTTCATGCTATTAATGATAGAAATACGGATTTAGCTTATCTAAGGCATCTCCCTGGATAAACTTAGCTCCGGTTAGTTTCCAGCATAACGCGAAAACTGCATTTATGATTTTCCATTTAATATATAGCGTCAACACGTATTTTGAATTGTATTTTTACTTGCTTTTTCACGAAAACTTTATTTATTGGACGACGGAATTATATTTCACTATATAGGTTATGCTAGTGAGAAATTCAAGATTAAAAAATATTTGGAATAATCCGAAATTAATTAACCAGGATTAATAAAT
>NC_090727.1:150608039-150620539 GCF_036898095.1 Palaemon carinicauda | reverse complement strand
TAACCATTATCCACAACGGTAACAATTATCCATGAAATATTGCCCCCCTATCTCTCTCTCTCTCTCTCTCTCTCTCTCTCTCTCTCTCTCTCTCTCTCTCTCTCTCTCTCTGAGAGACCAAAATATTTGCACACAATTTAGACAATATGTAATGCAGTACAGATAAATACCGATCAGTTTCTTAACTACGTAATTCATTTAAGACTCTCTCTCTCTCTCTCTCTCTCTGTCTCTCTCTCTCTCTCTCTCTCTCTCTCTCTCTCTCTCTCTCTCTCTCTCTCTCTCTCTCTCTTTTCATTATAATTATTATTATTATTATTAATTGCTAAGCTACAACCCCAATTGAAAAAGCACAATGCTATAAGCCCAGGGGCTCCAGACAGGGAAAATAGCCCAGTGAGGAAAGGGAACAAGGAAAAATAAAATTTTTAAGAAGAGTAACAACATTAAAAAAACATCTCATTTTTATGTTTCCATCATTGTCTTCACAGGCTGTCAAATCTACGGTTTCGTGTCTCTGGTCTCGGGCCTGTCCGCCATCTGGTTTCTCACTGGCATCAGCTGGGAGAGGTACCGAGTGATGAGGACATCCTACAGCACGCAGGAGATGCATTCTAGGGTCAAGGTGAGCTGGAAGGGTTTGCGTTGCTCTTAATGAGGTAGTTTCACTGTGTTTGTATAGGCTGGATGTGTCGTGGATGTTCTGTTATTGTTATGTTCTAACCCCTGTTTGTGTGTTTGTTTGTAAACAGCTTCCTGTGTGTGTGTGTCGAGGATTTTCTGTAATTGTTATTAGCTCCGCCAAAGAAGTTGGAAGGTAGTTATGTTTTACCCCCTGTTTGCGTGTTTGTTTGTGAACAGCTTCCTGGGGGTGTGTCGTGGATTTCATGTTATTGTTATTACCTCCCTCAACGAAGTTGGAAGGAGGTTAGGTTTTAACCCCCTGTTTGTGTGTTTGTTTGTGAACAGCTTCCTGGGGGTGTGTCGTGGATTTCATGTTATTGTTATTACCTCCCTCAACGAAGTTGGAAGGAGGTTAGGTTTTAACCCCCTGTTTGTGTGTTTGTTTGTGAACAGCTTCCTGGGGGTGTGTCGTGGATTTCATGTTATTGTTATTAACTCCGCCAACGAAGTTGGAAAGACGTTATATTTTACCTCCTGTTTGTGTGTTTGTTTGTGAACAGTTTCCTCGGGGTGTGTCGCGGATTTTCTGTTACTGTTATTACCTCCCTCAACGAAGTTGGAAGGAGGTTAAGTTTTACCCCCTGTTTGTGTGTTTGTTTGTGAACAGCTTCCTGTGTGTGTGTGTGTGTGTCGAGGATTTCTGTTATTGTTATTACCTCCGCTAACGAAGTTGGAAGGATGTTATATGTTACCCCCTGTTTGTTTGTGAACAACTTCCTGGCCACAATTTTAATCGTAGAGTAATGAAACTTACAGGGATTAACTGTTATGTAAATGGCTGCAAATGGTTTGTGTGTTTGTTTGTGAACAGCTTCCTAACCACAATTTTAATCGTTCAGTAATGTAACTTACAGGGATTAATTGTAAAAGACTGGAAATTATTAAATTTTGGGAGGTCAAGGTCAAAGTTCAATGTCACGAGCAAGCAAAATGTCCAATTCACGTAATCAGCCATAAGTTTTTGACATCGTTATCACAGAGACTTCAAACTTTGTTCATATTTGAGTGCATAGAAATCCATGACAATTAATACATGTTAAGGTCAAAGGTCAAGGTCGAGAAATTAGCGGCCGCGGGGGAGGTATGCGTTCTACTGCGTGCCCCTCTAGTTATTAATATTATAAATTTTTATTTTTCACTAATCATTATTAAAGAAATTTATTTTAGGATCAATGTGGGTGTGTCGAGGATTTTCTGTAATAGTTATTATCAGTAATATAGATTGTTGCTGTTGACTTATTATTATTATTATTATTATTATTATTATTATTATTATTATTATTATTATTATTAAGAAAATTTATTTTAGGATTGCTTTTGGTGTCGTTGATTTTCTGCTATCGTTATAGTAAGTATTATAGATAGTGGTTGTTCACTTATTATTTTTAAGGAAATTTATTTCAGGGTCAATATGGGTGTGGCGTTTATTTTCTGTTATTGTTGTTATTAATATTAGGCTTCTATTGTTGATTTATTATTATGAAAGAAATTTATTTTAGGATCAATGTAAAGCCGGTTTTATCATGTAGTACTTCTGAAGGTGGATTTAGTTCGACTTCTATAGAGTAAATGAACCTTTGTTTATTCTATAAATCCGAGAAGCAACGTTATTTATTTCTTAGTTATGAATATTTTAAAAGTAGGCTAATGGGTGACAATTCTGATTTATTTTATAAACTTATCTATATTGAGAAGAGCTTCGAAAATTACTATTCTGATTTATTTTATAAACTTATCCATATTGAGAAGAGTTTCGAAAATTCCAACACAGGAAGATTATTGTTACCAAACGAAAGATAAAAAAAAAAAAAAAACACTGACAGGGACTTGGCTCCATTCCGATTTTTTTTTTGGGGGGAGGGGGGTTCCCCCTCCCCTCCTCTCCTCCCCCCTCCCCCCATCTTCCAAAATCTTGCATCCCAGTCGTGCAGACTCACTAATTGGATTACTTTCTCATTTTCCTGTATGTCTTTCCTGCTTTATTATTATTATTATTATTATTATTATTATTATTATTATTATTATTATCAATTGCCAAGCTACAACCCTAGTTGGAAAAGCAAGATGTTATAAGCCCAAGGGTTCCAAGGTGGAAAAATAGCCCAGTGAAGAAAGGAAATAAGGAAATAAATAAACGATATAAGAAGTAATTAAAAATTAAAATAAAATATTTTAAAAACATTGACAACATTAAAACAGATATTTGATATATAAACTATAAAAGGATTTATGTAAGACTGTTCAACATAAAAACATTTGCTGCGAGTTTGAACTTTTGAAGTTCTACTGATTCAACTTCCCCGATTAGGAAGATCATTCCACAACTTGGTCACAGCTGGAATAAAACTTCTAAAGTACTGTGTACTGTGTAGTAATGCGCCTCATGATTTCTCTAGTTAATAAATAAATATCTTTCTGTATAAATTCATACTATTTCTACTCTTTTACTGTATATATGTCCAGTTGGACACAGGCATTTCAGACACACCTCGCTCTTAGTAAGTGCACCCTTTCATGCCCTTAGAGTAAGTGCACCCTTTCACGCCCTTAGAGTAAGTGCACCCTTTCACACCCTTAGAGTAAGTGCACCCTTTCACACCCTTATTGTAAGTGCACCCTTTCACACCCTTATAGTAAGTGCACCCTTTCACACCCTTATTGTAAGTGCACCCTTTCACACCCTTATAGTAAGTGCACCCCTTCACACCCGTACAGGGCAACGGGTTCATGCATCTGTTTGGTTACTCCTCGCGCAGTAAGAGTGTGAAAGTGTTCATTTCTCCAGAGCGAGGTGTGTCAGGAATTCCCGCATCCAACTGTACGACAGTTACAATTCGTGAAAAATACAATTTTACGCCAAAGGATTTTCACATATATGTTGTTGTGTCATCACCTTATCAGCTCAATGAAAAAAAAAATATTTTAAGTTATCTTTGGCATTTTAATAAAACAGTATTTCTACGAAAATATGCTAAAACTAAGAAAGCCTTTCCCATAATTGTTACAAAATTACGCCAAAAGATCTATCGGTAGGATTTTTTTTTTTATTTCTTATACATGAAAAGATCAGAATAGCTCCACAAATTGAAAGAAGATGATGATGAAGATGATGATTATTAATATTATTATTATTATTATTATTATTATTATTGATTATTATTTATTTTGTTATTATATATTATTATTTTATTTATTATTTACTTATTTTTTATTATATATTTTTATTTATTATTATTATTATTATCATTATTATTATTATCATTATTATCATTATTATTATCATTATCATTATTTATTATTATTATTATTATTATTATTATTATCATTATTCATTATTATTATTATTATTATTATTATTATTATTATCATTATCATTATTTATTATTATTATCATTATTATTGCTATTATTATCATTATTTATTATTATTACTATCATTGCTACTATTATCATCATCATTATTATTATTATTATTATTATTATTATTATTATTATTATTATTATCATCAACATTATTATTATTATTATTATTATTATTATTATTATTATTATTATTATCATTACATAAAAAAAACACGCCATTAAACCCAATTCTCCTTTGGAGTAAACGAACAGGCCTAAACTTCACGGACATCATCCCTAGCCTCCTAGCTTAGGATATCGGTTTCAGATAATAAAATGGCTAAGGGTTCATCCCTAAATGGAAAACCTTTCTTGCGGCTCCCCTACCCGCCATATGACCTTATAACTTCGATAATTAGTTACTGGATCAAATTTGTTTGCGGGTGGCACGTGGACGGGCGTGCGTGGGAGCGCGCATGGTAAACAGAAGTGGTTCGAACTGATGGATCGGAATTTAGGTTTCATTCAAGTCCATCTTGGTCGCTAGCTTCAGAGAGATTGGGTAAGATCGATTGGAAGTGGACTGGGGATTAGGATTGATTTGAAAAGGATTAGGCAGATACATTAGGTTCTTCCAAACCTAATATATCTGCCTAATCCTTTTCAATTTTTTGTGTAGTGTCCAGATGATTTTTTTTTTTTTTGCAGTTTATTTAGATAATTTCAATATCTTCCAAACTGGATTCATGTGTCTAATAATTTTCAAGATTCACTTGAAAATGATTTAAAAAAATCATGTTTGGAAGATATTGAAATTATTTAAATGACCGGCAAAAAAGAAAAAGAAAAATAAATAAATAAATAAATAATATCTAGACACCACAAAAAAAAAATGTCAGATCAAGTTATAAAGAAGTATGAAAACAAGATTATTTACATAGCAGATAAGAAGATATTAAAAATTAGAATAGCAATTTAAAGTAAATAGTTGACAAGATGACCAAACAAAAAACGTTTAAACAGGTATTTAACAAAAGATCGTTGAATGATGCAGATTATATTGTATTACAACGCAGCTGTGAAGTTGCACCGACTTCAATGATCAATTTGGAATCTTGTATTTCTTTTCTTCTTTGCTCAAAAGAAAGCCGAGTCATTTGCATGAATCGCAAAACTGCATAATGTTGAATGACATAAGATTGGCGTTTTGACGCCCGACCAATAACCGACTGTAAACATTAAATCGTAATCTCTTGATTTAAGCGAGCTTTAACCCCTTCTTCCCTTGAATTGTAAGCCGCTGGTAATACCATAGAATGCTAAATGGACCGATGAGGTTGCATCTTGACTTCAATTTCCTATTCAATGCACTGCAGTTCAGTGGATACTAACCTCTTGGCAATGGTAGAAGAGACTTTTTAGCTATGATATGCAGCTCTTCTAGGAGGAGGACACTCCAAAATCAAACCTTTGTTCACTAGTCTTGGGTAGTGCTATAGCCTCTCTATCCATGGTCTTCCCCTGTTCTCTTGCCTGAGAGTACACTCAGGCACACTATTATATCGTATTTCTCTTCCTCTTTTTTTTTCTTTTTTTATTATAGCATCTGATTCAAGGTTGCTACCGTTCTTAAAGTATTTCATTTTAATTATCCATTACTTCTCTTGTAGTTTAGTTATTTCCTTTCCTCACCGGTCTATTTTTCTCTATTGGAGCCCTTTGGGTTATAGCATCCAGATTTTCCAACTAGGGTTGTAGGTTAACTTGTAATAATAATAATAATAATAATAATAATAATAATAATAATAATAATAATCGGCACTTGTTGCGGGAAGGGTGTCGGCTTACCGAAGCTCATGAAGGATTTGTGAATAGGCCTTCCTGAAAATGAATCACTCAAATGGTCTTAAACTCATTCACGATGTAGGTGAGTTAATACTTAAGAAGGGTTTAACCTTACAAATCATTCATAATTAAGTTGTTGAATCGGTGGAACTTCAGAATTCTAAACTTGTAGCGTATGTTTTTATGTTGTACAGGCTGACACAAGTCTCTTTTTACAATATATATATATATATATATATATATATATATATATATATATATATATATATATATATTGTGTGTGTGTGTGTATATATATATATATGTATATATATATATATATATATATATATATATATATACATATTTATATATATATATATTTATTTATATTATATATATATATATATATATATATGAAAGATATTTTTCAGTGTTGTTACTGTTCTTAAAATATTTTCTTTTAATTGTTTTTTATTTAATTTTCTTATCTTTTTTTCCTCACTTTCCTCTTTTTCCCTGTTGGAGCCCTTGGGCTTATATCATCCTTATTTTCCAACTAGGGTTGGGGTTTAGCTAATAATAATAATAATAATAATAATAATAATAATAATAATAATAATAATAATAATAATAATAATATTGTTGTTGGTAGGATGGTATGCAATAATGTAGATGTATTTTAGTTCTGAATAGCTATGCCGTTAAAGCTAGAATCCTTAATGTTTTTATGAAGTTTGATATAAATTAGAAATTTACTTGTATTGACCACGAAACTTTGTTGATTTCCATCATACATATTTATGTTTGTATATACATATATACATAATTTCATCGCTAACGTTCATGATTTTTATTTATTTAAATAAACCATAACACTTTTTTAATATTTGTGGCTCAATTGAAATAATTAAAATCACAAATGTTAGTGATGAAGTTAGCAGAAACGATCAATTGTTACAAACATGCAAATAGACGTAATGGTCAGGGTAGTGCTATAACCTCTGTTATAGCACTGTCTTGGGTTAGAGTTCTCTTGCTTGAGGGTACACTCGGGCACACTATTCTATCTAATTTCTCTTCCTCTTGTTTTGTTAAAGTTTTTTTTTATAATATATATAGGTAATATTTATTGTAATGTGCCTGTTCTTAGAATATTTTATTTTTCCCTGTTTCCTTTCCTCACTGGGCTATTTTCCTTGTTGGGGCTCCTGGGCCTATAGCATCCTGCCTTTCCAGCTAGGTTTGTAGCTTAGCAAGTAATAATAATATTGATAATAATAATAATAATAATGATAATAATAATAATGATGATGATGATGACAACTATTAAGCAAAATAAGCATGTGCTTAGGGCATCAAGGTAAGAGGGGCACCACAGATTCATCATTCAGGCAGATTCAGAAATCAAAAACCGTGCTGAAAGATGTTCAGCCAAATGTTGCAAAAAAAAAAAAAAACTGGATTTACCGGCCAAGTTGCAAAGGTGTGACTTTTTTCACACAAATCTCACATGTTATACCGATTATAGATCAAAACTAATCTCCGCCATCATAAGTAGACTCAAATCCAACAAATTCCACTTTGATTACTTCAGAATCAAAATGTTATTAAGTGCCCCATGTAGGTTCATGTAGCCATACACTGTTAGGAAAAAAAAAAAAAACGCAACTTTAATGGGAAGTTCTCCGTAAAAATATACTGTTCTCAACCGTATTTCAGTAAAGTACAGGCGACCGTACTTTTATCTGACATTATTATTATCTTTTACGGGTTGGTGACCGTCAATATATCCGTTTTTAAAACGATAAATGCATAGCAACATTTATTCCAGGATCTTTACTGTTTTTATTATTAGTATTAGTATTATTATTATTATTATTATTATTATTCCCTAAGCTACAACCCTAGTTGGAAAAGCAGGATGCTATAAGCCCAGGGGCCCCAACAGGGAAAATAGCCCAGTGAGGAAAGGAAACAAGGAAAAATAAGATATTTTCAGAACAGTAACATCATCTAAATAAACATTTCCTATATAAACTATAAAAATTTTAACAAAACAAGAGAAAGAGAAACCAGATAGAATAGTGTGTCCGGCAAATTTTCATCAGTGTATGTGCTGCAATAGAAATAAACAGCGATAGTGTTGAAATAAACAAAAGACGATAGTTTAGTGTACCCAAGGTCTGTATATAGACCATGCAGGGAGGCCCTAAGAAAAAAAATGAAAGTTGAAACTTAATAAAATATTTTCTAAAGGTTAAATATTGTTTTATTTACATTGACTGTGTGATAGATCTACGTTCTTAATGGGTCTCGCCAACACTAAGCCCCTTCAGATGACGTAGGTGCGCAGAAGAGCCTTAAAATCGGTACGTTGTCTGGCTGACCTTGTATATCTGGACCGTGAGTGGACCATAGTGATGGTGGCGAAAGCAATCTCTCCACAAAAGATGAAAGTAAATCATAATGTTGCAAAGGATCCAGGGTTGAGACTTCTTTTCTATCCTGATGATGCAGCTTATGTGTGTGTGCGTGTGTGTGTGTGTGTGTGTGTGTTTTGTGTATGATTCACTGTTAAGAATTTGCATTAAAAAAAAAACCGGTAAATGCCTGGCAACATTTATTCCAGGATTTTTACCGTTTTAAAAACGTATATATTGACGTAAAGTGACATAACGGTCACTAACCCGTAAAAGATAATAATAAAGTAGGGTTAAATTATGGTCGCCTGCATTTTACTGAAATACGGCTGAGAACATTACAGTATGTTTTTTACGGAGAATTTCTGATTAGAATTACGTTGTTTTTTAACAGTGTATGTATGAACATATACGTAGAAAATTGTAGTTGAATTTAAACAAACTGACAGAAGACAATATTATTCATAAACAGAATTACGCAATATAAGAAGAAATGAAATACGGCTGAGAACAGTATATTTCTACGGAGAATTTCCGATTAAAATTACGGTGTTTTTTAACAGTATGTATGAACATATACGTAGAAAATTAAGTAATGGAATTTAATCAAACTGACAGAAGACAATATTATTCATAAACAGAATTACGCAATATAAAAAGAAATGAAATACGGCTGAGAACAGTATATTTCTACGGAGAATTTCCGATTAAAAGTACGGTGTTTTTTAACAGTGTATGTATGAACATATACGTAGAAAATTAAGTAATGGAATTTAAACAAATTAACAGAAGCAAATATTATTCATAAACAGAATTACACAATATAAGAAGAAATGAAATACGGATGAGAACAGTATATTTCTACGGAGAATTTCCGATTAAAAGTACGGTGTTTTTTAACAGTAGGTATGAGCATATACGTAGAAAATTAAGCAATTGAATCTAAACAAATTAACAGAAGCAAATATTATTCATAAACAGAATTTAAAAAAAAAAAACGCAATATACATACATACATATACCAAGGCACTTCCCCCAATTTTGGGGGGTAGCCGACATCAACAAATGAAACAAAACAAAAAAGGGGACCTCTACTCTCTACGTTCCTCCAGCCTAACAAGGGACTCAACCGAGTTCAGCTGGTACTGCTAGGGTGCCACAGCCCACCCTCCCACATTATCCACCACAGATGAAGCTTCATAATACTGAATCCCCTACTGCTGCTACCTCCGCGGTCATCTAAGGCATCGGAGGCAGCAGCAGGGCCTACCGTAACTGCGTCGCAATATAAGAAGAAAAATAATGTAAGCAAAATGTATCACGGGAATTCTCAGCGTATTTTGTTACCATCTTTGGTCTCCGCTCTCTATCCCTAATGCTATTGTGAAGGGGATTCTTACACGCGTCAGTGGCTCTTCCTTATTAGGAATTGAATGGCTCGATACTTTTCGTCCGAAACGAGAGAATGGAGGATTCTGCTATAAAAGAAATACTCGCTTTTTAATTATAAAAAAAACGTACTCTTTTTTTTTTTCTTATTATTAAAAGCTACCCGTTTTTAATGATATATAAGTACTCTTATTTCTTATATAAAACTTCTCTTTTTTTCATTATATAAAACCACTCTTTTTTTCATTATATAAAACTACTCTTTTTTTTTTAATTATTAAAAACTACTCGCTTTAATCATAAAAAAACTACTCGTTTTTAATTAGAAAAAAACTACTCGTTTTTAATTGATAAAACTCTCCTCTTTTTTTTAATTATATAAAACTACTCTTTTTTTTTCATTATAAAAACTACTCTTTGTTAATTATAGAAAAGCTACTCTTGTTTTATTATAAAAAAACTACTCGTTTTTTAATTATAGGAAAGCTACTCTTTTTTTATTATAAAAAAACTACTCGTTTTTTTATTATAAAAAAACTACTATTTCTTAATCATGAAAAACTACTAGTTTTTAATTATGAAAAGCTACTCGTTTCTCATTATGAAAAACTACTCGTTTTTTCATTATAAAAAAATACTAATTTTTAGTTATAAAAAACTACCATTTTTTTATTATGAAAAACTAGTCGTTTTTAATTATATTATATGAGGAAGTTAATACTCACATTAAAACATGAATAAATAAAATGAAATTTTATAATAGCAATGATATACTTGTGAAAGTAATTCTCTTATTTACGAGAAAAAAGATTTATTATAAACTTTTCGGACGATGGATGATAAAGAAAATGTAAGAGAATGGACGATTCTTCTATTAAAAATACTCGTTTTTATTTATATAATATGAAGTTAATACTTACCTTTGACATTATTGAATAGAAGAAAATTTTGTATTTTAATGTTATGCTTGTTAACGTAATTTCTCAATTTCTCTATTTACGAGAAAAAGAAATTAAATCTATTCTTTTCTGACGATGTATAAAGAAAAAAATAAATTCCACATTTAATTCTTGGAAGAAAAGAGAATTATAAAACCACTTTTTTTCTGACAATGTTTGAGAGATTAGATATTCCAACATTCAGCATTTTGGAAATTCAGGAAAATACAGACTTCTTGTAACTCTATAAGCAGAGGCAATTAATCTCCACTCTAGATTATGTATTTCCTTATTTTATTCCCTCACTAGGCTGTTTTTTCTGTTGGAGCCCTTGGGCTTATAGCATCCTGGGTTTCCAGTTAAGGTTGTAGCTTAGCTTGTAATAATAATAATAATAATAATAATAATAATAATAATAATAATAATAATAATAATAACAATTATTATTATTATTATTATTATTATTATTATTATTATTATTATTACTTGCTAAGCTATAAACCTAGTTGGAAAAGCAGGATGCTATAAGCCCAGGGTCTCCAACAGGGAAAATAGCCCAGCGAGGAAAGGAAACAAGGAAAAATAAAATATTTTAAGAACAGTAACAACATTAAAATAAATGTTTCCTATATAAACTATAAAAACTTCAACAAAACAAAAGGAAGAGAAATGACATAGAATAATAACAACAACAACAACAACAGCAATAATAATAATAATAATAATAATACCACCACCGAGAAACATGGAAAGAAATTACAAGAGAAAGATACAATGGAAAAACCTAATTATTTTTTTTTCTATTCAGATAAAGAAGAGAAACCCTTTTAAAGAATCAAATCATATATAAAAAACCAAGAAACTAGAAGAATGAAAAAAAGGAATTTATTCAGAGTGCTCCAATCCCCGATATAATCGAATGTCCTCAAGAACTTATATTATTAATTCTGAGGAAAGAAGACTTCAAAGAACACCAAATAGGCTTCCATAAGCTTTTTTTATTATCTTATTTTTTTAATCTATTTTTACTCTTTTCTGGAGAATGATCACTGAAGACTACGGACATTCCAGTCTTCTGGAAGTCGACTATTAACTATTGATTACTCGAATCCTCTTTCCTGGTCTTTTGGCTTTCCTTGGAGGTAATAAAAGGTTATTAGAGAGAGTAAGACCCCTTTTAGTCTTTACAGATTCCCATTAGTTGAGGAATTATGTGGTTAAAGGCTATTGTTGCAGAGAGAGAGAGAGAGAGAGAGAGAGAGAGAGAGAGAGAGAGAGAGAGAGAGAGAGATTTATAATGAATAGTTTCCTCGTGGAATTCTGTACATTATTCTCTCTCAGAGAGAGAGAGAGAGAGAGAGAGAGAGAGAGAGAGAGAGAGAGAGAGAGAGAGAGAGATTTATGATATAGTTTCCTGGGGGGAATTCTGTACATTATTCTCTCTCAGAGAGAGAGAGAGAGAGAGAGAGAGAGAGAGAGAGAGAGAGAGAGAGATTTATAATGAGTAGTTTCCTGGGGGGAATTCTGTACATTATTCTCTCAGAGAGAGAGAGAGAGAGAGATTTATAATGGGTAGTTTCCTGGTGGAATTCTGTACACTATTCTCTCTCTCTCTCTCTCTCTCTCTCTCTCTCTCTCTCTCCTCTCTCTCTCTCTCTCTCTCTCTCTCTCTCTCTCTCTCTCTCTCAGCAGCAGCAATCTACAGCCTTCGACTAGCCACCACCAGTAACAGCATTACGGGTAGAGTTATTGAATGAAAAACCATTCCTTTTTAACTAGACCATATCGCCTGTGGCCATCTGTAGTTCATACGGATCATTAAAAGCCGCCCATGAATGGCATTAGTAAGGGGACAGTGGCAATGCCCTCGAGACTGACCATATATGCATCTGATCAGTGCC
>NC_090727.1:150595539-150605539 GCF_036898095.1 Palaemon carinicauda | reverse complement strand
GCTTTCGAGCAATCTGTCTTTCCAGGAATTGATAGTTCGAGAAATAATCTTTCGAGCCATTAATTTCGAGCATTTTGTTTTCGAGCAATTGATTTCGAGCAATTTACCTATAATATATATATATATATATATATATATATATATATATATATATATGTATATATATATATATACACATCTGTATATATATATATATATGTATATATAAATGTATATATATATATATATATATATATATATGTTTATATATATGTATATGTATATGTATATGTATGTATATTTATATGTATATGTATATGTAAATATTTGTATATGTATATATATGTATATATATATATATATATATATATATATGTGTGTGTGTGTGTATATGTATGTACATATGTGTGTGTATATATATATATATATATATATATATATATATATATATATATATATATATATATATGTATGTATGTATGTATGTATGTATGAGAGAGAGAGAGAGAGAGAGAGAGAGAGAGAGAGAGAGAGAGAGAGAGAGAGAGAGAGAGAGAGAGAGAGAGAGTTTGGTAGGAGTGAGATTGGTAGGGAGAGTAATATATCGGTAACTGGAAGCCACTGAACTACCGTAGTCCTTACAATTTTATTCTTTTGATAATATTAGATTTGACCATATGGATTCTGGATTTCCAGGTTATGTTCTATGAATTTCCTGCCTCGACTTTGAATGGATTTGATAGTTGATTAGATTTCACCACAGAGGATATTCCATTATCATCAAAAAAAAAAAAAAGGCCTAATAATGTTTTAATTGTAGATCTGTTGTCATTTTTTTTTTCTTTAAATAATCTGTATTCAAGATTGGAAATAAATTTTAATTGGCCAAATTTTCAAGAAAAATTGATGTTTTAAGGAAAATTATCCAGTGTTGTATAATAACTTGTGGCTGTGCATCAGTAAAGTTAAAGGTTAAAGGCCACTCATGAATGGCAGAGGCAAGGGACAGTGACATTGCCCTAGTTAGCAAGGCAATGCCGTAGCGACTGACCATATTATCAGCGCTCAAGCCCCCTCTCCACCCAAGCTAGGACCAGGGAGAGCCAGGCAATGGCTGCTTATGATCCAGCAGGTAAACCTATAGGCTCCCCCATCCCCCATCCATAGCTCATAAGGATGGTAACGATGCAGACACAACTAGAAACGGCAGAGCATGAGTGGGGCTTGAAACCCAGTGGCTGCTAAAGATTCAGTAGGTAGACCTATAGGCTCTCTCAAACACCCCATCATTAACTAACAAGGATGGTAATGATGCAGGTACTACAAGGAACTGCAGAACATGAGCGGGACTCGAACCCCAGTCTGACAAATCGCCAGGCAGGGACGTTTCTAATAGGCCACCACAATCCCAAAAGGAGCAGTTAGTATTTCTTAAAGTTGACAAACTATAGTAGCCTTGATCAGAATTTCCATTACATGTCAGTAGCTTTGTTAACAGCGTATGTGGTAACGTCCATGACTGGGGTTCGAGGCCAGCTCAAGCTCGTCAGTTCCTTTGGTCTCTGCAACCTCACCATCCTTGTGATTTAAGGATGGGTTTTTTGGGGGGAGCCTATAAGTCTATCTCTTGAGTCATCACCAGCCATTGCCTGGCTTTCCTTGGTCCCAGCTTGGGTGGAGAGGGGACTTGGGCGCAGATCTTATGTATATATGGTTAGTCTTTAGGGCACTGTCCTGCTTGATAGGGCAATGGCACTGTTTCTTGCCTCTGCTATTCATGAACGGCCTTTAAACCTTTAAATGTACAATTGGAAATAAGCTGGACACACTTGATTTAAAAGTTTCTTGGCAAATATCTGTGAACTAGTTATTCATTGGTTATTTTGGGGTTGCTGTGGCCTGATTGGTAACATTTCTGCCTGGTGTTTGCCAGTCAGGGGTTCGAGTCCCGCTCAGACTCGTTATTGCCATTAGTGTCTGCAACCTTACCATCCTTGTGAGCTAAGGTTGGGGGGTTTGGGGGAGCTTATAGGTTTATCTGTTGAGTCATCGCCAACCATTGCCTGGCTGTCCTTGGTCCCAGCTTCGGTGGAGAGGGGACTTGGGCGCTGATCATATGTATATATGGTCAGTCTCTAGGGCATTGTCCTGCTTGATAGGGCGATAGCACAATCCCTTGCCTCTGCCATTCATGAGCGGCCTTTAAACCTTTAAATGTACGCTCGGAAATAAGCTGGTCACCCTTGAAAATAAGTTTCTTGGCAAATTTCTGTGAAAAAGTTATTCATGGGGTAAAGAGATACTACCGCTAGAGTTATGGGGTCCTTTGATTAGCAAGACAGTGCTACATTGGTTCCTTCTCTCTGGTTACGGTTCATTTTCCCTTTACCAACACACACAAACACACACACACTGATTAGTCTGGCCTATTCTTTACATATTCTCCTCTGTTCTCATACACCTGACAACACTGAGATTACCAAACCAGCCTCTGTACCATGGTCTTACTCTGTCTTGGGTTAGAGTTCTTTTGCTTTAGGGTACACTCGGGCACACTATTCTATCCAATTTCTCTTCCTCTTGTTTTGTTAAAGTTTTTAAATTCTATATAGGAGATATTTATTTTAATGTTACTGTTCGTAAAATACTTTATTTTTCCTCTTTTCCTTTCCTCACTGGGCTATTTTTCCTGTTGGAGCCCCCTGGCTTTTAGCATCCTGCTTTTCCAACTAGGGTTATAGCTTAGAAAGTAGTAATAATAATAATAATAATAATAATAATAATAATGACTGCAGCTAATGATATCACTTCGTTAAGTTAACTCTGCACTCAAAATTATCATTACGACAAACGCCTAATTAAATTGAACGTATTTGTCATTTGCCTATGCCTATAATGGGAAATTATTTAAAATTAAATGAACGAATATATATAGTAAGGCCGCGAATGAAGTTAGCCATTTCGCAACTAAAATTGGTTTCTTGCTGCCCAAAACTACTGAATCACAGTTTATATTCAGTCCAGAAATATGCAATGCTGCTTTTGAACTTCTATCTTAGAATTTGGGGTACAATTATTATATGTTATTGTGTTCCTTGGTTTTTCTAGTAAAAGCGACATTCTCTCTCTCTCTCTCTCTCTCTCTCTCTCTCTCTCTCTCTCCTCAACTTATTGACGGAATAAAAATCTGCTCAAACAGCAGTTGTTGGATTAATATTTGCTTTACACAGCTTTAATATTATTATTTTTTTTCTTTTGATGATGATGTCTTTCTTCTCGGCTGGTGGTTCGTGGTAACTTCAAAGACATTTGAGTGTGACATTAATCAAGTGTGTTTTACCGGCCCAGTGCCTTTTGGATCTCAACTTCATAGAGAGCGCGTTGCTAAATTTATCCTACAGTGCTTGCCATAATCGTTAAAAACTCGTACTGCCATTATTATTATTATTATTATTATTATTATTATTATTATTATTAAATGCTAAGCTACAACCCTAGTTGGAAAAGCAGGATGCTATAAGCCCAGGGGCCCCAACAGTTAAAATAGCCCGGTGAGGAAAGGAAACAAGGAAAAATAAAATATTCTAAGAGCAGTGACAACATTAAAATAAATATCTCCTATATAAACTATAAAAACTAACAGAACGAGAGGAAGAGAAATTAAATAGAATAGTGTGCCTGAGTGTACCCTCAAGCAAGAGAACTCTAATTGACGTCATACAACTTTTATCCCTTCCGCCATTTTGAAATTTGTAACATGAAATTGTAGGAACTTGAGGAATAACCAATAACGTTATTGTCCAAAATCAAACCACTGTTCTCTAGTCTTGGGGTAGTGTTGTAGCCTTTGTATCATGGTCTTCCTATGTCTTGGGGTAGAGTTCTCTTGCTTGAGGGAGCACTCGAGCACACTATTCTTTCTTATATCTCTTCTTGATTTTTTAAGTTTTTATAGTTTATGTATGTAAGATTTATTTTGATATTGCCACTGTTCTTAGAATATCTTATTTTCTTGTTAGTTAATTCTCTTGTAGTTTATTTATTTCTTTATTTCTTTTCCTCACTGGCCTATTTTCATTGTTGGAGCCCTTGGGCTTATAGCATCCTGCTTTTCCAACTAGGGTTGTGGCTTAACAAGTAATAATAATAATAATAATAATAATAATAATAATAATAGCATAAAATATGATTCGATTCATTTTCATACGATCGGAATCTAATGAAAACTTATGTTAATTCCTTTGCAATGTGTACAGTCTTGAGGTTACATACATGGCTATACATCACACTCATCGAAATGATTTTCAATTTGTATACCTTGTAACCATCTGTAGCTTGCCTTGTTCCATCACAAATTATTAACATCAGTTTTGATATCCAATCTCGATAGTTTGATGAGCCGGACACATAATTTGATTAAACAGGATTCAAACTCATGAGAAGCAAGTGTATTTAAAACACAGGTTAATCCTCTCATGAGTTGCGACATAATTGACCTTTTTGCTTTGTATTGCACAATTTATTAACTCTGTTTTGTATATTATTAGTTAAAGTTTCATGAAAGAGCACTTGAAGTATATTTCAACATACTGTACATTATATTTATGATATTCCATCTTATTACCACTACCCGTGTCAAAGGCTTTGTTTTCTGGACCAGCTTACTATCAGCACTCATTTGATTGTTTCCAAGGCTAATTTATCATCCTTACCAAATTAAAATCAATTATAATTCCAACTGGTTCTGGTTGTTTAATTGATGACATCTAATCTATATTACTGTTTAAGACTTTATTCAACTCATTTGCGTCTTCAATGTCGTTAAAACAAATCGGGCGTCATCCGCGAATAGCAAGAGCTCAAGTTCAGAATGGTGTCTGGTTTCATTTCCAGTTTCATCAGAATAGATAATCGCTAAAACGTTAGCCGGACAAGCCCAATCCCCCACTGTGGTGCCTAACCACAGCAGTGGCCTCCCCGGTTAACAGCTTAAACTCACGGTCCCGGGCTGGGATTGATTTGCTGCCATGCAAATGCTAGAACACATTACCACTGTACTAGCCACGAGGCTCGTATTACATAGAGTGGTAGGCCTACTTCTCTTGATGTGTCTAAGACTGTAAGAGTAGTTTCTGTCTTCTAAATATTCATGAGGGCTTTATGACTAAAAGAATAACAACGAAACTTCCCTAATTTAGAAGTAGACACAACTGTATCAGATCACATTAAAGCAGATACATCCGCATCCATCATTTTACCCTCTGTAATACATTTGTGCATATGCAGACTGATCATCGGATTATGCTTTTAAAATTATCCCAAGGGGATGGTTAGTTATTATTAATAATATCATTACTATCATTCGCCAAGCTGCAACCCTAGTTTGTAAAGCAAAATGTTACAAGCCCAAAATAAATAGAAAAGATATACGGTCTCTTATATTGGATATGAAATATAAACTCGAAACAAGTATGCGTGAACTCTTAAGAATCCAGATAACGAAAAGCTCCTTTTACATCTGGTTCAAAACAATATCCATCTCTTCAGACGTCGGAAACTGAATTCGGAAAAACCCGTAAACATTTTAAAACTCAAAATTCAGAAATAATGTTTTTTGCAATTCTCAACATTATAAACTTGACCTCTGAGAATAACATTCTACATAATATTCATCAATGAGTCATGAAACGTATTCTACCCTTCTAATTTAGATATTTGCACTACTCTGTCACCTTGCTATCCAAATAATGCTTATAACGTCATCAATATTTACATGTATTTATTTATTTTTCTTTCTTTACAACAAATAATATCGGTGTCAATGACCTTAGATGTCAGGATGCCAGATAACTTACAATCAATCAATTAATCATCAATATTTACATTTAATATCTCGTGAGCTCTTAACCTAGATTTCGCGTCTTTACTCTTCTTTTTACTTCCCCCTCTTTTTCTTTTCTTTTCCTTTTTTATGCCTTATTTTTTCCTTTTGCTTACCCTTCCTCGTTTCTTCCTTTCCTTTCTTTCCAGTCTCATATCCCTTCTTCCATGTCAACTATTCATATTTCCTATTTTTCCCTCCTTTCTTCCTTCCTCAGTTTTTCCTTCCTCTATTTTCCTTCCTTCCGCCCTTTTTTTCCTTCCTCTATTTTCTTCTTTTTTTCCTTTCTTCCTTTATTTTACTTCTTTTTTCCTTCCTTCCGCCCCTTTTTTCCCTCCTTTCGCCTCTTTTTTCCTTCCTTCCTCTAATTTCCTTATTTTCTTCTTTTTTCCTTCCTTCCTTCTGCCCTTTTTTCCTTCCTTCCGCATTTTTTCCTTCCTTCCTCTAATTTCCTGATTTTCTTCTTTTTTCCTTCCTTCCATCTGCCCTTTTTTCCTTCCTTCCGCATTTTTTCCTTCCTTCCTCTCTATTATTTATTCCACTTTCCCTTTTCCGTTTCCTCTTGATTTCCTTTCCATCTTCCCTTTCGACATTTTTTTTATTCTCTCCTTTTCTCTTAACCATTTCAATCTCGTAACTTTGTCTTTCATCTTATTATTTCTTCCACTTCTTTCTTCCAGTTCCCCCCCCCCTTTTCCGGTTTACTTTTCCTGGTTTTCCATTTTAATTCTAAATCCTTTTTTTCTTCGACTTTTTCTCCACCCTTCTTTCCTCCCCTCTTTAATTTCCCCTTTTTTATTCTACACATTTTTGCTCCCTTTTTTTCCTACTTTTTCCTTCCCCTTTTTTCTCTACCCCATTTCTCCTCTCCCCTATTCTCTACCATTTTTATTCTTTACTTTTATATCTATCACTATTTCTCTCTTATTCTTTACATTTTCTCTCCTTTTCTTCCTCTTTTTTTACCTTCCCCTTTTTCTCTCTCTTTTTCCACATCACTTTTTCCTCCTCCCTTTTCTCTCTACCTTTTTCCCTTTTATCTTATATTTTTTTCAATGCTTTTCCCTCCCTTGTTTCCTTCTCCCATTTTCTCTTCCTTTTTCCATCTCCCTCTTTTCTCTCCCTTCTTCCACCTCATTTTTCTTCCTCCTTTTTCGCTCTCTCCACCCTTTTCCTCTTTTTATTACATTTTTCTCGACCCTCTTTCCTCTCCCCTTTTCCGTCTCTCTTTTTTCTCTCAATTTTTGTCTCCCTTTTTTTCTTTCGCTTTTTCCATCCTATTTTTCTTCCTCTTTTTTTCTTTCCACCTTTTTATCCTCTCCCTTTTTTCTCTCACTTTTTCCGTCTTCCTTTTTCCACCTCCCTCTTCTTCCACCTTTTTCTCCATCTTTTTTCCCGTTTTCTTACATTTTTTCTTTACCATTTTTCCTCTCCGTTTTTCCCCTCCCCTTTTCCCCCTCTATTTTTTCACTGATCATTTTCCTTCTTATTTTTCTTTTCATATTTTCCCACCCTTTCTTTCTCTTCCATTCTCCTCACCTTTTTTCCCTCTCCTTTCTGCTTACATTTTTACTTTTCCCTTTTTCTCTCTCTTTTTCCTCCTCCATTTATCTTCCCTATTTTTCTCTACTCAATTTCCTTCCACTTATTTTTCTTTAAATCTTTTTCCCAATTTTTTTCTCTCCGCCTTTTCTTTCTAATTGTTTTGTTCTCCTTTTACCACCCATTTTTCTGCCCTTTCCCAACCATTTCTATCTAATTTTCTACCTCAAAATTTCTTTACAATTTTTCCCAACTTTATCTCAAACTTTTTTCCCTTTTCCACCACCCCATTTTTCTCTATCTTTATCCTTCCACTTTTCTTCTCTACTAATTTTTGCCAGACCTGTTTACTTTATATATATATATATATATATATATATCCTTCCTCTTTTATCTACAATTTTCTCTCTACACATTTCTCCTCTCCCCTTTTCTCACCCCATTTTCCCCTCCACCTTTTTTTTTCTTCCAAATAGCAACACTGTTGGCTAAATGTAAAGCAAAAATGGGAATGCTATTCAGACACTTTAAAACAAGAAAAGCTGAACACATGATTATGCTTTACAAAACTTATGTACATAGTACACTCGAGTACTGCAAAGTGATATGGTACCCACACTACCAAAAGGATATTGGACAAATAGAGAGTGTACAAAGGTGCTATACTGCTAGAATAGAAGAAGTTAAGGACCTTGACTACTGGAAAAGACTGCAATTTTTTAAAACTATACGGTCTAGAAAGGAGAAGAGAACGTTTCATGATAATACAAGCATGAAAGCAAATAGAAGGAATTACTGAAAACATCATGGAGCTAAAATATCAGAAAGAGCAAGCCGAGGTAGATTAATAGTGCCAAAAAATATACCAGGAAAACTAAGGAAGGCGCATAGGACATTAATCCACTACGCACCAGCATCGATATAGCAGCGACTATTTAATGCGCTGCCAGCTCATCTAAGAAACATATCAGGAGTGAGCGTAAATGTGTTTAAGAAAAAGCTCGATAAATACCTAAGATGCATCCCAGACCATCCAAGACTGGAAGATGCAAAATACACCGGAAGATGCATTAGCAACTCTCTGGTGGATATACGAGGAGCCTCACACTGAGGGACCTGGGGGAACCCAAACATAGAATAAGACCCCCCCTTTCCACCTTTTTTTCTCTACCACTTTTTTCCACTCCCTCTTTTTCTACCCTTTTCCCTCTCATTTCTGTCTACTTTTCCCTTACAACTTCTCTGTTGTAGTGGAAATGGCTAAACCTTATGTGGTTGCTAATTATAAAAACATAAAATGGCGTACCTATAGCTGAATATATATATATAATATATATATATATATATATAATTATATATATATAATTATATGTATATATATATATAGATAGATAGATAGATATATATATATATATATATATGATTATATGTATATATATATATATATATATACACATATAATTATATATATATATATATATATATCGTCCTAACATAAGGCCTGTTAGAACCAATAGCATTAATCTTTATACATTTTTAAACACTCATTGGTGTTTCTAGATGTCCTTATATCAAAGATATGAAAATAATTCTCTGACTGCTTTCCACTGTTTGATCTCTCTTCAGGTGAAGGCTGCTGTTACGGTCATATGGCTCATGTCGACTATTGCTGCTATTCTCCCTCTCGTCGGATGGAACCGCTATGTACCTGAGGTAAGGAGCTGTTCTAAAGGCTCTCCCTTACTGTTACTACTACTACTCAAGTTTTTGTTGATATTATTAATTTTTACCATCTCTTTTTCTATATATATTTTATTCTTCCCTTTCTCTTCACCTTTTTATGTCTATACCCTTTTTCTCACCCTACTTTTTCCCTCCAGCCATTTTTCTTTCTTACCCCTTTTCTACCCTTTTTTCTCTCATGTCCCAAGACAATTCAACACCCCATTAATGTTTATTTCTAAATTTATTTCTTGGGTAGTAACACAACCTCTGTACCATGGTCTTCCACTGTCTTGGGTTAGAGTTCTCTTGCTTGAGGGTACACTCGAGCACACTCTCCTATCTTATTTCTCTTCCTCTTGTTTTGTTAAAGTTTTTATAGTTTACATAGGAGATATTTATTGTTGTTACTCTTCTTAAAATATTTTATTTTCCCTTTTTCATTTATTCACTGTGCTATTTTCCCTGTTGAAGCCCCTGGGCTTATAGCATCTTGCTTTTCCAACTAAGGTTGTAGCTTAGCAAGTAATAATAATAATAATAATAATAATAATAATAATAATAATAATAATAATAAAATGAGTAAATGGTATTTTCACCCATGTTAACTTTACGATTTAGGATTTAGTAAACAGTGGTACCCATACAGGGAATGTCCCATTGCTTCCAGCATTTTAAATTCAGTATATGGAAAGATAAATGCGTTACTAGACTATATCCAATAATCCTACATCAGCATCATCTAATATGCAAAGGTAGAAATATTCTATACATAGTAAAGTATCTCGGTTGCACATGTGTCCCATTTTGTCTGCCTTCTGACCGCGGCGTAGTTCCTAAACAAATGTTTGTTCGCCAGAAATTTTATCTTTTGTT
>NC_090727.1:150406484-150590039 GCF_036898095.1 Palaemon carinicauda | reverse complement strand
ATATGAATGCGTTAAGATGGTTTGGCCATATAGAGAGAAGGGATATAAGTTGGAGACACCACAAAATGAATGAAGTACTAAGAATAGTTGGAGAAGAGAGAACCCAAATTACAAGAATAAAGAGAAGGCAGATAAAACTAAATAGGACACATTTTAAGAGATGGGTTACTGGAGGACATTATAAACTGAGATGTCTGAAAAACGGATGATAAAAAAGAGAGAGAGAGAGAGAGAGAGAGAGAGAGAGAGAGAGAGAGAGAGGTTTATGTTGTTTGGAGACATGCTGGATTCTGACAGAGTTGCAAGAGCAGTTATGAGAGTATAATTGAAAATGGAGTGAGATAAGAGAGAAGGCTTGATGACTGGTAAATAAAACTTCCCTATTAGATGTAGCAAAAACATGAAAGACATGGAAACTAATGATTAAAAAAGGCCTTGCAGAAGAAACTATGGCATAAAATGTAACAGTAGCATAAGAAGATTTTACAACAAAGTATAGATACAAATAACAGAAATCACCATTATCCAAGACTAAAAACTGCGCTTAAAACCTACTGACCTGAAATGAGTGTTTTATTACAGGCTTAATTACTATTATCATTATTACTAGCCAAGCTAAAAGCCTAGTTGGAAAAGCAGGATGGTGTAAGCCCAAGGACTCCAACAGGGAAAAATATCCAAGTGAGGAAAGGAAATAAACTACAAGAGACGTAATGATTAATATAAAAATATTTTATGATCAAAGATAACATTAAAATAGATCTGTCATATATGTACTACGAAGAGCCAGTGCAATCCATCGAAAGACAGTAAATTGCATCATCAGGGTTGTGTTTATGGTGTTTTATGTCCGACAAAAGTAAATTTTGATAACGTAATACAGTATACACTGAATTAAAATTAGCGAGTAGGTTTAGGGTTTAGATTAATATTAAGGTAAGTGTGTAAATGTATGTGATTGTATTTGTATAGGTACTAAAAAATACTGTAGAAAATAAGAAATGTGTTTGATTCTGAGCCAGTGCCCCCAAAGCCTGCTTTGGGTTTACAAAACATAGTGTACTTATATTAATATATTTCTAAGCACAAATTATTTGCAATAGCGAATGGGGAGGAGAGAGGGGAGTTAGAACTCTTGTTATTGTAAACAAGTCTAAAAATAGGTAGATTATTTATGTTACTTTGAAGCAACATAGTACACCCTTATCATGCATACTGTACTATACTAAGCAACAAGGACAGAAACATATACCAGGACAATAAAAGATCTTGAAAATAAATGACTTTGATCAAGCTGAAAATGGTGTCCAAATGCTGTAAAATAGACCGACCACAAAATAGGAAAAAGCAGAAGTTAAGAGAAAGGATTAACTGGTATATTCAAATCAATGATTAACTGGTATACTCAAAGCAATAGGCTGGAAATCTTCTGGATAAAGACACAAAAAAGGAACTGAATTAAGTTAACCAAATAACAGTGTAACCGAAATAGAAAGCAACAGTTCAGGACAGTAAGAGGGCTCTTGGGAAAATGGCAAACAGAAAAGTACACAGGGACATCTAGAATAACAACCAAATTCATAAAAACAGCAGAACCAGAGATCCACGAGATTAACAAGGTACAGTACATGAAAATATGAAAAAGAAAGAGCATATAATGAGACTTGCATACAAGGAAAGCAAAGGGAACAGGGAATGGCTTGCAATAAGGGAATCGTATCGGAATAAAACTGCAATGAGCATCCTATATGTTTGAACATATTGAAAAAAAACAACATACAAGCTAATAAAAACTTAAAAATCAATAACAATAAAAAGAAATCTTTTTGACGATGGCAATTATAGAAAAGGACCAAGCAAAGAGTAAGGGATTAATGCATAGTAACATACAGTAGAGGAAGTGAGGAGAGCACTAGATGAAACGAGAGTAGGAAAAGCATCTGGTATGGATGGTGTGAAAGCTCAGATGTTGAAGGAAGGGGGTGTGACTGTACTTGAATGGTTGGTGAGATTGTTTAATGTGTGTTTTGTGTTGTCAATGGTACCAATAGATTGGGTTTGTGCATGTATTGTACCACTATATAAGGGTAAGGGAGATGTGCATGAGTGTTGTAATTCAAGAGGTATTAGTTTGTTGAGTGTAGTTGGAAAAGTGTATGGTAGAGTAATGATTAATAGGATTAAGGATAAAACAGAGAATGCAATCTTGGAAGTACAGGGTGGTTTTAGGAGAGGTAGGGGTTGTATGAATCAGATTTTTTACAGTTAGGCAGATATGCGAGAAATATTTAGCAAAAGGTAAGGAGGGTGTATGTTGCGTTTATGGATCTGGAGAAAGCATATGATAGAGGTTGATAGGGAAGCAATGTGGAATGTGATGAGGTTATATGGAGTTGGAGAAAGGTTGTTGCAAGCAATGAAAAGTTTCTACAAAGGTAGTAAAGCATGTGTTAGAATAGGAAATGAAGTGAGTGATTGGTTTCCGGTGAGAGTGGGGCTGAGACAGGGATGTGTGATGTCGCCGTGGTGTTGTTTAACTTGTATGTTGATGGAGTGGTGAGAGAGGTGAATGCTCGAGTGCTTGGACGAGGATTAAAACTGGTAGGCGAGAATGACCATGAATGGGAGGTAAATCAGTTGTTGTTTGCGGATGATACTGTACTGGTAGCAGACACAGAAGAGAAGCTTGACTGACTAGTGACAGAATTTGGAAGGGTGTGTGAGAGAAGGAAGTTGAGAGTTAATGTGGGTAAGAGTAAGGTTATGAGATGTACGAGAAGGGAAAGTGGTGCAAGGTTGAATGTCATGTTGAATTGGAGAGTTACTTGAGGAGGTGGATCAGTTTAAGTACTTGGGGTCTGTTGTTGCAGCAAATGCTGGAGTGGAAGCAGATGTATGTCAGAGTGAATGAAGGTTGCAAAGTGTTGGGGGCAGTTAAGGGAGTAGTAAAAAATAGAGGGTCGGGCATGAATGTAAAGAGAGTTCTATATGAGAAAGTGATTGTACCAACTGTGATGTATGGATCGGAGTTGTGGGGAATGAAAGTGATGGAGAGACAGAAATTGAATGTGTTTGAGATGAAGTGTCTAAGGAGTATGGCTGGTGTATCTCGAGTAGATAGGGTTAGGAACGAAGTGGTGAGGGTGAGAACGGGTGTAAGAATGAGTTAGGGGCTAGAGTGGATATGAATGTGTTGAGGTGGTTTGGCCATGTTGAGAGAATGGAAAATGGTTGTCTACTAAACAAGGTGATGAATGCAAGAGTTGATGGGAGAAGTACAAGAGGAAGGCCAAGGTTTGGGTGGATGGATGGTGTGAAGAATGCTCTGGGTGATAGGAGGATAGATGTGAGAGAGGCAAGAGAGCGTGCTAGAAATAGGAATGAATGGCGAGCGATTGTGACGCAGTTCCAGTAGGCCCTGCTGCTTCCTCCGGTGCCTTAGATGACCGCGGAGGTAGCAGCAGTAGGGGATTCAGCATTATGAAGCTTCATCTGTGTTGGATAATGTGGGAGGTTGGGCTGTGGCACCCTAGCAGTACCAGCTGAACTCGGTTGAGTCCCTGGTTAGGCTGAAGGAACATAGAGAGTAGAGGTCCCCTTTCTGTTTTGTTTCATTGTTGATGTCGGCTACCCCCCAAAATTGGGGGAAGTGCCTTTGGTATATGTATGTATGTACATACAGTACATGCAAGCCTTCGAGAGAATTTGACGGTGAACCAAGACAAAATGTTAGATGGGTACTAAATTACTACAGTATAGGGTACTATACATGTTCAATATGCCAGTAATATTGCTGAAATCTAGAAAAGATAGGAGTAGATGTATTAGGAGAATCAGTCAAATGTTCATCATTGTAATGGAATTCTGTTTATCATAGTGATGGAAGAAGAACCAAAACTGTTCAGAAAAGAAGCCTCTGGGAGATGTTTCATGCTGATAATCTAAGGTTGATAAAAATAATCCAAGGGAGAACCAGTGTTCCAATACTTAAGAGAGCATAATGGAGAAGGGAAGACCAATAATCAAAGAAAACAGAACGAACAATCTATCAAATGGAAACACAACAAGAGATGGAGACTGTAAATGTTAGATGATGTTCTAGATTTCAAATCTGGGTGCTAGGAAATCTTCAAAGTCATACAGCCATTATAATGGGGAAGAGCAGGAAGTGAAGAACAGTAGTCAAATAGATGAACAGCTCTTAGAAGTAGTAGAGTAGTATTTGTAACCTACAGGACACTCTAGACTGAGAAGTAGGAGGTGAGAAACTAAATAGTTGCAGCATGGATGAAATAGAGAAATATTGCTAGACTACAGGCAAATCTAAAAAAAAAAAACCTCATCAGAGGCGAGCAATACCCACAATGGGCACATAAGGTCTATCGTACTTTGTAATTCAGAAACTTACACATCGACATGTAAAATGGAAGACTGGAAAAATACATCTGTAGACTGTCAAAACCAGAGAACAGTCGTAAAGCTTAGAATGTTCAAAAGTGGAATGAAGAGGAGAGAGGGAAATTTTGAAATGTTCAAAAGTGGAACTTCAAAAGTTAAAACTTGCAACAAATGTTTTTATGTTGAACAGGCTAACATGTTCTTTTTATAGTTTATATATGAAAAATATGACAAATTCGTAGATAATTTATATTTTTCCTAACTATACAAACCTTAGCTATTTAATAGGGGTTATTACTTTCGGCGTAGCTGAAATGACGAGACATTAGAATTTTAACGAGGGTTTACTACCCCACCGCTAGTTAGCGGGGGGTAGGGAGGGTAGCTTGCTACCAACCCCCCACACCCCCCTCACACACACCTGTGCTTCAGCTCACTTTGCTTGGAGGTAGGACTTCTAGGGGGATAGGGCTGGCGGGCAAGTTTGATTAAATAGCTAAGGTTTGTATAGTTAGGAAAAATACAAATTATCTACGAATTTGTCATTTGTTCCGTAACTGACATACAAACCACACTATTTAATAGGGGAGACTCGCCCATTAGGAAGGGTGGAAAGTCCCGGCCAGTACTGGCTTTTGGCTTGGCCCGGGGACTCATTATTTGAGTGTGTCAGCACTCAACAATAAGGAGTCCCTGCACCTCGCTAGAACCTTGCTACGCAAGGACTGCGGCCTACGCAAGCTGTGTGTGAAGGTATAATAAAGTGTGACTCATCCTAGGAAGTTGACCTGTAGTCCTTTAGATGGAAACTTTAGGCTAGGACTCTCCCAATACCACCTCGTCAGGGTAGGGGGACGTGACAGTATTAGCTTAATACTAGGAACACAAGGATACATGGTTTACCTGCAGTGGTTTGAGGTCAGCTGTGCAGAGAACCAAGGATGCTGCTTTCCCCAAGAGAGGGGAAGATGAAGAAAAGAATAAGGGCCAGACAAACCTTTTCATTCATGCAGACTAAGACCGGGTAACAATGCCCTCAACCTTCTGCTACTTATCCACTAAGGAGCCTGAGGTGCTAAACCAGCTGTTGTGCAGCCACCAAAGGGCCGATAGAGAACATATCGAGCCTCCTGTGGGTCACGTCTTGCAGGTATGGGCTGTGAAGGTCGTCTGACGCTTCCACACCCCAGCCTGAAGAATCTGCATCACCAAGAAATTCTTCTTGAAGGCCAGGGATGTAGCTACGCCCCTGACATCATGTGCTCTAGGATGTCGTGACGGAGGAGGGTCTGGATTCAGGGACAGATGGATCACCCTTCGAATCCATGCTGAGATGGTGTTCTTGGTGACCCTCCTCTTAGTCCTCCCAGTGCTAACAAACAATGCTTGCACCTGAGGACAAAATGCAGCTGTTCTTTTGAGATATAACCTCAGACTCCTTACTGGACACAGTAGTAGATGGTCTGGGTCATCTGTTACAGAACGAAGACTCGAAATCTGGAAAGAGTCGAACCGAGGGTACAGCACCAACGGATTCTGAGTCTTAGCAATAAACTCAGGGACGAATTTGAACGTTACCTCCCCCCATCCCCTTGAATGGGCGATGTCATATGAGAGACCATGAAGTTCACTGACTTGCTTGGCCGATGCCAAAGCTAGTAGGAACACCGTCTTCCAACTTAGGTGGCGATCTGAAGCCTGCCGTAATGGTTCATAGGGAGGTCTCTTAAGAAACCTGAAAACTCGAACCCCGTTCCATGGAGGAGGTCTCACTTCCGACTGAGGGCAGGTAAGTTCATAATTTCGTATGAGTAAGGAAAGTTCCAGCGAGGAAGAAATGTCCATTCCTTTGAGCCTGAAGGCTAGACTTACTGCTGAGCAATAGCCTTTCACCACCGAGACTGAAAGGCGCATTTCTTCCCGCAAATACATGAGGAACTCCGCTATTGTTGGAATAGTGGCATTGAGTGGAGAGATACCCCTTCCACGACACCAATCACAGAAGACTTTCCATTTTGCCTGGTAGACAGATGCGGATAATTTTCGCAGATGTCCAGACATCCTAATCGCAACTTGCTGTGAAAATCCTCTCTCAGCGAGGAGATGCTGGATAGTCTCCAGGCGTGAAGTCGTAGTGAAGCTACGTTTTTGTGGAAGAAGTTGGCATGTGGTTGTCTGAGTAGATCGTGTCGTGGAGGGAGTTCTCTCGGAAGTTCCGTTAGGAGTTGCAGAAGGTCCGGAAACCATTCCGCGTGAGGCCATAGCGGAGCTTTGAGGGTCATTGAAAGATTAACCGATATTCTGGTCTTGTTGAGCACCCTCCTCATCAGACAGAATGGGGGAAAGGCGTACACGTCGATGTTGTCCCACTGTTGTTGGAAGGCATCTTGCCAGAGTGCCTTGGGATCCGGGACTGGGGAGCAGTATAGTGGAAGCTTGAAGTTCAACGCTGTCGCAAACAGATCCACAGTCGGGGAACCCCACAAAGTCAGGACTTTGTTGGCTACTAGATGATCCTAAGACCACTCGGTACTCACTATCTGAGACGCTCTGCTCAGATTGTCGGCAAGCACATTCCTTTTGCCTGGAATGAAATGTGACGATAGAGGGATCGAGTCCATCTCAGTATCTCTACTGCAAGATGGGATAGCTGCCTCGAAAAGGTACCTCCTTGCTTGTTGATGTAAGCCACTACTGTACTGTGGTGTTGTCGCTCATCACCACCACAGTGTGACCCGCCCGGTATTGTTGGAATTGCTGAAGGGCCAAGAAAACAGCCTTCATCTCTAAAAGATTTATTGGGGGCACTTTTCTGATTCTGACCACAGGCCTGAGGTCCTGTGGTGTAGAACGTGGGCTCCCCACCCTTTCTTTGAGGCGTCTGAAAACAGCATCAAATCCGGGGGGAGGACGAGAAGATCCACTCCTCTTCGTAGGTTCTCGTCTGTCACCCACCACTGGAGGTCCGTCCGTTCCGCAGGTCCCATAGGGATCATGATGTCCGGGGAATCGCAACCTTGATTCCACCGGGACTTGAGTCGCCACTGGAGAGATCTCATTCTGAGGCGACCGTTGGGAAATAAACGAGCCAAAGATGAGAGGTGACCAAGGAGACGTAACCATGATTGGGCTGGAAGCTCTTCTCGTCTGAGAAAAGGGCTTGCGACCTTCCTCAGCCTTGCTATCCTGTCGTCTGATGGGAAGGCTTTGTCGATATTGGTGTCTATAATCATGCCTAGGTATACCAGTCTTTGAGTGGAAGCAGAGAGGACGTCTCGAGATTTACCATGATTCCCAGATCCTGGCAAAGTCCCAGAAGTTTGTCTCGGTGTTGAAGAAGGGATGACTCCGAGTCTGCTAGGATCAGCCAGTCGTCCAGATAACGGAGGAGACGGATACAGATCCTGTGTGCCCACGACGATATTAGGGTGAACACACTAGTGAAAACCTGTGGTGCTGTGGAGACCGAAACACAGCACCTTGATCTGGTATTCCTTGTTGTCTAGGCAGAATCTTAAGTACTTCCTTGAAGACGGATGGATTGGGATCTGGAAGTACGCGTCCTTCAGATCCAGTGTACATATGAAGTCTTGAGGTCTCACTGCAAGTCTGACCGTGTCTGCGGTCTCCATGCTGAATGGAGTTTGCTTGACAAACTTGCTCAGAGCCAAGAGGTCGATGACTGGTTTCCAGCCTCCAGACGCCTTCTTTACAAGAAAGTCGACTGAAGAAGCCTGGGGACCCATTGAGGACCTCCTGGAGAACGCCCTTCTTCAACTTGGTCTGGACTTCTGCCCAAAGGGCGTGCCCCCTTGCTGATCCCATGGCAAGGGAGCTCAACGACACTGGATTCGTTGCCAGGGGAGGTAGAGATGTTGTGAATGCGACGCGATATCCCCGACTGATTATGGAAATCGTCCAGGAATCGGCCCCGAGTTGCTGCCACCTGACTGCGCAACTTTGAAGGCATCCCCCCACTGGTGGACATGCAGGGGGACTGCCAATCCTAGCGTTTGCGGCCTCGGCTGCTCCCTCTAGGATTCTTCCCTCCCCTGGAAGGCTTCTTGCCTTTCCTGTCTTTGACAGGAAAGGGCTTAGACCCCACTGTCTTCGCTGCCGATGTCGGTTTCGTGATCTTCGTAGGACGGAACTGCTGGGGTGCTAGAGGCTTATAGGGCTTGGATGTCAAAGCCCTATATAGGAGAGTGTCTTGGTGGGACTTTCTCCACCTCTCAGCAGCCTGCTCCACGGCCTTAGGCTAGGACAGGTTCGTTCCCATCACGGAAGAATGTCTGAGCCTGCTTATCTCGGTGCTAGGGACCTTCTGGTGGAACCTCTCAGATACCGCATCCCGACGTTTCAGGATGGTGTTTGCCCACAAGTTCTTGACTTGGTGGGCCAGAAACTCGATCGTGCGAGTGCCTGAGAGTAGAAAAGTCTCCATAGCTTTCCTGGTACGTTCTACGGATAAATCCTCCAACGTAACAGGATACCTAAGGTCCCTAACCAGATATCCAGCCACAAAGTGGCCTGCATGGCACACTTCACAACCTTCTCCTGATTAAGGATCTCAGTCGCCGAGAATGAGACCTGCCGGTTGGAGAGCCTCTCAAGAGGGACTCCCCTGGTAAGCTCTTCCAAGCAATGGTGAAGGCAAAGAGCTAAACAAGGCTCCTCTACGATCTCAAAGTACCTCCTCTGCTGCACACGAGGAGGTGGGAGAAGCTTGTTGCCGGCACTGGATCGGCTGCGATCTTGTCCCTGGAACTCTTAACCCCCTAAGACCAGGGCAAAGCTGCACTGGCCTTAGAGGGTTTTTGAGTCCCAAATACTCGGTCCAAGACCGTGTCTTTGCCCTCTCGAGGAGGAATCTCTGGGTCAGCAAACCCATTGAGAGTCCTCATAAGGGTCAGAACCTGCCAGAAGGCATGTTCTGACTCCTGCAGCTCTCCTCCGGAAGGACTAGCAGCTAAGTCTCCTATCCCCAAAGGCTCTTCTTGGGGAACTTGCGGACATTCTCCGAGTGACTGGCTGGCTCCATTCTAAGTCTTGACGAGGACTTCGGTAATGTCTTGGAGTCCTTTGACTCTCTCCTGTGAGGGATGCAGGACTCCAACAACGACTGAGGTAGGCTCTTCTCCGCCCCTACCCGAGAAGACTTTCCAGCGCGAGGTGGGATTTCCCTCATTGGTGCGATGGGGGAACGTCCCACCTCACGTGACTCCCCTGAGGACGGGTAATCCTCGTCCGAAGGGGAGGGAGAAAAAGTCTGGGGGGGGAGAGGGCCTGCCTCGAAGGCTTACGAGGAGACAGCTTAGTCCTCGGAGAAGTCACCACGTCTGAAACTCCTCTTTTTCTCTCCAGGGGAGTAGACGCAGCCAAGGATTTGTGGCCCAAATGAGAGAGAACAGGCTTGACAGCCTGCGTGACCACTCTGATAAGTGCCCCAAACCAAGGCTGCTGGCTGATGGCTGTGCCATCAGACACTCCCTCTGTAGGGACAGGGATCGACCGATCCCTGGAAAGAGTTTCCATAGAGGGGTTCGCCTGCAAAGAAAAAGAAGATAAAGAAGAAATGTCCCTGGACCTTTCTGGAACGTTCCCCCCTACCGGCAAGAGCGCTGTTCTGCGCTTGCGGTGGGGGGGGGGGGGGGGGGTGGGGGGGATGCAGCGATGGCGACCTTGCCGCGCGTTGTCCTGGAGCCTCGCGCGTGGAAGGATATTGGCGATGGCGTGATGAGGAATATCCGGGGTCGCGCACAGGAGACTGATGGCGAGCGAGCGTGCACGCGGGAGACTGCTGATGCGCGCAGCGCGAGGGCGATTGCGAGGGCACGCGGACGGGCGAGCGATGGTGCGTAGGAGAGTGCGTAGGAGAGTGCGTAGGAGAGTGCACAGGAAGCTGTTTGCGCACTCGCGAGGGTGAATGTTCACTCGCGCACAGGATCAGGATGAAGAGCCCGAGTGGGAGAGAAATCGTGTATCCCAGGAGATATCGTCGGGAGTGCGGGCAGGGGAGATATCCCTTGCACGTGGGCGCGCAGCCGGAACCTGCGCTCGATCGCGTGCCTCCTGTAGGCGTACATCAGGCTGGTGATGCGTTGCTGCTATGGGAGATGGGCGTGGGCGCGCATCCTCGTGGGCGCGTGTAGGTGACTCGCGTGCAGGTGAAGACCGACAGCGTGTTGGCGAGCGCTGGCGAGTGGGGGAAGTCCTACTGCACCCAGATCCGAAGATCGTGGGCGCGCAAGAGATTGATGGCGCAGAAGAGCGCTGGCACGTTGGTGAATGCTGGCAGGCAGCAGGTTGAAGGCGCGCAGTGGCGCGTAGGTGAGCGCTGGTGCACAGCTAAGTCCTGGCGCGCTAACTCAGGAACGGCAGCAGCAGGTGAGCGCTGACGCGCTATCTTCGAAACCTCAGTGAGGTCAGGAGAACGTTGGCACGCATGCTTGGCATGGTGCGTAAGGGACGTATGCGATAATTTGCGCGTACGCCCTTGTTGCCCCGAAGGGACCAGTGCCTGTTTTTTTGAAAACAGGTTTGGTTGGCGCATAAAGCGCATCAGCAGCCAGGAACAAAGATGGCAGGTCAGCAGGTCTGACGGGTGGAAGGTCGGCTTGCCCTTTGTCAGGACGACCTTCCACCGAAGGAGATTGCGAACGATCCGCAGAGAGGTCCAGGGTTGTAGCAGGAACAGTCGGAGATCGATGACGAGGCTCCCCTGCGGCGGAATGCAATGGTGATGGTGAACCGAAGAGGCACCTCCTCGCCGTCTTATAAAGTGAAGGAAGACCTCTCCGGCGAAGAGGAAGGCGAGTCTTACGACGAATACGCCCTCTGTGAGTGAACCCCCGAGGGGGAGAATCACCGGCAGGAGAGACTATTGGACTTAGTTTCTCCCTCGTAGGTTGTGCAGGACCGGGAGAAACTAAGCTTTCAGCTACTACGGGTTGAGAGGTTGCAGAGGTATTAGGAGATACCACATTGGATACCTCTGACACCCCAACGTAGACAATAGACAGAGGATCAACCTCTGCCAAAGTCGGCGATTGCTTGACAGCGGCACCCAACCGGATGATGTCAATCAATGCTTCCTTGGAGGGCGAACCCTCGGGCCCCAAGGAAGACCAAAGCTGAAATAAATCAGTTACATTAACATTTAAATCCCTTCCCCGGGGGAAGAGGTGGAGCTGCCTCGCTAGGGGAGGCAACTCCATCTCTCGAACCCCGAGTTCGGGAAACAGAACTACGGTCTACGCTGCCACTCGACCGTCTCTCGAAAGAAACTGATCGAGTGGGAGCTTCAGAGGAGGTTTGGGCAGCGGAAGAAGAGTCCCTGGGATTTTCTCCTTTCAAAGAAATCTTCGAAGGAGAAATATCCCGCCTGGACTTCTTCATACGTCGCCGACAAAACCTCTCCCACTGGGAGGTAGACCACTCCCTGCACTCACCACACTTATTACTACTATCACACCGTTGGCCCCTACAGTAAGGACAAAGGGTGTGAGGGTCCGTCTCGACCGCCGACATAAATGTACCACAAGGACGGTCGGGTAATCGGGTAATCCAGGACATTTGCGCATTTTTGCAGAGGCCAACTTCGCACACAAACCTGTAGGAGAGAAAGCAAAAAGACATTAATGGCTGTCAGAGGCGAGGGTGAGAGCGGACACGTCCGACTACCACCCGAGCCGAGAGGAAAGTGAGCTCAAGCACAGGTGTGTGTGTGTGGGGGGGGGGGGGGGGGGGGGGGTACCAAGCTACCTTCGCTACCCTCCCTATCCCCCGCTAACTAGCGGTGGGGTAGTAAACCCTCGTTAAAATTCTAATGGCTCGTTATTTCAGCTACGCCGAAAGTAATAACCCCTATTAAATAGCGTGGTTTGTATGTCAGTTACGGAACAACTAATGTTTCTGCTCTTAAAATATTTTATATTAATTGTTCATTACTACTTATAGTTTACTTATTTCCTTTCCTCACTGGGATAATTTTCAATGTAGGAACCCCTGGGCTTATAGCATCCTGCTTTTCCAACTAGGATTGTAGCTTAGCTAGCAATAATAAAAAGGGAATGAAGAGAGGAGTTGAAATGTTTATACCGGTAATGTTCAAAAGTGACATGAAGAGAGGACTGAAAATCAGAAGAAGCAAATCAAAGCTCAAGGTACTGTATCTGGAAAGGGAGCATAAGAAAAAATGCAATCAAGGAAGTGCTGTGTTGTACGGTACATTTAAAAAGAAAAAAAGAAAAAAAAGCTGCGGTGTAGTACTCTCTACAAAATCTATCACGTGAGAAATAACATTCAAATATAAAATCAAATGTCCCCTCTTAGAAAAGGGGTAATGAGACATGCACGCTCATTTTCTTGTCGCCAGAAGCTTTGTCAGTTGTAATATACATGATGTTCGTGGTAGAAGCTTGAGATTCGACGTCATGTGATCTGTTTTCCAGCGTTGGTCGAATGTATTCCTTGTACTGTACGTGAAGGATGTCTACATCAAAAGCCTGAAAAGTAGTAGTCATTTAGCATCAGAAACAATATTGTTACTTTTACTCCACATCATGATATGAATAAGAACCTCAAATGCAGTGTGCAATTTACGTGTCAATATATTTACCCTAAGTACTATTATGATTACCTTTATCATCATCATTATTCTTTTAATATATACTGCACTGTATTATCATCATCAGCAGCAATATCATTCTTATCATTACTATTTCAACTGGTTATTACTCGCCTCCCATAAACCTGGCTCAAAGGACATGTATTGTCAAAAAGTGAACATGAAGTTTGGAAGTAACCAGTGGAAAATAAAAACTAAAGCAGTACAGTTGGAAGGCCAAATTAACGCCAAAGTTACATGGCATCTACAATAAACACCCTATGGATATTTCTTGAGCAGATGTTGATAAAGTTCAATCAATATTGCTTGAATAAAACAGCACCTTGAATCTATAGCTATGAAAGTCTGAAAAAAAGTACAAAATTTAGGTCCTGAATAATAAAGGTACTAGCTAGAAAGATTAAAAATTTGGCCAATGAATAATCAAGGTACTAACTCGAAAGATTGAGAAATAAAGGAAATACCTACTGTATTGAATCAAACCTCTAATTTTTTCACCATTTCCTTTCTTACTTTTTCTAAAAGATTGAGAATTCAAGTAAAATCATACTGTTGAAAATCAAAACCTTTAATTTTCCACCATTTACTCCCTTCCTTTCTCACTCCAAACCATTTCCTCCTGTTCTAGCTTTCATAATACATTTCTAAATTTCTTGACTGAATGGTCGGACTTTACAACAATAATATGGAGTTTTTATGATAAAACAAAGTTTTATGAATACTTACCTGGCAGTTATATATACATAGCTAATTACTCTATTTCGGCAGAATTTTTCTAAAACTAGGCAACCGCCTTGTGGTGGTTGGGTGGTAACACCCGTTAAAGGGTGGTAGGAGGAATCATTCCCGTTTTCTGTTCTTCAGTTCATCTATGCCCGACCTGTCTCCTGAGGGGAGGTGGGTGGGCCTTCGAATGTATATATAACTGCCAGGTAAGTATTCATAAAACTTTGTTTTATCATAAAAACTCCATTTTTATGAATAGAACTTACCTGGCAGTTATATATACATAGCTGATTAACACACTTGGAGGAGGGTGATAGACAGTAACATCGTTGGGGAAACAACCAAAAAGTTGTAGGATAAATAAACACCTTGATTCCTTACCTGCTAAGGTAGCTGACTTCAAAGGTTCCTGCCTCTTGAGTCGCTTTCCCTTAGGAGTGTCAGCCAGGATGTGACCTGCAGTGCTGAAAACACTCAATCGAGTCTGTCAACGGGGTGAGACCAACAATCTGACTAGACTTCAGGACTACCTATTGCCCAAAATAAAAAAACCGCAACTTTACCAAACCAACCACCTAACATTGCAAAGTAGATAAAAATTATCTAACTAGACTGAGGTGACTGTACACGAGTCGAAGTCCTCAGACAACCAATAAAAAATACACCAACCTATGCACAAGTAAACAAAACTAAGGTTGAGGGGAGGTAGTAACTCCTTTGCATAATAAAGAAGCCGTAGCTACGTATGGTCCCAAGGTATAACATTTCTCATAATCCACCCTCACCTCTCTGAGGTAATGAGAGGCGAACACAGAGTTGCTCCTCCAGAATGTCGCATCCATAATTTGACGGAGCGACATGTTCTTGCGGTAAGCAAGCGAGGTCGCAATGGCCCTCACTTCGTGAGCTTGCACTTTTAAAAGTCCGAAGTGTTCCTCCTCACACAAGAGATGCGCTTCTCTTATCACTTCCCTCTGGAAAAAGGACAAAGCGTTCTTGGAAAGGGGCTTTTGAGGATCTTTCACAGAACACCACAGGGAGCTAGAAGAGCCTCTCACACTTTTCGTGCGAGACAAGTAGGTCTTGAGGGCTCGTACTGGACAGAGCAGCCTCTCTTGCTCTTGACCCACTAGGTTGGTCAAGTTAGGAACCTCAAAGGTCCTCGGCCAGGGCTTAGAAGGGTTCTCGTTCTTAGCGAGAAAGTCTAATCTCAAGGCACAAACTGCCCCATTCAGATTGAAGCCTACCTGTTTTTCAATTGCATGGACTTCACTAACTCTTTTAGCTGTTGCTAAGGCCAAAAGAAAGAGGGTCTTCTTGGTAACCTCCCAAAGGGGAGCCTGTGAGATGGGCTCAAATCTCTTGGTGCACAGAAATTTAAGAACCACATCAAGGTTCCAAGAAGGGGGCTTTAACTGGGTCTGCTTGGTCGTCTCAAAGACTTCAATAGGTCATGTAAGTCCTTATCGCGAGACAAGTCCAAGCTCTATGCCGACAGACGGAAGAGAGCATACTTTTGTACCCTTTGATAATGGACACAGCTAGCTTAGCGTCCTGTCTGAGGTACAACAAGAAATCCGCAATCTGGCTCACAGAGGTAGTGGATGAGGAAATCTTGTGCTTCCTACACCAAGCCCTAAAGTCTCCCACTTGGACTGGTAGACCCTCTGCGAAGAGACCCTCCTCGCTCTGGCGATAGCTTTCGCAGCTTGCGCTGAAAAGCCTCTCGATCTGACGAGCTTCTCGATAGTCTGAAGGCAATCAGATTGAGAGCGAGGGGGTTTTGATGATATCTCTCGAAGTGGGGTTGTCTGAGCAGATTTGGACTTGCAGGGAGGCTTCTTGGAAAGTCCATCAACAAGTCCACCACCTCCGTGAACCATTCCCTCATCGGCCAGAACGGAGCTATCAGGATCATCCGTCCCGAATCGAGGAGGGCGAATTTCCTGACTACCAGATTGATGATCTTGAACGGGGGAAAAGCATAAGTGTCCATCCCCGTCCAATCCATCAAAAAGGCGTCTACTGCTATTGCCTCTCTGTCCGGAACTAGGGAGCAATAGATGGGGATCCTCTTGGATAAGTTGGAGGCGAAAAGATCGATGAGGGGTCTCCCCCACAGCCTCCAGAGACTCTGACAGACCTGTTGGTTGAGGGTCCATTCTGTGGGAAGGACCTGCCCTTTCCTGCTGAGCATGTCCGCCCTCACATTCTTCTGTCCCTGAACAAACCTCGTCAGCAGGTTTATCCTGTTCTCCTTCGCCCAAAGAAGGAGCTCTCTTGCTGTCTCGAACAGAGACAGAGAGTGAGTCCCTCCTTGCTTCCTGATGTAAGCAAGAGCTGTGGTGTTGTCTGAGTTGACCTCCACAATCTTCCCAGACACCAAGTCCTTGAAGGCCTTTAGCCCCAGAAAAAGGGCCATCAGCTCCTTGTTGTTGATGTGCCATCCCAGCTGAATTCCTTCCCAATAGCCTGAGACCTCCTTGCTTCCTAGTGTTGCCCCCAGCCTGACTCTGATGCGTCTGAAAACAACACTAGGTCTGGATTCTTCTTGTGTAAGGAGATCCCTTCCCCTAACAAGGTTGGGTCCAGCCACCACTTCAGAAGAGTCTTGACTTCTATTGGAATGGGGAAGGAAAAGGAGTCTTCCTGCATCTTTCTGTTCCACGTCTTCGAAAGAAAGTGCTGAAGAGGCCTTAGGTGGAGTCTCCCCAGAGAGACAAACTGTTCGAGGGAGGATAGAGTCCCCAGCAAACTCATCCACTCCTTCGCTGTGCATCTCTTCTTGTCCAGGAAAGTTCTGACTTTTACGAGACACTTGGTCTGTCTTTCCTGAGAGGGAGAAGCCCGAAAAAGAACTGAATTCAGAACTATCCCCAAATAGAGAATAGTCTGATTCGGTCTGATCTGAGACTTCTCCCTGTTGATGACCAGGCCTAGATCTTGAGCCATCATAAAAGTCTTCCGTAAATCCTCCAGACATTTCTCCCTCGATCGTGAACGAATCAGCCAATCGTCCAGATAGAAGGATATCCTTATCCCCTCCTGATGCAGCCAACCTGACACATTCGCCATTACCCTGGTGAAGACTTGAGGAGCCGTGCTGAGACCGAAGCAAACAGCTCTGAATTGGAAGCACTTGCCCTGCATTACAAATCTCAGGTACTTCCTCGAAGTCGGATGGATGGGGACATGGAAATATGCGTCCTGCAAGTCGAGGGACACCATCCAGTCCCCTGGACGTACTGACGCCAGCACCGACTGAGTCGTCTCCATGGAGAACTTTGTCTTCTCCACAAATACGTTGAGAGCGCTGACATCCAGGACGGGTCTCCATCCGCCCGAGTTCTTGGGGACCAGAAACAGGCGATTGTAAAAGCCTGGGGAGGATAGATCCCGAACCGGTTCTATCGGCCCCTTGTCTAGCATTTGGTTGACAAGGTCTACTAGGGCCTTCTGTTTCCCCGGATCTGAGTACCGGGCTACTAAGGCCAGCGGAGCATCTGCGAGAGGAGGTTTTTTTCAGAAAGGGGATCTTGTATCCTTCCTTGATGACTGAGAGGGACCAGGTGTCCGCCCCTCTCCTCTTCCAAGACTGCCAAAACCTGACAGTCTTGCGCCTACTGTCTGGAGGAGACGAACTTCATTTTCTGGAGCGAGGTCTGAAAGAACCCCTGGTAGATCTTGGTCCTGATTCTTGCCTTCTCCCTCTAAAATCTGGTCTTGAAGTAGTCCTGCCCCGAAAGGGCTGCTGGAATCTCCTTTCCTCCCGTTTCAAAGAAGAAGGAGGGGCTGCCAAGGGCTTACGAGCAGAACGAGATAAAAGGTCTTGGGTGGCTTTTTGGGCCAGAGAACGCGTAATGTCATTAACCAGGGACTCGGGAAAAAGATGTTGAGAGAGGGGGGCGTAAAGAAGCTCAGACTTTTGTGCATTGGTAACAGACCTAGAAGCAAAAGAGCAAAGCAGAGCTCTCTTCTTTAGGACCCCAGCTGAGAACAGAGCAGCCAACTCATTCGCCCCATCTCTGAGGGCCTTATCCATACAGGACATAATACTGGTAAGGTCCCTAGATCCTTCCATCTCTTCAGTTTTCCTTGCGAGAGTCCCAAGCAACCAGTCTAGGAAACTAAAAACCTCAAAGGCTCTAAAAATACCTTTGACGAGATGATCCAGCTCCCACATCGACCACATGACCTTGGCTGAGTTGAGAGCATGCCTTCTAGCAGAGTCCACTAAACCAGAGAAGTCACCCTTGGAGGAGGAAGGCACTCCCAGACCCAAAGGTTCTCCAGTTGCATACCACATACCCGCTCTTGAAGCAAGACGAGCTGGTGGAAACGAGAAGGAAGTCTTAACTGTTTGTCTCCGCTCCATCATCCAGTCATCAATCTTCGTGAGAGCCTTCTTTGCGGAGATAAGACAGCTTCATCTTGATGAAGGCCGACTGTTTCTTGGCCTTCTTTCTGTTAAATTGGGACTGAGGAGATTGAGGGGCAGCAGGTTGGAATTCCTCTCCAAAAAGTTCAAGAAGGGAGCGAGAGAGAACTTTGTAATCTCCCACAGCGTCGGCAGGATTATCATCGTCATCAGAAACATCCTCGAGGTCCTGATCCACATCTGCAATATCCTTCGAAAGAGAAGAAGGATCCTTAGAACCCGACAAGGGCAAATCAAAGGCATCATCCTGCAAAAGACGGGTTGCATCCTGGAGTCCCGCGCTAGAAGAATCCTTGGGACGAGAGGCAGTATCGTCCCGAAGAGGCAGGGTGGTATCGCCCGGGGACCGAGAACGAGAGGCAGAGTTGTTCTGACGTCGAGAGCGAGAGGCGGTATCGTCGTGGCGGCGAGAATGAGAGGCGGTATCGTCGTGGCGTCGTGAACGAGAGGCGGTATCGTCGTGGCGTCGAGAACTAGGGTCGGTATCGTCGTGGCGTCGTGAACGAGAGGAGGTATCGTCGTGGCGAAGCGAACGAGAGGAGGTATCGTCGTGGCGAAGCGAACGAGAGGAGGTATCGTCGTGGCGAAGCGAACGAGAGGAGGTATCGTCGTGGCGAAGCGAACGAGAGGAGGTATCGTGCTGGTAACGTGAACGGGAGGCGGTATCGTGCTGGTAACGTGAACGGGAGGCGGGTATCGTCTTGGCATCGAGAACGAGAAGCAGCATCGTTCGATAAGGTATCATCCCGGTATCGAGAACGAGAAAACGTATCGGCCTGGTATCGCGAAGAAGTATCGCCTGGCGTAAGCACACATTCCTCATCCTGGCGTAGAGAGGGAGAAGTTTTCTTTAAAGAAGAACTCCGTTCTCTCTTAGAAGCAGACTTCTTAATCGGCAACGAGTCGTCTTTACGTCTGTCAGACAGGGCGTGAGGGCGGCTAAAGGCTTGTACTAAAGTCAAAAGTTGTTCCTGCATGACAGACATAAAGGATTTAGCAACATCAGCTGGGTCTTGCGGCCCCGAAGGGGGGGGGCTGACGAATAACACTCGTAGAAGGGGGAGGATCTTCGGCAGCAGGCTTCGCCCTTTTCACAGGCACGGAGTCGAAATCATCCTCCGACGGACAAGGTTCATAACTGCTAGAACCGGGAGAGAAAGAACGAGACCGTTCGTCGCGGTTCCATCTCCTCTTAGTAGGTCTTGAAGCTTCAAACTTCCATTTACGTCTGGACGAATTCGGAGAAGAAAACAACACATCCGACACGTCTTTCCCGTGACGGTCAAGAGCAGCCTGGGAATCGACAACAGGACTGTCTGAGGCGACGGCTGACCGAGGGTACGTACCTCTCACCCCCTTTCGGTCATCGACGTACCTTCTCCCTTGGTCCTGGGAGCTTGGTAGAGGTCTAGGCCTAGGGGTATGACAGATTCGGTCAGTCGCCACCTCCACTGCACTAACACAAGCACTTTCACTTTCCTTACCTTTAAAGGCCTCCAGTTGTTCTTTAATGGCCTTCAACTCGGCCGCCAGGCTAGCGTACCGAGGGTCATTCGTAGATACGGAACCTGTAGGAGGTGCAGGAGTTACTACCTCAAGGGAAGGATCAACTTCCAAAGAGGAATCAATAATAGGATCAATAGATAAATCTACGCTAAGTTCGTCTTCCTTACCACTAACAGAGTTAGACTTAGACCTAGAAGCTCTCCTAACTCTATCGAGCTCTAGCTTACGCACATAGCGCTTCATAATTAACCAATCTTTCTCATCCAAAACCTTACATTCCCCACACCTATTATCAAGGGCACAAACAAAACCCCTACAATTAGAACAAACGGTGTGAGGGTCTACCGCCATTTTCGGTAGTCTCACCTTACATTCCTCATTCGCACAGATACGGTAATGACTCTTTTCACTCATAATGAAAAACAGCAAAAAAGCTAAGAGAAAACAAAATACAACGATCGCCAAAACCCCAAATCAGAGTACTTCACCAAAAAAGCAGACTGGTACACCGAGCTGGGAAAGCGAAGAAAAACTCTTAATGACGGACCAACATGTTGTCGATCCGGCCGGCAGAGATGAACTGAAGAACAGAAAACGGGAATGATTCCTCCTACCACCCTTTAACGGGTGTTACCACCCAACCACCACAAGGCGGTTGCCTAGTTTTAGAAAAATTCTGCCGAAATAGAGTAATTAGCTATGTATATATAACTGCCAGGTAAGTTCTATTCATAAAAACGGCATTTGAAATCAATGGAAATGACCTCTCGTTCCGTAACAGTAGACTAGATAATTTCTCAAACCCAGAAAGAGACAGATGAAGAGGTGAACGTAGTTCGTTGGGACAGGCAAATACTGTATCATTTGACAAATCAATTTTATTCAAGGGGAAGTGGTTCATCAACTTGATCTGAAGTATGAAGCTAATTTCACGGTTCAAGAAATAGTATTTAGTGTTACCTTGACAGTTGGGACTTAGTATTAGGGTAAGCTAAGGAAGTGGCAGTCTAAGCAGAGGTAGATATGGCCCCCTGGTAGGCAAGTGCTGTAGGTAAGGATACGACTCCTAGGCTAGATTAGGGGGTGGTGTTCTTGGGTTTGATTCCCTTTTAAAATAGGGTTCTTCAGTCAAAACTTTCAAAATTTTACACCCGGTCTTTCTCAACAAATTACAACGGCTCTCATATAAATTTCTACGAAACCTCAACGATGGCATAAAATTATTGCTAAAATTTATAGATTTAGGGTTGAGATATTTTAGGTAAAACCATAATGTATTTGACTATGTATGTGTGTAGATAGTGAATAAATCAAAATACTACTGTATATAGGAAGAAAAGTGTTTGATTCTGGTTCTATTAACCCCAAAGCCGACTACAACTGGATTTGCCACTGGGGTACCAGACACTCGAGATACCAGGGACCAAGTAATATTTGCTATCAGCTCCCTTAGAAAAGACCTTAAGGCCTACCTAAGGATCACTCGTCATCAGCAATCTATAAGGATGAACTCTTTTTGGATTATGGTAGTCACCTAAATCCACCAAAATTGAAAAAATATCTGTGATGAACAGACCAGAGTTCTCCCTCCTCAGGCATATACCCTAAAGCTTCAGCGAACAACGAACTCGAGAAACAGATCTAAACAGTTTCTCCACCATTGTTATGAGTGTTCACAACAATGACTCAGGACTGTGACTTGGCATTGCCGCGCCTCGAAGAGGACAACGCTCTACAACTGGTAAAGGGGATAACTGCAAACAAGCATACCCCTATGATGCAGAGAGTGAGGATCCATCGTAGGTTTAGTAAAATGTGTAGTGTTCCACCTAAACTCCCATCTTGTTTTTCCTTTCATTATTAAAAGAAGCCAATATCAACCAAACTAAAAAGTATGAGGTAAGATTTTAAAGTCTTGGATAGACCACAACGGAATACTGTAAACTTGTTTGGAACTGAAGACAAGTCAAGTATTTGACAGGGTACTGGGCAAGCTACTCGTCCCCCTCATTACTTGTTAATTACCTCGTTAACTACATCAAGGGCAGTTCCAGCCCCACTAAACGCATTCATACTCTAATGGAAGAGAGGTTTGTAAACACATAAGAACAAATCATTTAACATGATGACAGAATACTATTTATAAACTCACAGGGTTCTGATGGACTCCTTGACTAGGAATTGGATGTCAACCAATAAACAATAAATAATGAAGTGACTGCAATAAGGAATACGTGATGCACCTCTTTAAGCAAAAATATTGAGAGAGAGAGAGAGAGAGGAGAGAGAGAGAGGAGAGAGAGGGGAGAGAGAGAGAGAGAGAGAGAGAGAGAGAGAGAGAGAGAGAGAGAGAGAGAGAGAGCGAGAGCGAGAGCGAGAGCGAGAGCGAGAGCGAGAGAGAGAGAGAGAGAGAGAGAGAGAGAGAGAGAGAGAGAGAGAGAGAGAGAGAGAGAGAGAGAGAGAGAGAGAGAGAGAGAGAGATATATATATTACGCTTTCCCTTTAAAAGTTACTTTATGAATAATTGACAAACCTCCCTGAATTGGCAAGTACTGTGTAATAAAAAACAAGAGGAAATGAATTCCATACTCCTGTATCATTTCGAGTTGTGTAATACTGTACCTCATCTTAGTTCATTTCATCAGATTACATATCTTCCAAACAGCCAGCATATTCTCTATTCCAGCCAAGTCTCTGCAAAGTGTTTCGATTTACCTGCAATGAAGAAAACTTTTACATATTGTAATCAAATTTTTTCTCAAAACATTTACATCACAAAACTACTTTTGTTTATCTAACAATATTTGTATTTTTGTGACTTAAAAGTGTTTTAGGATAACTTTAATTTCTATAGTAATAACTTTTCAATAAGAATAAATGGTGAAATGCTTAGAATGTCCTCAACTTGCGAACATTTGGAAATACAAACAAATCCAACGGAATTCATATTTTAGATATTGTATCAGTACATAAAGAAATAATGTAATAAAAGAATATAATTTAATGCAATAAGACGACATTTGCAATATGAAACGGAACTATTTGTTGATTTCTGTAACAGAAATTGTAGGCATGTGACTTAGGTTAAGCCTGGCCTCGGCCAAAATTTAACAAAATTCAACTTACTGTACAACTGCTTGGAACTTATCAAGTTTGTAAGTTAAGAACTTTCTGTACACTATATGAATAAAAAATAATGTCAAACGTTTCACACCATAGAGAAATAAAATTACTTACAGTATATTATTATAATTATTATTACTTGTTAAGCAACAATCCTAGTTGGAAAAGTAGGATGCTATAAGCCCAGGGGCTCCAACAGGGAAAATAGCACAGTGAGGAAAGAAAACAAGGAAAACTAAAATATCTTAAAAAAACACAAAACAAAATGATTTTACTTATGCATGATTCAAAAAAAGCAGCAGCTAGTTATGTGCTAAAATGGAAGAAATGAGAATGAAAGTTTTCCGAATTCAGTGTTACTTCATTGTGAGGGCGTAGCCTTTACCACCAAACATCTGGTTTCTACCCCTCAGTCCACCTTCAATTACACTTGTAAATTTCTTATTTAGTGTAATGACATGGCATCACTTACTTTTACTACTTAGTTTAAGAAAAAAAAAAGAAAAAAGTACAAACAAGTGTCATCACACCTTTAGCAGTTACAAGAAAATATGTTTAACACCCCCTACTTCACCATTACCGTCTTTGATAGAAATCTGTGTTGTACCTTCCATTGTAAATGAATTACAAGTTTAGGCAGGGTCTATGGGTTAGGAAAGTTCAGAGCTTTATACAAGGGGAACCTTGCACACAAGAATCACTCATACGAAAGTTACAAAAATCAGTGGGTACAATGGATCACTCGATATTAGCCTCCAACATGCCCTACCCTCTTTCCTTAAATAATTTTGCCTTCCTTAACCCATGTCTGTTGTAAAATTTTAGTTAAAACCAAATAAATTAGAGAATAAGGGAAAAATGCAATAACAAACAGAGGAAGAGATGAAGAGCAGCTGTGCAAACATCTACTGCTGATGCAGCCAAAGCCTAACGTGCCTGGGGGGAAAATGGATCCTCCTTATTCCACTGTCATTACCAGACAACCTCAGTAAGGAATCAACATCAATTCCACCTTTGCTGCGACAGTTAAATTGAAGAAAGCTTTGTATTCGTCATCTTCTTTGTCTGCATCTTTTCCCACTTTTATGTGGGGTCGATGTTTCTGGCCAGCGTTCTCCATCTACCTCTGTCCCACACTTCTTCGTCTGCATTTTTTCCCACTTTTATGTGGGGTCGATGTTTCTGGCCAGCGTTCTCCATCTACCTCTGTCCCACACTTCTTTGTCTGCATTTTTTCCCACTTTTATGTGGAGTCGATGTTTCTGGCCAGCATTCTCCATCTACCTCTGTTCCACACTTCTTCGTCTACATCTTTTCCCGCTTTTATGTGGGGTCGATGTTTCTGGCCAGCGTTCTCCATTACCTGTCCCACATTACTACTTCTTCGTCTGCATCTTTTCCCACTTATGTGGGGTCGATGTTTCTGGCCAGCGTTCTCCATCTACATTTGTCCCACACTTCATCACCGGTTAATCCCTTTGATCGAAGGTCATCCTTAATGCAGTCCATCCACCTTCGCTTTGGTCTCCCTCTCCTCCTTCCCTGTACCTCCATTTCCATCACTCTCCTCCCAATATATAAAGAAAGCTTTGTATTCACGGAGGAACAAATGATGTTTAATGTATAACCTTCAGGGTGAAATAATTACATAATGGAAATAAATTTCCCCTCAATTCAGATTCAAATGCCTCTGCTTCTAAGTGAGAAGCAAGACCAATATTAAGCCAATAAAGAAAAAATCATGTTTCTCTCCAGTTTCTCGTGTTCAAGTTGAACTATCAGTATACCACTGTATTGTTCATATCTACTTCATAAGTCTTGCATGGCAATAAAATATTTTTGATACACTGCTGAACTATGGTGAAAATAAAACAACAAAATACAATAGCAACACTATCCAAAGATATCATCATCCGCAGATAATTAAAAGGCGGCGTGCCATATGCAAATCCACCCAAAATCTTTCGTTAATATTAATGTATACACTCAAAACATCTAGAATTATGCCTTGCCTTTGATAATAAATTTCCAAATTTTCTGAAAAAGGAACTTCTTAACTGATAAAACTGTTACTCCATAGACCAAATACATAGTGAAATTAATAAATAAATAACTCATATGATAACAAAACGTCAAATTATCTTTAGTAAATAAAGATGCTGGACTTGGGAATAAGGCAGACTGCTAGGTCTGTGGAATCAATTAAGAGACCCCTGAGAAACTGGGGAGAAAATCTGCAGTTGCGCTACGATTTAAAAGTAGACAGACAGCAAAATGGACAAAAATAAGCTTGATCGGAATTGGAGCAGAACACTAGAAAACGAGTTAATCTAGAGACTAAAGGGATAACGTAACATCCAACAAATAAGGCAAGTAGTAGGTCACAGGATCTGCTTGACAGACCGAAACCTCTTTAGTCAGGCAGTGAAAATGCTCGCTCATGCGACTAGCGTGCGCAACACATCTATGTACCCTTTGCCAGAACAGAGGAGCAGTGAAATAATGTTAAACTGAGAGTGAGCGAGCCATGGCGGATAAAAAACCAGTTGAACTTATGAGCCATGGCAGAGCAAAAACCAGCTGAACTTATGAGCCATGGCAGAGCAAAAACCAGCTGAAGTTACGAGCCATGGCAGAGAAAAAACTAATTGAACATACGAGCCACGGAAGAGCAAAAATCAGTTGAACTTATGAGCCATGGTGGAGTAAAAATCAGTTGAAGTTATGAGATTTATTAGATTATAAAAACAGCGTCAATGTATCGGTTTTCAGTGTGAGCAGTGATATAATGTTAAATAGCAAGAGAAAGGAGCAACAGCAGAGCAAAAACCAGTTGAACAGATTTATTAAATAATTAAAATACCGTTTAAAATACTCGCCCACACAGCTATTGAACCGAACTAGAACTACGGGCCCTTAGGGCACAGTGTATAAGTCAAGTTACAGAAACAAATTTTTAAATATCTTGCCACTTCATATTAATTATTGTACTAAAATTACATTAGATACTTAATTACTTAAAACAATCTGATAAAAACTTTACCGTGAGTGTAATTATTTCGATAAGAAAAAGTAGTTTTTTTCCTAGGTTACATTGCCCTGTAATACACTTACTTTTAGGGGTTTATTTCTCGCCCTCCATCAGACACAAAGTCTGTTCAGGTGGGCCTTGGTGTGTGAAAATAATTTCTTTCCAGTTAATATTTTGCTCTGTATCTTTTCAGTTATTTCGCTAGCATTTGTATTCAGGCTTAATAGTTTTCAGATCACTATTGTAACACTTAATAAAAAGATAAGTCTTCAGGTTTTTCTGGAAAGCTGCCACATTTTTGCTATTCTTGACATCAATTGGAAGATCGTTGAAGAGTCTCGGTGCAGCATAACTAAACGTTCTTCCTCCTATTGCATGATTCACACTAATTTCAAATAGTCTATGTGGGTCATCAGCATGTCTAACTACAGCAGCGCTAGTAGCTTGAGGGTAGGGGACCAAGCAATCACGAAGATATTTAGGCTTATCACTTGTAAGTGCTTTGTGAGTCAACAAGCAAATCTTAAATTCAATTCTAGCCTTAACAGGTAACCAATGTAGATCGATCAATGCAGGAGTTATTCTCTCCCGAAGTTTAATGCCTTTTATCAGTCTAGCCGCCCAGTTTCGCACATTTTGAAGGTTTCTTAATAGTGTATTGGGTAATTTATAGTACAGAGAATTGCAATAATCAAGCCTTCATAATACGTGACTCATCACTAAAATTTTTGTACTGCCCTCTGTTAAATATTTTCTAATAAATGCTATGTTTCTCATATTTTCTAATAAATGCTATGTTTCTCAGGTGATACCTACACACTTTCACTGTGTTCACTATTTGATCCCTCATTGACAAATTACAATCTATCAGTACACCAAAATTTTTCACAACAGGCACAATCCTAACATCAGTGTCACCAATTTTTATACTTTGAAATAACTAGTAATTCTTCAAAGCCACCTGTGCCAAAAAACATATTGTTTTATCGTCATTTAATTTAAGCTTTTTCCTCTGCATCCATGTTTTTATCTCAGTCATTGAGCCTGATGAATAAAAACAAGCATTTGCTTAAAGCAAAAGCTTTTAAGAAAAAGCAAAAGCTCAAGTAGCAAAAGGTAGCCAATGCTTAGGCAAAAAGCAATTGCTTAAAATCTTATGAATAATAATTATCACCGTTTGCTGAATGGAGTCCTAGCTTTTGCTTAGGGACCCGGCCACGTACGACTTGTGTTTTATCCATTCCCAATCCGACGGGTCCAGCTCATGTCTGGTACCGGAGCACTTCCCAGGGTACTCTATGTAGATCAGTAGAGGAATTTGGTTTAGTTTATACGCACATGAGTGCAATCAATTGACCCAATTGCATATTGAAACTGATATTTTTCTGACCACTTCTCTTGGGCCCTTCTCATTTCATTCTCAGACTGGGGAAATCTTATCCAGGAATTTGCTTTTTCAACAATTTGCCTAAGAAACTCTCCAATAACTTTACTAACACTTGTTTGACGAATACCTATCTCCTCTCCTATGCCGTTTTGGTAGCCTGGGTCTGACACATACCTTAAGAATGTTTTCATTCAATCCTTATTTGAGAGAGCACCTCCGCGTGTTTCTCTATATTCGCCTAAAAATGTCGTGCCAGCCATTCCACATTTTCTTCACTGAATCTGTACAACTTTTTGTAATCGTAAGGTAATGTTGTATGGCGATTTTGATATGTTTTCTTTTTACGAATTTGGAGAAAGGCCGCCATCAGATCCAGTTCACAGGAGTTTCAAGCACCTAGTGAGCTGCCTTAAACTTTTTTTAAGTAATTGCTGAGAAGCAAAAGCAATTGCTATGTTTTATTAATGGGAAATGAAGCAATTGGTGATAATTTCTAAGCATTTGCTTGAGCTTAAGCATCTGCTCTAAGCATTTGCTACTTGCACAAGCATTTACTTTGTTTTATTCGTTAGAACTGAAGCAATTGCTTCAAGATCCAAGCAAAAGCATTTGCTGAAGTTTTATTCATCAGGGCCATTATCTCATCAATTTTCTTCTTAGCATCTATTGTTGAAATTGAAAGGTACAACTGAATATCATCTGCATATAGTTTAAAGCCCACTTTTTGTTTTTTCAAGATGTGTGATAGCTCAATAGAGTCCTTTCAATGACGTCACTGGGAATCGCCGGCGGCCATGCAAAGCGAAAACATGGCGGCTGCTACAGCGAATATGGACAATGAGAGCGACTTGTCAAACAATTATCGGGTGATGATAAGCGTTTTTACAAGCAGAAACTCGATCTAATTGATGGCCTAGATCCATACCAGATGCAGAATTCATTCAGTCAAAATATTGAGGATTTTCCCAGTATTTCATACAATGATATGGTGAACTACTTGGTACTGTCGGCCAACCCAGAACATGAGTGAGCATACATTTCCATTGAATAATCTGCTTCCAGAATTTTTTGTTTTTCCCTTTAATGCTTTTAAGTCCAAAATTAGATAAACACTGGGCCAATGAAGAGAGTGTTTATAATTATAAAGCTAATATTGATCATTTAGCCTAACATTGTGTATTAAAATTTTTGATTGTCAAAATGTATGTTAAAGTTTTGCATTATACTGTCAAATCTTTATCAGTTCATGCTTAACCATTGTGTTTGTGTTTGGTTACAAATGCTATAATTTCTTATATACATATAAACATATGATGGACAAACTCTATTGTAATGCTATTGGATGATCGTTTTGCCTCCTTGCAATTAAATGCGCAAGTTTAATTATTTTTTCGATGTTTCATATATAAGCTGAAGACCCCTTCGGGTTAAACCAGCTTTCAGATATTTATAATCAATGTTTATTCATCACATAGGCCTGTATGTCTGCACAATTTAATACACAAATTAAAATAAATATAAATATACACTTAATTATGTATAGGTATGAGCACCTTGACGAAATGGAGACCTGCGCTTTTAATTTTTGTTTTGAAAATCTGAGATGCCCCTTTAGATGTTTAAAAATTAAGATCTCCCCTCCCCCACACACACTACACACTGAACTGACGATGATACTTGTGAAGTCACCCATGCGATCGGATATAGCATGTTTACACAGGAACAATGATAATTTTAGGGCCTAGCCGAGACTGACCTGATATGAAATGATCAGAACAGATACGTGCGTAGAGTAGTGAGGATTCACGTAGATCAGCCCGTGATATTCTGGTCAACCACAAGTCACGTCTGCGCTTGAATAATTCCTCTGTATCTTTGTCCTGATTCTGAATAACTGCCGGTATGCGGTAGAAACTCTTGTCATCTCTTTGTCCTCGATTCCTACAGCCAACAATAGTGCAAAAACTGGGCGTTGTGTGAATGTGATGAGATGGCTAACTATTCAACAGTTCAACCACAGCTATTCACTGAACGCGTCTTTGTGTGTCCTCCAAGATGGCGGACCGGAAGTTCGATGACGTATAATGAAAGGACTCTATAGTATATATGTTGAACAAGATAGGGCCCAGAACACTACCCTGTGGTACACCTTTCATAAGAATTCTCTCACTGGATCCATTTCCAGAAACTTCTACAATACTCTTCCTATTCGTTAAATAACTTCGCAAAAATTCCAGTGCTTCCTCAGTCACTCCAATGGACTTTAAGTCGTCAAGTAAGTACTCGTGCACAACAGTATCGAAAGCAGCACTAAGATCTAACAATCAAAATTCCACACTTTCCCTCATCAAGAAGACCTATCATATCATATTCATTATTGAGCATAAGGTAGTTTCTGTAGAGTGATTAGCTCTGTAGGCCGATTGATTTTCCAGGAATACCTCTAACTCATCAATATGCGCCCATAATTGCTCACTTATGATTTTTTCAATAAGCTTCAACATGTAGGATGAATTTGAAATGGGCCTATATGAATTTAGCTCATTTACATCACCTTTTCCTTTGTAGTATTATTACTAGCCAAGCTACAACCCTAGTTGGAAAAGCAAGATGTTATAAGCCCAAGGGCTCCAACAGGGAAAAATAGCCCAGTAAGGAAAGGAAATACGGAAATATGTAAATGATCTGAATAAATTAACAATATATCATTCTAAAAACAGTAACAGCGTCAAAACAGATATGTCCTATATAAACTATTAACAACGTCAAAAACAGATATGTCATATATAAACTATAAAAAGACTCATGTCAGCCTGGTCAACATAAAAACATTTGCTTCAACTTTGAACTTTTTAAGTTCTACCGATTCCACTACCCGATTAGGAAGATCATTCCACAACTTGGTAACAGCTGGAATAAAACTAATAGAATACTGTGTAGTATTGAGCCTCATGATGGAGAAGGCCTGGCTATTAGAATTAACTGCCTGCCTAGTATTACGAACAGGACAGAATTGTCAAGGGAGATCTGAATGTAAAGGATGGTCAGAGTTATGAAGAATTTTATGCAACATGCATAATGAACTAATTGAACGACGGTGCCAAAGATTAATATCTAGATCAGGAATAAGAAATTTAATAGACCGTAAGTTTCTGTCTAACAAATTAAGATGAGAATCAGCAGCTGAAGACCAGACAGGAGAAAAATACTCAAAACAGGGTAGAATGAAAGAATTAAAACACTTCTTCAGAATAGATTGATCACCGAAAATCTTGTAAGACTTTCTCAATAAGCCAATTCTTTGTGCAATTGAAGAAGAGACAGACCTAATGTGTTTCTCAAAAGTAAATTTGCTGTCAAGAATCACACCTAAAATTTTAAGTGTCATACAAATTTAAAGAAACATTATCAATACTGAGATCCGGATGTTGAGGAGCCATCGTCCTTGACCTACTTACAATCATACTTTGAGTTTTGTTAGGATTCAACTTCATACCCCATAATTTGCACTATGCACTAATTTTAGCTAAATCTCTATTAAGGGATTCACCAACCCCAGATCTACATTCAGGGGATGGAATTGATGCAAAGAGAGTAGCATCATCTGCATATGCAACAAGCTTGTTTTCTAGACCTAACCACATGTCATGTGTATATAGTATGAAAAGTAATGGACCGAAAACACTACCTTGTGGAACACCGGATATCACGTTCCTATACTCACTATGGTGCTCATCAACAACAACTCTTAGAGATCTATTACTTAAAAAATCAATAATAATGCTAAGAAACGACCCACCCACTCCCAACTGTTTGAGTTTGAAAACAAGGGCTTCACAATTAACACAGTCAAAGGCAGCACTAAAATCAAGGCCAATCATACGAACTTCCCGACCACAATCAAGGGATTTCTGTACAACATTGGAGATTGTAAGAAGGGCATCACATGCTCCAAGGCCTTTACGAAAACCAAATTGCAAACTAGGGAGTAGATGATTACCTTCAGCAAACCTATTAAGATGTTTTGCCAGAAGACGTTCAAAAACTTTAGATATGGGAATTATGGAAATTGAGCGGTAATCAGTGGGACTTGAGCTACCACAAACACATTTACATAGAGGAGTAACATTACCAATTCTCCAACAAGTGCTAAAAGCTCCTCTTCTTGCTAACTTGTGCAAAATAACAACTTTGGAGCTAAGAAATCTGCTGTCTTTATAAAAAACAAAGGAAAAATACCATTTGAGTCTACACCTCCATAAGCATCAAGATTCATCAACAGAGCTTTAATCTCTTGAGATCGAAAAGCTAAACTAGTTAGTTTAGCCTCAGGAAAACAGGAATGAGGAAGTTCAAGTTTTTCATTACTCTGTTTACTGTCAAAAACATCAGCCAAAAGGGTTGCCTTTTCGTTTGGACAGTGAGTGACCGAACCATCTAGTGTAAGTAAAGGAGGAACTGTTGCATCTACACCAAAGAGTGCAGATTTAATTGTAGACCACCATTTATGTTCCCGAGTTGTACCAGAAAGGGTTTCTTTTATGGTTAAATTGTACATTGGTTTGATCAATGCAGTTTTTTCACAGCTAGGAACACAGGATTGTGATATACTTAGCTTAATTATGGGTATTATTACAGTTTCATCCATTATGGGAAATCTATTATAATATATTTCCCGAGTAAAGCAAGTCTTTTGTAGTATTTCTGTAAAATATTATCTGTCGCAAATGCCTAGTTCTTTATATATCGACGATCAAACTCACGCTACTCATGTCTTCCTCCCAGATTTTTTCTAAGTCTGTTGTTATTGTTGACTGTGTCTTGTATTTGCTTAAATGAGCCCTGTAACCACTATAATCCGCAGACAAAATAGTCCACTATAAAGTCTTACACGTTTGGCCAATCACAGCGCCTATCCACTATGACGTCATACATGTTTGGCCAATCACAGCGCGACAATACATCATCTTTCCCATGCATTTCATTTCGTTCTTAGAAATGGAGGCAATAGCAAGCACGTCATCTCATGTTGCACAAGAAGTTGAAATTCCATCTTCTTGTCCTGACTGTTTCCTAACTTACAATGATTTTGTTGTAAGTTATTCGGGGAATATTGAAAACCTAGTGGATTTGTGCCAGAGAGACAAATTAATTTGACAAAATAAAAATTGTCCTGCATGTCAAGGAACCTTCCCAACGGCTTCACGTTTTCCTCAAAGCAGCAGCACATCTTGATGAACCAACAGTTTAAGGTAAGCTTCATTAATTTATAGAGTATATTATAATGGTGATAGTATAACGATGTATATAGCAGTACCATCACTTTGGATTTGGTTTGATGGATGTGTTAGGTAGTGGCTGTAAGGGGGGGGCCCCTCGCAGGGGCTAGGCCTAGGTAGGGGTACAGGGCCCCTAGGTAGGGGTACAGGGCCCCTAGGCTAGGTTAGGTGGGTTTATTAGGTTCAGTAGTGCCCTGAAAATCACTGTGGCCTTAACCCTGGATAGGTACGGTGGGTCGTTTGCGACCCCGAGCGTCAAAAAAAAACAGGTTTTTCTCACGTGACTCACCCCTGTGACTGAATTTGTGGGTGATCGACCTGCAGGAGGTGTCTCCCCTACACGCTCTAGTAGTGTCCAGATGTGCATTGCTGTAGCTGTACTCCTTCCCCGATTTCTGAGACGCATCGGGGTCGTTCGCGTCCGAGTTTACCCTTCTGAGGTAGTTTGCATAATTATCAAAGTTATTACGTATTATGAAATTGTCGTAGAATGGTGCAACTTGTATAGGTTATCAGTTGTGGAAAGTCTTGGTGGATTGTTTGGCTACCATGTGCATGTTTTTTTTTTTAGTTAAAATGTCGTTCATCACCACGAGGACCATTTTACCGCGAGTGCCCCTTTTTCATTTTTTTTCATTTTTTTGCCAAGTCATTTTTCCGTAAGATATTGCCAAATAGTGTCGTAAAACTTTTGCTTGTTTAGTGTTGGAAAGTGTGTCTAGATGATCTGGCTACCCATGCATGACTTTGTTTTTGTCAGATACGACGTAGTTATTGGTATATTGGGTATTTAACTGCGGTTACCAATTTCTGTTTTTTTTTCAATATTTGTAAAAATTACTACGTAGTAAGGAATTGCCGTATATTATTCATTTTTTTTTCATGTTTATGTGTTAGAAAGTGTGCCTTGATGGTTGGGCTAACACGTGCATGTCTTTTTTTTTATCTGAGATGTCGTATATTAGAATGTCGGGCATTTTACCGCGAGTGTCCCTTTTTATTTTTTTTTTATTTTTTTGCCAAGTCATTTTTCCGTAAGATATTGCGAAATAGTGTCGTAAAACTTTTGCTTTTTTAATGTTGGAAAGTGTGTCTAGATGATCTGGCTACCCATGCGTGATTTTGTTTTTGTCAGATACGACGTAGTATTGGTATATTGGGTATTTAACTGCGGTTGCCAATTTCTGTTTTTTTTTCAATATTTGTAAAAATTTACTACGTAGTAAGGAATTGCCGTATATTATTGATTTTTTTTTCATGTTTATGTGTTAGAAAGTGTGCCTTGATGGTTGGGCTAACACGTGCATGTCTTTTTTTTTTATCTGAGATGCCGTATATTAGAATGTTGGGCATTTTTCCGCGAGTGCCCCTTTTTATATGTTTTGCATTTTTTTGCTTAGTCATGTTACCGTAAGGAATTGGCAAGTAGTGTCGCAAAACTTATATTTTTATAGTGTTGGAAAGTGTTTCTAGATGATCTGGCTACCCATGCCTATTTTTTTTTTAGCCAGATATGGCGTATATATAAGTATGTGTTCGATTTTCCTGTGATTGCCATTTTTTTCGTTTTTTCCCATTTCTTTCAAAATTACTACGTACTAAGGAACTATCACAGAGTAATATTTCATTTATATGTTTATTTGTCGGAAAATATGCCTTGATGGTTTGCCTAGCACGTGGCTGAAATTTTTTTTTTCTGTAATGCCGTATATTAGAATGGCCATTTTTCCACGAGTGCCCCTTTTTATTTGTTTTGCATTTTTTTGCTTAGTCATGTTACCGTAAGGAATTGGCAAGTAGTGTCGCAAAACTTATATTTTTATAGTGTTGGAAAGTGTTTCTAGATGATCTGGCTACCCATGCCTATCTTTTTTTTAGCCAGATATGGCGTATATATAGGTATGTGTTCGATTTTCCGGTGATTGCCATTTTTTCGTTTTTTCCCAATTCTTTCAAAATTACTACGTACTAAGGAACTATCACAGAGTAATGATTCCTCTAGATGTTTATTTGTCGGAAAATTTTGTTTACTTTTTTTTTGATTAAATATCAAATTTTTTTAGCTAAAATATTGTTTTACATTTTTTTTTCCGATTTTATTTCCCTTCAAAAAAAATTTTTTGGGTCAGAATTTTTATTTTATAGTCGTAAAATAATCGACAATTATCCAGCAACCCACCATACAATTTTTATGCATATCCAATAATAATTAGATTAGTAAATAACACCTTGAAATTGACATACCCTTCCTACATTTCAAGTGGCAGATTAGGGAGTCTGAGTCAGTGTGGTTGGCGGCCATTTTGTGGACATATCCGAAGCGTAAGCTGCCCTATCTATATATATTCTTGTTCCCTATAGAATTTGTGATATTTTGGTGTATTTTTACCTGCATAAATATCATATTATATATTAAATATATGTATTTTTTTACGAAATTTCCAAGTACTCAAAAAATTACCTTTAGATATGGCCCCTGATATAAATGTAATTTACAAAATAATGAAGATTTTTTTACATATTTCTATTTTAGGATAACATATGTTTATTCCCTAAAAAAATTAGCCACTTCCTATTTCATTTGGGTACCCAAAAAAATTCATGAAATTTGGACAATTTTTTTTGGCCAAAAAAAGTTACCCTTTTTTTCTCATTTCAGATCTTCACCTCCATGGGTCTGACTTCATCCAAAATACATCAAGATGTGTCCTAAACATTCAAGAATCAATTCCTAAAAGGATTTGTGTATATATGTATAAACTTTTTTTTATGAATTTTTATGTCAGGTCTTTTTTTTTTTCTACTTAATTTTTTAAAATATTCATAATAAATAGTTTTTCTGCAGATGAGTAGTATTTATCTTTACAGTTGTTTTAAGCATTCATTGAAGTTTTTTTTTGGCAAAAGAAAAAAGGAGGTTACTGCAAAAACTGATTTTTCAAGAATTTTTTTTGGCGTCGGGGTCGTTCGCGTCCGAGTATACCCTTAAAGGGGTGTCCGAGGACCGTACCTATCCAGGGTTAAGGGGGGGTCGAGGGCCCCCCCCCCCCGGTAGGGCTAGGTAGGGGTATAGGGGGAGGGGTGGTGGAAGGATAAGTATTCATTTATTGCAAATATCATTTGACGCCCCCCCCCCCCCACCCAAAACCCCGGTTCCCACCTGGTGTCCCCCATAATTGTTGGGATGAAGTAGGGTCTTTCTGCATTCTAGAACAACTTGTTGTTTTAACTCCAATTACATAGTAAATCTCTAAATCGGATGGTTTGCGGTCAAAATAAACGTTAAATTCGTTGGAACTACACTATTTCTGATGCAACAAATATATTTTTATTCCAGTTTCCCCATAATGGATGAAACTGTAAATTTACCTTATTATGTTCAGGTAAATATATACAACTTGCTTGTTTGGAGCTTCACTTATTGAACTGTTTGGGAAAGGGTCGTTTTCACAGTACGTATTCTTCATCTCTCTCATAACCATTAACAAGTTGCACATATTTATTTCCTTAAATTTTATTAACTTCTTACCCTCCTTCACTGGCATAACTGACTGTCCTAAGTGATTTTGGAGGAAACCTCTACAAATTTTATCAATTTTTTCATTGAAGAATATAGCAAATTTCTCTGCACAGACATTATCAGGCAAGACATTTTTTCTTTAATCCCCTCAAATCATCTCAACAGTACCCAAAGTACTACTGTCCTCAGCAGGTTGTGTCCCCAGTGGGCACCTACCCACTGAGGCTAAACATGTTATACAGTATAGGGAATATGCAGGGGTGACCAACACCCCTTGTTTACCTTATATATTGTGTAAAGTGTGTATGGAACAATTCATTAAAATATACATGATAATATTACCGTAGCATTGCCTTTGTAACGTTGTTAACACTGTGTATCATTGGTAACGTTGCTTATTTTAACATTCCCAGTACATACGCGAATTTGTAACCTGGGAACTCCTGGGTTAGGTTAGGTGGGTTTGTTAGGTTCTGTACCCTTTTTGTACTTTTTATATATTGTGTAAAACTTATATTGAAAAATTATTTAAAATACGTATGAAAATATCTAGCATTACTATCGCTAGTAATGTCACTGTAGCGTTGGTAACGCTATATATCATTCGTATCGAGTCTAATTTTACCGTTCTCAGTAAATACCTGAGGTTTGTGAGCTCTCAACTACTAGGTTAGGCTAGATGGGTTTGTTAGATTCTGTACCCTTTTTGTACTATTTATATATTGTGTAACCGGTAATATTACCTTAACAATCCGAGTCATCGTTGGTAACACTGTATCATTGGTAACCTTGCTAATGTTATCGTTCGGCATATATTCGTGTGAAGTTGTTATCAGGTTATTACCAATTATCATGTCTGACATATGGCTCCACTGCCTGAAAGGGACATGGCAGGGGAGACCCCATTCACTAACTCAACACAGCCTGGTGGGGGCATTTTCCCTATATAACATGTTTAGCCTCAACGGGTAGGACCCACTGAGGACACGATGCCCGCTTAGGACAGTAACACTTCGGACCCTTACCAATCATCTAGGTTTTTGTGAATTTCCTTCATGTTATTAGTTTTTTACTTTCGCCCTTGTAGAATTTTCTTTTTGCTTTGTCTAACAGGATGTTATAGTCATTTCTGGCCTTATTATATAGATTTCTGGCTTGTGAGGATTTGGCTCTCTTCCATCTACCTTCCATCTTATGTCTGTCTTTTTGCCTTTAATAGCTCACTGTTATACCATCTAACATTTTTGCGTACAACTATTTCTTTGCTCTTTATGGGACACATGGTATTGTACATTTTTCCAAAATTGTCATTATATTTCTTGGTATAACACCCAACACATTCTCTATCTACCATATGTTCACAACGTATGTTCTCACAAGATATTTGCACTACACTAGCTTCAATAAAATTCTCAGCATCAAAATTTTCCCGTTCCCTATATGTGATCCATCTTTTCAATACCCTGATGCAATTTATATTAACATCAAAAGTGATGAGTTAATGTGTTTTAGAGATCTCAAAGTCTGGTTCCACTTCAAGGTTTCTTATTAGGTCAGAATCTTTCCCACATATGACCAAGTCAAGTGTATGACCACCTACTCACGTTGATACCAAAACACTGTTTATTAAATTAATCATCTCAAATACACTACAATAATACCTGGATTTAAACTTAAACTACTTCAATCTAGGATATGTTAGGAACAAAATGTAACAAAATATAAAAATATCCCGATAGTCAAAATTCCTGAATCCGACCATTTGTAAATTCCAAGTGTAGCCCTACCAATAATATTACCATGCACAAATATGGCCATTTGCTAAACTAACTTGGCTATCATACCTTATCATTACATATTCTAATACTCCAACTTCTTAATTGATGGCAATAAGGCCCCGTTTTTTAATAGAATTTCCATTCAACTTCACGAGACCAGAAAAATGGCTGCCACGATACGCTTACCAATTTAAGTTCATGGTATAAAATTGACTTAATATGCCATATATAAGCATTTAAAACCAAAAGTTAAGTACTTATGAAAGAGAATAGTAATAAAATTACAATATACTTACTGAATAATGGCAATTGGGGAATTCCAAAGGGTGTAAAACAGCGAACAGAATCGACAATGGACGACACACGTTGACAGAAGGACGTGACGGACTGTCATGGCGAACGGCGATCAGCTGACTGTCAGATGCTGCCAGATGTATAAGAATTAGATTGTTCCTTATTTTGCATTATTTATTTTCTCTATATACATTTTCCCCTTTATGATCTTATATTTATTAGTCTATTTTCAAATCAGTATCAAAAATTTAGTTTTGAATTATGATTTAATAGGGTATTAAATGCCTAAATGAATGTTTACAAATAATGGTAACTTGTAGCTGTACGGTGTTATAGGCAAAGGAAAATCTAGATTTTAAGTTTAATTTAACAATCATTTGTATTTTCATTTCGTGTAATAAATAGAGATATGCTTAAAAATTTATTATCCATAGAAAATACCTAGCTGTAGCCAGGGAAATAAGGTAATAAGCTGATATTTTATTTCAACAGTTTAAGCTAAACACGTCCATCATACTATATAACACGAGACTCTTGTCTAAATTCTAAATTAGGGGAATAAAAAATCCTACGTTTAAATCATGTAATTAAGATATAAAAATACACATTATAAATTATAATATATTGAATAATGATTAGTATTTTACAGGAAATTAAGGAATACTAAAGGGTTTTTTGGTAAATGCATTTTGGTAAAACAAAGGGTGAGACATTCAAGTAGAAAAAAAAATTTAAGCTACCAAATAGAATAAACCACAAATAAGGAGGGTTAATATTATTACTAGCCAAGTTACAACCCTAGTTAGAAAGCAGGATGTTATTATCCCAATGGCTCCAATAGTGAGAATAGCCCAGTGAGGAAGAGAAATAAGGAAACAGATAGAATAGAATAATTAAGAAATCTAACTAATGACAGTGGAAGATTTGAATAACTTTCATTTATACGTATATTTATTCAATGGCAGACATAATGTAGGACTACAGATGACTTCTGTAGGAAGTATTTCTTTACAATTAATAAATATATTGCCATCAAGTCATAGTAGTTAGAACTTTAAAAGAAATTTACGAGACTAATGGAAGAGTATTGGCAGCCATATGCAAAAAATACAAATGGTTTCTTTACTCCCATTACTTTATTTATCTCTCATTTTATCCATTCTTTCATTTATCTCACTCCCTCTTTATTTACACGTTGTTTAGTGTTGATAGTTATTTAGTATTGAGAATTCCAGGAATAATAATTAAATTGGGTTCACGGTACCAATGACAGTATGTCCATCTACTGTCGTCAAATAGTACTAAAAATAGTGAATAAATCTAGTATAAAAATGACAGCTGAGGCCATCTAGGGATTGCTGAAATAACTATTATTAACACTATAAAATAAACACTAACTGAAAGCTATTTAAATCACACGAAAATGACAATCTGAAATCTAAGTAATCCTGAGAGTTTTTTTTTTTTTGTACTATCTAAGTATACGAGAGCATTGCGTAATAGATAAAAAATGTTTTACTAACTTAATATGACAGAATTTAGCTGTTAAAAGTAATAAAAAACTCATTTAAAATCTATAATTGACAACTTTAGTACATTGGCATAATTTTTCTATTAAAAACTATTGTCCATTAATTTAAATTGATTATAAAATTATTCAAAAATAAATTTTTGAAAATAATATAAAAATAGTAATTTATTTTTAAGATGTTTGTAGATATCATTAAGTTTTTCTTCTATGAATTAATATATCTTACTGGGTTTTTGTAAACAGCGATTTGGTAAAGGTGATTGTGGGAAATACAAACTACAATTCATTTCTAAGACTTTAAAATGAGCAAAGAGGCCAATAAAAATGAGTAGATTGGAATAGAAAACTCTATTCAAATTATTTATTTGATGGTAACTATAATATCGAATTATTTACTCAAGGAAGCCTTAAAATATATTGTTAGTATCCCAAGATCGTGAATCAACCCAACCAGCCAAAGGAGACAGGCCACGCCGAAGATTAAATATCTAATATAACTAATTTTCTATATGATTTAATATATTACATTAATATAATTCTATAGCAGCATCACTGCAATTAGCAACGGTATTATATAATTACTACATGTCACAACGTATGCCTCTACAGATGCCAAAATTCTGTATCAACGGAATCCATTATTCAATGCAGAAAACTAAGTAGGTGTAATTGTATCATTAACTGATTTCCCAAAGAGGAAATAGGGCCTGAATGCTAAAAAATTTTCCACATTGTTATATATGCAGGGAAAAAGTTACAATAATCCTTACTTTGTTGTTTTCAAAGGCAGAATAAAGAAAGACACGTAACTCGAAAGTGAAGGACGTTTGCTGCAGTTTTCCTTAAACTCCCAAGAGAGAAGAAGAAAATCCCCCAAAGTCCTCCAATGATCACAGAAACAGGACAAAGCAAAGGTTTTCTGACAAAAACTATAATGATCTTTACTTAGAGAAAGTGGAAAGTTGTGTTGTTTTAGTTAGAATAACCTTTATTGACTATGTGGTTAATATTTTCTTACTTGATCTTATTGTCGATAATGTTTTTTACAGTTATAATACAACAGAAGGGAGTTACTTGTTCAGAAGTATTGGCAACTATGAAATTGTTAACATATGCTAATTTAATTATTTTTAAAAAAACGAATTGATGTATTTTCTTAAAATCTACCTATGATTCCAATGAAATATACTTGTTTTTTTAATGACTAAGAAATAAAAAAAAAATTCTTCCAATTTTTATAATAAAGTAAATAGTTTTTGTGTGTAAAGAAGAAATCGGATGGGCTACTTTTAAAAAATGCGCTGCAAAGGCAAAACCTCAACGTGAATCTGATCTGATCTGATCTGGATAAAGTTATTTTTAGGTCAAATAACCTCAACTGAACTGAGTAGGCCTACTACTTTCTTTGTTATAGACCTCTTGGAGTCTAATCAATGTTTTACTCCTTATCAATCAAGCAGTTAATGTCTTATTATCAATGGTACATCAAAATTATTCATTCACAACCAGTCGAAGTATTTCTCTCTCTCTCTCTCTCTCTCTCTCTCCTCTCTCTCTCTCTCTCTCTCTCTCTCTCTCTCTCTCTCTCTCTCTCTCTCTCTCTCTCTCCACTTGAATTATAAACATGCAACTTAAACTCCGTCTCCCTCCACTTGTTAAGAGAATATACTCCAATGTCACCTACTTCAGTATTAAATATTTGTATTATTCTCACCTTTCTTCTCAATACTCACACATCGCCAGGACTTCTCTGGATCTGAATGCACCTTGTCCACTTCTACACCAGAGGTGACATACACTCGTCAGCACAGTCTCTTCAAGCATTCAGGGTTTTAATATCAACATCGTGGCAGAGAATGTGGATCATGGCCTTGCACCCTGGCACACACCTGTGCCACAATCTCTTAAACTCCATTCTCCAAGACTACACTGTTAAAAATTTGCATTAAAAGCCGGTAAATGTCTGGCAACTTATATCCCAGGATTTTTACCTCTTAAAAACGGATATATTGATGTAAAAGAGTGATACTACTTTCACCAACCCGTAAAATATAACAAAGTAAGGTAAAGTTACGGTCGCCTCCATTTTGCTGAAATACGGTTGCGAAGAGTATATTTTTATGGAAAAAAATACGGTTTTTTCTAACAGTGTACATTGCCTCAACTTCAACATGCATTGGAGACCATCGACAGACAGTCAGACTGTCCTCGTCGCGCAGTATAGCCCACCACCTGTACACAGACGGCTCCCTGAAGCAGGATGGCAGGGCGGGATGTGCTGTTTTTTCTGCCACTTTCGAACCAGAGGGTCGGACAGGGCTTCGCCTCACTAAGTCATCAACCTCCACGTATTGTGAGCTAAATGGATTTCTAGATGCAGTTATTCTAATCTCACCGACCATATATAACAGCTTGATCATCTGCGACTCCCAGCCAGCACTCCGAACCCACTCATCACACAAACCAGCACCTGGTTACACAAATACTTGGGTAACTAAACACAACCAACATAAACTTACTGGATTCCTCTGGATTCCTTCTCATATAGGACTTCTGGTTAACAGCCCCATTGACCGTCTCGCAAAAGCTGCCTGTCAACTGGATCCTCCAGAGGCTGATACTCCACTCCATCTCTCCTGTGCTGCAGAAAAATGGTGTGCTAAGCTGCTTGCTCACCTACTCATCGTCGTATTAATGCCGAGAGGGCCATCAGTGTATCAACACAGCATTATGACCACTTCCTTCCTTACCAATGCAAGTATTATTGCAATGGACTCATGGTTCGTCAAAATAACGTGGTGTGTGCTTGTCTTCAGTTGGGTTGGCGACCAGTTTGGCAGGTGGCTGAGCAAGAGAGTCCCTCACTTCTGTAAGTTATGCGGCGGGCCCGATGCCAACACCATGGAATATTATTGCCTGGAATGTCCTCTTGTTACTGACTTATTACCACAAAGAATCACAGTGGGTGATATATGTTAACAATTGTTGACAGATAATAATTTGCTTGATAAAATTCTCCTTGTCCATTCTTACTTTGGTGGATACTGAACAAGTATTACCTTTCATAAAATTGACTTGGTTGTGATATTAACTAAAGATAGGTACAAATTACCTACGAAATCAATCACAAAATTTTAATTTGTATTCCATATGAATTCTTTTAGTATAACTTAAATACCTGACTAATACAGTGGTAACGTGATTGCCTAGCATTCGCATGGCAGCAGATCGATACCAGCCCAGGACTGTGAGTTTAAGCTGTTTACTGGGGAGGCTACTGCTGTGGTTGGGCACTACAGTGGGGGGGGGGGGGGCGGTTGGACTTGCATGGCTGACGTTCTGGTGAGAATCTATTCTGATGAAACAGGAACTGAAACCACACAGCTTTACCCTTACCTTTAAATAGATGTAAACGATACTATTGTTACTCTGAACTCAAATGTCTGACGGCAATGGTCGTAATAAATTGATTATGCAAAAATCTACACAACTTTCTGCATGTCATCCTCTATGCAAACCTTCTTCCGTGTTATCCTTTATGCAAAACTATTTACAGATTAGCTCTAATTGTTTTACTTGGTTAGCAATACATTGTTGGTTCTGCAAGAAAAGGGGAATGGTCTACAGATTAAACACAAATCACCATTGAAATAATCACCCTTAATGTCAAAGGCTAACTAGTTGTAAAAAAAGAAATAAGACTACTCTCTCTCTCTCTCTCTCTCTCTCTCTCTCTCTCTCTCTCTCTCTCTCTCTCTCTCTCTCTCTCTCTCTCTCTCTCTCTCTCTCTCTCTCTGAGGTTTTGTGCTCGTATTACTGTTCTTCGACTGGTGTCAAAGCATCACCGGCAAAATGAAATAAAAATGAAAATTTTATTTTGCGAATTGACTAATGTAAAACTCCAGACAAAGGTTGTAGAACGATGCACAAATCCCTCTGAATACAATCTGATTTATACAGAAAAAAAAAGGTTAAAAAAACCTTGAGAACGATATCATCTGCAAATATGCGATGGATTAAAAAAATCCTCAGAAGAAATAATACATTTGCTATTAACTTTCCAAGGAAACATAAATGCCTACGTTCCAGGAAAGGACAAAAAGATATAAATCTTCCCAAAGATATTCTAAGAACGGAATAATGAATGGATAAAACCCTGCTCTCTACAGGACCTACAAACTCAGTTTATCGTATACATTCTTAGACATTTTGCATATCACACTGCATTAACTGGTGTTCATTGTCAAATCCACATCATCGAAGCACTTAGAAAAGAAGAAACACTTCAGTTTCTTTTTGAGCGAAATTTTTCTCTTTTTTATCAATTCTCGAATTTGAATTGTCTTATTAACAGTAAATTGAATATTTACATAGCTGCAGTTCATGACATCCTTAGTATATGGTCCACATTTTCTGCTAATATCTTCAATTCCAAATCACGAGCTTTTAAATTTCTTGAATTCACTACATGATCATTTGGTTTGTTCAACTTAGTTCAGTTTGTGCGTTTCATCTGTTGCGAGTTATATTCTTCAATGGCAGGATTTTCTGAACATTTCCTACACGCTTTTTAATCAGTCTTGAACTTGCAGTATTTTTCAAGATGGCCATACCCTTGACAATGGTAGCAGGTGATCACGAGATACCTGTCAAATATAAGTACCTAATTGAAATAGCCCTCAGAACTTTATGAACAAAATTTTTAACAAGTAGGCCTAGTGGGTAGTCCCACCTGAAGCACTTTTCTTGAATACCAGACTTATATTCAGTTCTACAGGCAAATATTCCTTTGAATCAAAGCATTTAATACTACGCCTTTATCCTTGTATACATTACTTCTAAGTATTTGTTTTCATTTTCCTATTTTCCATGTTTCGGTGTCAGCAACCATGGTCTGAATCTTGTTTACTGTTTCATCTCTGATCTTTTCATCAACATTTACAACCACATTTTCATTTGAAGTTGACCTCGTATCAAGAATTTGTATAACCATAAATGCATTCTCAACCAATTTTTTTTCTTGTCTAGTTGTAGTTGGTGCTCCAGTTAATTTAATATTACGAGTAAGACTTTTCCTTAACGTTGACAGCGTGTGTCATTTTCTTAGTTTAGGGGGCCATCAGTGTCAACTTAATTGATTCCATGTTCTTCGCTCGATTATCTACCTTCTCAGTAAGATCATTTATTTTACGGTCCGTGGTCTAGGTGGAATTTGATGCATTATGCAATAAGCACAGCGAGATGTTTTTTTTCCCAATTCAGATATTCTCCTTTCGTGTTCACCTGTATATAGTGAGTTCTTTCTCCTTTAGTTTTTCTCAATTTTTTGACATATTCGTCATGGCCATTTTTTGGCATCATCTACACAAACAGGGCAAACCCATTTTAATTTGGCTAAATTTTCATCACTGATGTTGACATCCATACAAACACACTTCTTGTGGTATCTGCGTACCTCTCACAAAATTCACTTCCTATCCACTTCCCCCCCCCCCCCTCCGAAGATCCACACAAACGGCAAATATATTCTTAATGTTGTGATTTTGTGTTTTACTAGAGTTCCTCCATGAGATTAAATACTATCTGCAAAGATTTAATCAACGAAATAAAGCGAGATCAAAACTCAACACTGCGTGATAGCCTACGTCTACACTCGAAGAAGGTTGATCAGACTATGTAATAATATATGCACTTATGCGAAAAATTCTTTCCTAAAGCTGAACTCTATGCTATTTCTTTCAAGATTGTTAATAATAGTGGTTGAATTTCTTGATAATGGTAAATTAAACGAATGGTTTTTATCCGTAAAAAAAAAAAACAGTAGCAGCTTTCTGTCTTTTGGTACGTACGGTATAACTCTTCCTGTTATATTATCTCTTCTTAATGCACTTACCCATATGACTACTATAAAACACACCCTATTTCCTTGTCAGAGAAATTCTCTTTCAGAACCCTTTCAATGTATAGGCCTATTGTTTTAAAAATTTACATCAAAACTGCAGAATTTTAATAAAAAGAGAATGAAAATAAAAAAAAAATCTTATAACATGGCAACAAAAATAGATTTTGTGTGTAGTAAGATTTTCTGTTGACATTGCTTTCACGCAATTGATTTGCTATATGGCACGCGTGTTCGTTTTCTACAAACAAAAGGCTTTATTGTTTTCTTGCAAATTATGAGCTGGGCAAATACAGTTAGCTTTTACAAAAAAATTTGGTAAATAATGAACAACTGAATCTATTATTATATTTTGTATTAAAATATACCGGTTAAAATACAATCTTGTTACTAAGGTGTGCCGCATATTAATCACAGCTATATGGGATGAGGTCACGCACCCATAGAAAATAAAGCGCCATGGCTGGCTATGCGCAAACGCGAATGAATCATTAGTATTTTTTTTTCTTTTTAGAAAATTACTTTAATGAGGGTTGATTTTGGAGATATAACGAAGTTATTATTTTTGTAAACAGATCAACAAGGACTGTAATACGATAGTAAACAAATCCCAAGTATTTTCAAGGAAGTTGCCGACTGGATTCGTTGAAAGAGCTACCCAGTTCTGCTTACAAATGAAAATAATTGTAGTTGAAATGTTGTGAACATTAAATGTAGAAGTGTAAATTATATTAATTTGAAAGAGAATTGTAAGTGTCCCATCAGCTTATTTTACACTAAATATATTGCCTAGTTTATACACTGACGGTAAAACGAGGAATATGAGACTAGATACTATTGACAACAATAAATAAATATTACTTTCCTAATCGTAGCAATAGAGCGTATAACTAAAAGCTACTAATTTATGTCTTATATTACGGGCTGCCAACCCAAGAGCCCGTGTGTTACACAAGGTAAGGCAATCTACACACACATGTCTTATAAATTTGAATAACCACACTGTATCTTGTTTTAAATTGCAAGGCCATTCACCTCATCCATAGCTTTGTATGTACTGGCATATTTACTAGAGTACTTCAAAGTACCTATTTAGATTAATTCATCAGAGATATTACGACAATTATTGTAATATTTTTTTTCATTGAATTGATATAATTATAGTAATTAATGACATTTTAAAATTAGGAATATGATGCCTTATTGGCACATTTGCCTCTTTATTTGATGGCGCCTCCTTTGACAGTGAAGAGACTGAAGAGATGATCTCCAACAATTTCTATTGTTGGTATAACCGATGTCCCATCCCAAAGTTCATCTGACACGCCTAAATCATTAATTATTTTCGACGAATCGGAGTATTTTAAGGTAAAGTATGGTTATTCGGATGTGGAATAAGTTTCTTTCAGTGTATTGATTTGGTTGTAAGGAAGAAATTGTCAGTGTTACGTTGAAGGTAAAATATTGTGTTGGAAAGACCAAAAGACCTTAGGTTACCCGCAGGGTTTTTAACCCCTAAACCCTAAACAAATACAGTACGTCAACCCCACAATCACTCATAGCAGAAATAATATCAGTTTTAGTGACTATTTTACTGATGAATGGGCAAAAAGTTCCCTACAACGAAGTTAACTTCTAGGTAGGCTACACATTGTGATATTCTGGTCACGTTCATAAGGTAGTCATGTGCTACGATGTGACTGCAGGACGTGGGCAGCATAATTAATATTTAAAGGTTATAATATCATACTGTAACTGCATTCCAATCACATTAACCATATGATTGAACCGTTTCACTCTGCAGTGTTAACTAGTCCTAGTCCTATACTGTGACATGTGTATTTTGACTTATTATTGGAGGAACCCTAGGTTGTAGGCTAGGCTTGAGTCTATTTTGCGATTAGAGGAAATATATTGGGTCATCTGGATCATAAGCCTAGAAGTGAGGAAATAACTTAACTTAGTGAAAAGGGATGTCTCAAAAGGATGTCTCAAAACACGAGAAAAGCAATTTGAAAAAGTAGGGTAAATTATAGAACAACACGGAACTAAATTTTCAATAAAAAAAACAACATCTCCTACTTAAAATATTGTGCTTTCAATGAATTTCACCTATATTTCCACTGCAAATAAACCAATCTCCCGTTATCCACTCCACCTTCCCGACGGACATAGGTAGGACCCTGAGAATTTGGGCGGCCGTAAACAGGAAAGAGTGTAATTATTTAACACTTCTGAAATTCATAAAAGGCCACCGAACCTAACACACCTCGCCTAACCTAACCTAACTTAGTAGTTCCGATTGTCACTGTCCCCAACCCCCAGTGTTGCCAGTGGTTAAAGGCAATGTGGTGCCCCTGTGTCAGGGACCCTGGTGGTTCCCCACACCAAACCCAAGAAGACTATTAAAGCTTGAAGAGTGACACCTGTGTTGGCAGAAATAGTTCCAGCACTATGACAGCCCAAGCCTGAGTTCGGGCATAAGTCGGCCTCGGCGCCGAAAGTGGGTGCTGCCCAAGTATTTGGGTTTATCCTGTTTCCCAACCGAGTTATCCCAGTGTTAACCACCCTTCCTCCTGTTCTTGCCCCTTTTACCCTTGAGCTTGGGGGTCTGGGGCATATTACCCCTGCTCCTTCTTTGTCTGTTTCGTTTGTGGCAGTGCCTCATGTCCATGTGAATGCGCCTCCTCTCCCCAGTGATAGTGTGCATTACTGTTGCGGCTCCTGTTGGAGCAACTCAAGTAAACGGTTTTTTCCATCGGGGGAGAGTTGTCGTCGTTGGTTGCTCAGATCTCAAGTTCTCTGCTCCCCTGGCCAGGTAGGCAGAGCCATGCCCCTGCTTCTGCTGGCTGGTAAGTTAAGACACCTGAGCCACTAGGCAGAGCCACGCCACCCTGGGCTGGTAGGCAGAGTAAAACACCCCGAGCCACTAGGCGGAGCCACTTCCCACAGGACGGTAGGTGGAGCCACAGCCTTCCACGCCAGTAGGAGGATCCATGGCCCCCCTTGGCTGGTAGGTGGAGGAGCCATGGTCCCCCTCTTGTTATAACCCTGTGTCACAGCCCCCGGCGCCGTGGCTTGGTCTGAGTCAGCAATGGATGGTCCCGTACACCTTTTATTCCTTGACGAAGGATAAGCTTTGGTTCCCTCCATCACCTTTCCTTCCCGGATGGTGGATTCCTGCTCCTCCCTCTTCTGGCGAGAATTGTTTTGAACCAGTTGAGAGGATGGCATCGGTCGAGGCTGTCATTATGGAAGTGAGATTGAAAATGTTCAAGGCAGAATGTTCGTTTGTCCCTATACAAATATGAAAATGTTCAAGGCAGAATGTTCGTTTGTCCCTATACAAATACAAACCCTCATCTTTACATAGAAGATAACAGCACAAGCTGGAGCATGGCTATTAAACTTTTAACGAGGTCTCAACATCCGTATTGGCTATTAGGTACTAGTGGGTAGTGAGGAAGCACTCCAACTCCCCTTTTCACTTACAACAACTTCACTTTGATTTCAGCCATGGTTGAGAGCATATTTTCTCTTCCATGCTCTTAGGACTGGTTAAGAATTAAACTTTTTCCTTTTTTCTCCTACAGGTGTGTTTGATATGCCTGCTTTAGGATGCACAGCTTATTGTTTTGTCCGGGCGTGGCGGGTCGCTCTTGCTTCCCATTTATGTCCAAGATTGAGAAGGATCCTCACCAACTTTACCATACGTGCAGGTAACACTCCTGCACGCAGGCCTCTCCATACAACAAATGTCGGGGGTGGCCATCCTTCCAGTAGAAGTAGTATGTTAGGAGGAGGATGAAGTCTAAAAAGGATTCTTCCCTCTCTCTCCAGGTCCCCTCCCCTTGGTCTCTTCGTTTCGCTTCCTCTGGCGGACTATCAAGTAAAATCACAGTTGACTGTTTAACCCTCGGGCAATCTTTGGGTCAGGAAGATTTTTCCTGTTTCCGTTAGTGAGATGGAAAACCTTCCTCCTTTGGGAGTCTACATCTGAAGATGCCCTCTCTTTTGTGGCTGTCCTTGGAGCTTTTGGATCCCTCATCGAAGAACTGACAGGTATTCTTGTCCTTGCCTTCTGAGCCCGTTGACCCCTCTGGGACTTTTGGCATAACCCCCTCTCCTATCTCCTCAGGTAGCATAGAAGTACCAGCGTTATTTGTAGCCAGCGCGCTCCTGCTCTTCAGAGTCGAGTCTGGCCGGATACAAGCTTTGAGAGGGGAGAGGATTTCGATTCTGACAGTTCATTAGTTGATATCCCAGCTTTAGCTAGCCCTAAGGCTCTAGATACACAGGAAGACGAGTATGAGTCAACTCTTGCAATTTCTAGCATGCATTATCAATTGTTTTAGTGAGGCTCCCTACTTCTTTCCTGAGGGGAGGGATGTGGCCGTAGACTTTCTATGCCATGCTCCTAAAGCCAACAGATCACGATTAGAGCTACCATGGTCGAAATTGGCTCCAGGGTCTATTGCAAAGGTTGACTCGCAGGTTTCTGTAAGGAAGGACTCCCTTACGGCTGGGAGATCTTTAACGCTTCTTCCTCCACCTTTTGTGAGGCAGAGGAAGCACTATAACATTCCTGGTGGTTTTCCTTTAGACTCGGTAGAGTTGACCTTGGCGCAAGGCTCGAGTTCAGAGAAGTTGGTTGCACAGTCAGTAGTATTTTCTGCTGCTTATGCTTTGAACATGGACAGGTAAGGTTACTCTTCAGGCCGCCTCCTGGATGGACCAACACAGAAGACCTATAGTATCCTGAGAAACTTTAAACCTTTAACACCATCGTCCTTAGCGGTGCTCTTTTTGGACTTCTTAACTCTTAACGTGGCAAACTAGTAGGTCAACTAGATCCTGAAGAGGCATGTCGATGTCGTCTCCCAGTTCCTGGGGCAAGTTTCAAGGAATGGAGATACTGTACTTCATCTCCGGAACTCCTCCATTAAGACCTCGTCCATGTATCCTCTTGAGGACGTTGAGGCGGTAACTGAGAAGTGGAGGAAGGCGAGCCAAGACTCTCTTCCATAGAGCCGTTACATTCCGGCCCACCTCTTCGCTACCTACTTTGCCTGAGGCTTCTCCAGTTGCGAGTCAAGCCATAAAACCTTCAACGGAAGTCCCAAGGTTCTTCCATTAGGAGGTCCTCTTCCAGAGCACTTTAGCTCTTCAGAGCATGCTCACAAGGTTGCTTGTCAACCTTGCCCTGATAGTGCGGGTAGTAGCTAGACACCTTCCCGCCTCCACTTACCTACTAGATTTTGAGAGGTGAGGAGGAATTCTTACCCTCCTGCACACCCAATATTGTAGTTCAGAATCTAGGATCAATCAGCACGCAGATCCTGGTTCTTTGGTCTGATCACCGGCAAGAAGCAATCTTTGGACTGATTTATTACTCGTCTTAGCAACCAGAGCTATGATTTCTTCCTCTAAGGAACTCGGATCAAGAGTTTTCAAGCTCAATTGAGTAGGTACTTGTCACCCTTTTTTAGAATCTCCCTGTGGCAGGTTTTTTGGGGCAGGTTAGCATCAAACAATGTTAGGTGTCCTCTTCCTGTGGGATGTGACCCACAGGTTTCTTCTTCCGGACCTTTTGTGTCTTGTAGTTACACAGCGAGTGGAATAGCTACCTTTGCTCCTTTCACAGGACCATTCACATTAGATCAAGACAAGAATGACGTATAAGTGTGGGACAAAAGGAAAGTCTGACTGGCCCTTTCTTTTCCTTTTGATCATCCCCTCTCGAGATACAGCATGAAATAGTGCAAGCTGGACTTTAATGCACCATTCAGCTTATGGTTATTCTTTACTCAAGTACAAGGGAAGTGTAACATACAGGCATATGACAGGATTTAGCAGTTGCATCGTTCTTTATGCTAGGTCTACGACAGATTTTCGGTTGAAAAACAACCCCTGAAGCCAGGGCCATCAACCCGATGGTATACTACCCTGGTTCATGAGAATTAAGGAGTCCTTACTCGGCTAGCATCAGAGATGCACGAGTTTTGAGTTCCTAGGTTAAATATCCAACCAGTTAGAACGGGGATTTCCGCCACCCAAGAATGAGTCTCCTATAGTAATGAACAATGGTTTGCATTATGTGTGAGAGCAAATGACATTTTTTAAGTATTTTTTTTTTCTAACTATACAAGCCTGGGTCCTTTACTTAAACTTGGCCGCCAACACCAACCCCCATGTAAGTCCCAGCTACTAAGGGAGTTGTTAGTGAGCCCAGAGGGAAGGTGCAGTTGCCTCCTCACAACTGGGAGGTAAATACCAAGCCTGTTGTTACACCTTGTTAAAAGTTTGAACTGCTCTGCTCCAGCTTCCACTGTTTTTATCTCTTATAGTAAATGACTCAGGTTTGTATAGTTTGGAAAAATAGAAATAAATAAACTTTACTTCAGGATAATTTATGTAGCCCTGAGTCCCAATAATCCGGCCAAATTTTTATCGCATTTACAACCCTGATACCTCCTATTCCCTATTATTATTATTATTATTATTAAATGCTAAGCTACAACCCTAGTTGGAAAAGCAGGATGCTATAAGCCCAGGGGCCCCAACAGGGAAAATAGCTCAGTGAGGAAAGGAAACATGGAAAAATAAAATATTTTAAGAATAGTAACAACATTTAAATAAATATTTCCTATATAAACAATAAAAACTTCAACAAAACAAGAGAAAGAGAAACTAGATACAACAGTGTGCCTGAGTGTACCCTCAAGCAAGAGAACTCTAACCCAAGACAGTGGAAGGCCATGGTACAGAGGCTATAGCACTACCCAAGACTAGAGAACAATGGTTTGATTTTGGAGTGTCCTTCTCCTAGAAGAGCTGCTTACCATAGCTAAAGAGTCTCTTCTACCCTTACCAAGAGGAGAGTAGCCACTGAACAATTACATTGCCGTAGTTAACCCCTTGGGTGAAGAAGAATTATTTAGTAATCTTAGTGTTGTCAGGTGTATGAGGACAGAGGAGAATCTGTAAAGAATAGGCCAGACTATTCGATGTCTGTGTAGGCAAAGGGAAAGAACCGTAACCAGAGAGAAGGATCCAATATGGTACTGTCTGGCCAGTCAAAGGACCCCCTAACTCTCCCTACTGCTATTGATAACACTGATGGCTAGAATGAGAGTTCACTCAACTCTAATCCTCATTTGCTTTTAAACAGCTGGTCGAATAACAACCTTTTGCTCTTTGGTATTATAATTGCCCTTTTTTTACCCAAATCTCCTTCAAGCATTTGTATGTTTGTCACTGTCTTTTATACCAATTGACAGTGTTAGTAGGGCATTGTTTAATCTTGTTTGATTGCTGTTAATCTGATAATCTGTCAATGCGCAACCCATGGAGTTCTCAAGATTTGCCAGTGCTTCCCCTTCCAGTCCGGTCAGGACCTACCTGACCATTAGGATTCGCATGAGTTGTAAGGAATGTCATCTCAGCCTACACAATTGCTGCTTTCTCATTACCACTAGTAACTTCACCTTGAACTTTAAGGTTATGATGATTCACGATTTCGCGCAATTTTTGAGCGCATGACCCAGTCTCTACTGACCACAAACTGTTCACTTTTGCTTCCTTCCCCATTTACTTTTCAATGTCTCAAAAAAAGATTCACACGCTGTTTTCCTCGCTCAGGCAATACAGTACATTTTCTTCTGCGTTCATGAGAACTAGTTTGCCAGTTTATATTTACGATGTAAATGTTGGAAGTTGAAACATTTTCTTAACGAATTATGAGAGATGCCGTGTATCCACCAAACATTGCAAATCAGTATCATCTTAACCCAATGACTTAATGTAATTTAGTTTTTTAATACCTTAAATTATCTGAAACTCCTATGTCTCATAGTATTAAAACTAATCTTTTTTCTAGGCATGGGGGACACAAGTCCATCAGGGGCTGATGAAAAAATGTCTCCCGATTCAGACACCAACCACCATTCTGAAGAGTATGATGAGCCAACAGTTGAATCTGATGTTGAAGAAGAGTCAAGAGGTAAAGAACCAGGGTTTTAACTAATTTAATTAATTTTGAATTTTTCCTGATGACAGTTTACAGGTAGAGGAAAATACAGTTTATCATAGTGCTTCCATTAACACTGGAGAAGAAAAAGAAGCGGTACAATTAATAATTGATTAATTTTTTCCCATGGAATATTTACCTTAATTTTTTACTCTAAGTATATTTTTCATCTTGTTAAAGATTTACACTTTAAGCTGAATATATTAAGCCAATGTCTCATTTGTACAATGTCCTATTTGTGTTCTAGACCTCATAACAGTTTGTTTCCTTGCGTATACAAACCTTTTGTCCTTTGAAATAGGGAATATCTTCAATGGAGATGTAACGGGTGTGTAAACGTTAATGACAGGTGGTGAACATGGGTGAGTAACCCCACCCACTAGTCCCTCAAAGACACTCAACTTTTATCTCAGGCTGCAGAATACAAACATACTGTTGCATCCTATCCTTTTCTCATAATTTTTAGTGTGAATGGTTTACTTTGACTTCCTGTTAATGATGAAAGGATAGATATTACACAAGTGGGTGAAGGATGAACACTGCATCGGTTTATGGCTAAAATGGCAATAGATGCAAACTCACTCTGCACTTTCATAGGGTCATAACTGTTCTCAATTATACCCATATACAGAGTGTAGATTGTGGCCTCCTGTTAAAGGGTGGGCCTATTCTTTGAAGAGGGAGTAAAGCTAAGTCTTCTTTGGTGTCATTCTTGGCAACGCCCAAGACAGTGCCGAAGAGACTATAGCAGTTTGCTCTCCTCGAGTTCGCCAACTGATGAAGCTTATGGGTATACTCCCCTCGCTTGGTCATAGGGAGTATGCTTTAGGTTTGAGAACTCTGATTTACAACGGCGAGTTTTTCATTGTTGGTGGAGTGTGAGGTCATCATCACACTAGAGCTTTTGCTGGAAACGTTTTCTGTGCAAACCGCTGACGACGAGTTGACCAAAGGAAGACTTGACAAGCCCTCCTTTAGGTCTTGCAGGTAAGCCCTCTACATAATTATTGAGGTAGCTGATAGTTAAGGCTTCTTAGCCCCTGGTGTCCGGGAGTGCCAGGGACCTAAGTAGGGATTCTCACAGCACGACTGATGCTAAAGAAAGCGCTATCTTTGGTGGAAATGCCAGTGATGAATCCCACTGTACAGTAGTGGACCCTAGGTTCCCACTCTTCTAGAATTTGAGTCATTGGGAAGTAGTTAACAATCCTGATCAACTGTTATTATATCCTGTAAGAGCATTAGGGCGCTATCTGAAGCGCACAAAAGGAGCTCCCCCTTAGATCAAGCATTTGCTTGTTAGTATGGGAGGGTCAAGAGAACTACAAAAAATATGGTCTCCTCTTGGATTCAGCAGGTCATTAATCATGCACTCAATCCTCCCCCAGATCAGCAAGGCAGACAACTGAGAGCTCATGACATCAGGGGCATAAGTAATTCCCTGGTGTTCAAAAGAAACATCTCTGTGGGACAGGTACTCCAAGCGGGCGTGTGGAAAAGACATCACTTTCACAGCCTATTATCTGCAAATTATAACCCACAGGACCCTACATACATATACTCCAGGATCTGTAGTTGGCATTCAATAAGTCCTTTAGCTACCTTAGCTACGATTACTGTAGTAGCAGTTGGTTGAGGGCAGAGGTTACAGCGTCATTAGTATGGGATGAATGTAGAGGAATGACTGGCCGTTTCTTTTTTCATCTTCCCCTCTCTAGGTGCACATCATCTGTTGACTCTGCTAGCTGTCTTCTGCCCAACTCCTACTAAGCCCCATGTTCGTTTTGTGGTCTGAAATATATGTATATTATATTTCTTATGTCCCCAAACTTTCCAAAATGGAGTTGGGTCATGTCTACATTTTAGTGTCCAGTACATGAGTGTCAACCACTCCTCATACTTACCTGGCTAAGTCTTAGTGCAAGTTTCTACTCACTCACCAACCAGGGTTGCACAGGTCGTCACGTCTTTGTCATTGATCTTAATATGTTTACTCTACAGTATATCCATGATTCGTTGCTTCTCATGTAATTTATTTGTGTACTTATTTCCTTCCCTCACTGGGCTATATCCTTTGTTGGAGCCCTTAAGTTTATAGCATCCTGCTTTTCAAACAAGTAGGGTTGTAGTTTAGCTTGTAATAATAATAATGATAATAATGCAGTAATAATACTGTAATAATAATTGCTAACTAAACCAGGTGAAGTCATATTAAGTGCCGTAAGTAAACAAACTTACAGCGAACAATCTAAGTTTGATCGTGCCATTGCAACAAAGGTAACTGAAGAATAGATTGATTGACGTGGTAACCTGGACTTTTCACCACCTACCAGTAGAGAATTCCATTCCCTTTTTAAGTGCATGCCATTGTTGAAACCAAAGAAAATGGGAAAATTTTAAAAATTTTACAGGTGTGTTGATTAAACCAGGCCTCTGGAGAAGTAACAATATGAGATTCATAGGAGTAGTTTAAGATTAAATTGTACAGTATAGCCTACCGCACAATACTGTAGCTGATTTTTATATGAAAAATTCTGATTACTAATGTTTGGGAGACCACTTAAAGTTATCTAATTATATAATGTTTTTTTTCATATTGAAGAATCACACCTTATGCAAGGAAGAGTTCTTTGATTTACAATTGCAGTAAAACATGAATATGAAGAGCATTTCATTTTTTTTTTTTTTTATCTCATATGGAATGAAGATAACCTAGAAGTAGTTGTCAATTTAAAATCTTAGATTTTTGTTTGTTTTTGTTTAGCTTCTGTATTGTTTACCTATCACATTGTTTTTGTTTTTCTTGTAGCGGATGCTGATGACGGAGAAACAGAAGACTTGGTTGTTTTGGATCCAACAGCTGTGGTGAGTTAGTAATTTCTTAATTTTGATTATTCCCAAATTTAACTTATAAAAGGTTTTTAACATGAGCAAAATAGATACTTTTGATTTCATTGTAAAGTTACGGTACATTATTATTTTATTCCCACACAATACAAACTCTCATCTTTTGATAGTTGTATGATTTCAGCTTGGCTGGAATTTAAGGAGGTGCTTCGCCAGCACTTTGATTTAAGCCGCAGAGGTGTACAGACACACTCTTGGTGCTCTTACATAACTAACTCTAGCAATATAATAAAAAAGGGTAAACAAACAGTCTTACTTGCTACAAACAATAATTAGACTAACTACCTCTCACAAACACATTCCCTCTCTTTTGCTCTCTCTCTCTCCCTTCCTCTCATACACTTTAAATTATTTGGAAAGACATGTAAAAAAAAAATAAATCACTATTCTAGAACCTGCTGGTAACCATGTTCTCCCTCTCGCTTGCTCTCTCTGTCCCTCACTCTCATGCACTCTGAATGATTTGGAAAAACATGGAAAAAACATTATTAATTAATCTTCTAGAACCTGCAGGTAACTTTCTATCACCGAGTAGCTCAACAGCTGTTTCAAACTATGCTGAAGTCATACTTCTATTAAAGGTCTCGGGTTTGTATAGTTGGTATAAGTACAAATGAATTTAAATGTTTTATATTGTCTTCTTCAGGATGTAGACCTCAACCACCGACGTATTGCCAAAATTGAAAATTTAGAGTCTTTAACTTGTGTGGAAAACTTGTGTCTGCGTTGGAACCTCATCAAAAAGATTGAAAACCTTCATACTCTGACAATGCTTAAAGAACTTGAACTTTATGACAATCAAATCACCGTCATAGAGAATCTGTCTCCCCTGGTAAACCTCGAGTAAGTACCGAACGTAGAACAGTCTTTATAGTTTAGTAGGTAGTTTGTGTAAGCTCTGAGTCTGCCTTTTATTACAGGTGTCTTTAGGGTCTTTATCACTTGAGCCACTACTGTACAGAGTTTGATGTATTTTGTATGTATGGCATGGTTCTTTAGCCTTACAAATTTATCTTTACATTCCATTTAAACTGATGATCGTATGTGACTTTAAATGTTAAACCTAACCAGTTATATCATTATTTCATGTTAAATGCAGAAAACCCAGTTATATGATCAAATGCTGGAACAATAGTATGTACATTATATAGGTAACTTACAGTTTAATTCACTCTGCCTCTCAATATTCAAAATAGTAAATATTTTTGTACAGTATTTGATTTGTTAATGAAGTACAGAAGAGGAATTTGACTAAAATTAGTCGGCCATATTCTTTCTTCCAAATTTCTCTAAACTTTGTAACTAATTAGTTTTCTTTCCCCCACTTTCATTAGTATTGCCTCTCTTGTTATATAGTATAAGTATTTTATTACCAGTTTCAAAAGTCTCCTCTAAGACCTTGTTTCATAGGTACTGTATAGTACTTTATGTAATAAGCTACAAAGTCCTGAATTCATCCATATACAGTAAATTCCATTGGGGTAGAGTTTTCTTGCCTGAGGGTACCCTTGGGCACACTATTCTATCTTATTTCCCTTCCTCATTTTTAATTTTTTATAATTTATATATGAAAGACCTACTTTAATATTGCTGTTCTTAGAATTTATCTTAGTTGTTCAATACTTCTCTTGTAGTGTATTTATTTCCTTATTTCCTTGCCTCACCAAGCTATTTTTCCTTGTTGGAGCCCTTGGGCTTATATCATCCTGCTTTTCCAGCTAGGGTTATACAGTACCTTAGCTAGTGATAATAATAACATGCTATTCGCTATGCAGGATTTTCACCTTTTATTTTTAAAAAATTCTTGCCAAGTCTCTCCTTTAGTTACCTGTTTAATCTTGTGCAGTACTATTAATTTCATTGCTCTTTTCAATTTTTCCCTTCAGCATTTTTTAATACTGTAAGGTTATACGTGTACAGCAAGCAAGTATATAAGACTCGAGGAAAAATAATTGGTTCGGTCAATGAAGCTCAAAGTTTTATAAAATTTTTAATTGTCAGATATCCTTGCTGTCAAATCTATTTTGCTGCTGAGAAAGTTGAGGTACCTGCCAGGACAGAGCTCATAAAGTCGGGGATATATGCCCCACCTTTGCCCTCAAAATGACCCTATCTGTTGGCCAGGTGTTGAAGGCTGAGGTTTGGAAGTGCCAAACCACCTTCACAGTCTTTTTCCTACTAGGGTATATCCGCAAGACCTTTGACACCTTCGTGCTTGGTCCTGTGGTGGTAGCTGCTCAAGTACTTGTGTAGTTAGGCCAGCTTCCTCATGGAACAGAAGTATCTTGTCTATGGTAATGCATAGGTGTAATTTTGGAATGAATAGTAGAATGAGTGGCTCTTCTCCTTAATTTTTTTTGAGGGGACAAAGTGGTTCAAATGTTATGTGCTGGATTTGACTAGATGCTGGTGTATTTACACTTCTAAACTCCATTCTTTAATTCTAAAAATTTATCTCCTCAACTTCCCTAACGAGGGGTCAGATGTTGGAATTTATACTAACCAGTAACTTGATCATCATTCTCCTGGTATATTATTCCAGTGATTTCCCCTTTGGGAGGAAGGGTTTCTTCTGTTTACCATGTAGAATTAATTTTGGACAGACAACCCCTATCTTCCTGCTCATCTCCATTAGAGGAAGATTGGAGGTTGCCAGGGTCATCAACTTTGCTCCTCTATGGCACCAGGCAACCTGATTTCCAGGGAAGAAAAAGAAGCAACCAGTTCAGATCTAGGGAAATTTCCAACCCACCAAGCAATGAGTGCCTATTTAAAAGATGTACATTTGTATACACACTGGAACAAATAACAAATTTTGCAAGTAATTTATATGCAAACCTGTCATGAGTCCGTTGAGTAAAATTTCCCACCTTACCCAGCCCTCAGTCCTGAGCTGGAAGGCCAAAGTCATGCCCTTACAACTAGTAGTGGGGCATGGCTTCTTTTGGGTCTTGCCCAAGGACACCATCTAATGTTAACTACCTCTTTGATGACTTTAACGGCTGTTCCATCTTGTGCCAAAATCCTCTCCATATTTAAAGGACTTAGGTTTGTACAGCTAGTAAAAAAAGAAATTAACTTGAAGAAAATTTTGATTATAAGTCTACAGTGATAAATTGGGGAGAATCACTTAGTGAAGATTTAGTATTTTCCCTCAGGTCAGTATGGCTTTGTACTGGGAGCCATGATCAAGTTATTACTTTTCATATTGAACCCAGTATGAGTGGGGTTAAGGTCCTTAGTTGTTATTCGTGATACCTTGCAAGTCTTACAACAGTTGTATTCTAGGCATGAGACTCTTCTTTAAATTCCTTGGATAAACTAAAGAATAGTATTTAGTTGACTGCAATATGTCATCTGTTTCTGTTGATGTATAAGTATTAGCCCCTTTTCTCATTTCATGTATTTTACCTCAGTGGTCTGGTTAGATTGAAAATAATATTTATTTATATTTTCTAGTAGGGTTATACTGTACGTTCTTAAAGTTTCTGAATCATTTATGTTTATCAGTTAAAAAATCTTCATATATGTTAACACCCTTCAAATATTGTGTATTGTATGTTCTAAATTCTACTATCTTTCAACAAGCGTCAATTATCATTTCTAAAGCTAGATGCTTGTAGTCTAGCCAGGTTCAGTGATTTGAATAAGTGACTGATATTTTTATAAGTCAAATCTCTAGAAGCTTGTCCTTGAGAGATGAAGTGAATAACTAATTATTGGAGAAACAGCTCACTGCCCTAGGTCATTTCTATACATAAAGTCTACAGAGATAGAATTGTAGATTTTGATATTCCATGTTGGTATTGAATTTTTCTTTTCACTTAATTATTAGTCACAGTAGTACACTTAAAGTTAGGGAAATATATTTATGAGGTATGTTGCTAATGAAAGAATATTATGCAGTAATATTTCTCTTAAACATGTGCTAAATGGGTCTAATGCAGTGCTAAATTCTATTAATGGAATACAATCATCATGTTTATTGTATGATAATCTAAATTGAAAGCCTTAACCTAATCTTGCAGTTTACTTAACGTTTCTTGTATTCACGAACGTTTAGCTCTTAACCTGTTAAGCGTCACCCACATGATCTACTCGGTACCGCCTTCAACTGCATATTCTGTTCATGACTTTAACTGCCTTTATCAAGTCGTCAGTCTCGTGATAATACGTTTACTCATATAGTAAGTATAGGATCACCACTTGGCAACACTCTCAGCATATGGGGGCTGTAAATAGAAACTTATATGATGTCTGGCAACTATTTTTCTGAAGGTAGCTTGATGTTAGAAAACTGGTTTCCTTTCAGTGCGCTTCGGGCATTCTTGCGGATAAGGTTGTTTGTTGGTCCTTTTTACAATGAGCGGTCTAAAGGTGAAGGTTATTCCTTTAGATGAAATAAATGATATTCCTTTTGAGGAACTTGATAATGATAACCTGTTTGATAATGAGAGCACTAGTTCTGAATCCTCCAGTGATGAGGATATTGAAGAAACTAAGTTTTCTTTCGATGCCGAGAACAAAAATGACTTCTCATTGCCGAATGATTGGACAACGAGATTTCACAAAACTATACTGTATAGGAAAGGAAACGCCAAAAGAGAGAGAGAGAGAGAGAGAGAGAGAGAGAGAGAGAGAAAATGCGTGACGGTACGTTAGCGGCAACCTGGTCTAGGGGGGACGCTTAACAGGTTAAAGCAATTAGAAGAAAGGAAAAGAACATAAAAACAATTCTGTGCATATTGTTTATGTTGAATTAGTGAATGTCTGAAAAGCTAAGACCCTAAGCTACAATAATGAGATTTCATGACTTGGTCCATCTTAGGTAGCTTAGGCTAGACATTATTTATTTGTTATGAAACCAGGATAGTGTATGACAGTGGAGAGCTGTTTGGTATATTCTTCACATAAAAAACATTTGTTTCTCGCAACTTTTACATGTAATTAAGTGATTCATCTGTCGAAAACCATATTTGTCAAGATTGTATTTTTCGTGAGTTCCATAACTGAAATAATTTTTGAAATTTGCTAATTTTCTTTCCAATTACTTGGTAACTGAGTTGCCAAAGATAGTATACCTACAAACATCCTCAATTTTAGGCAACTGAAACTGCATTGTTTAGTTGTTTACTATTGCTATTACTTTATGAATGATAATGTAAATTATAGTACCGGCATTTCATCTTACAGTGATTGTGTACAATACGTTATCTCTAAATCTATCTTGTTTAGTGAGGATAGCTTTTGTCAATTCAGATTCACTGGATACAGTTTAGGAAAGAATGGTAAGAGGTTTTTTGTACTTAAAGATTTGTGAGTCTTGACATGTTTATACTTTGTTACATTTATTCTTATCATGAAATGGCCTTTGTATCTTTGTTTTTATCAAGCCTCCTTTAATATGCTGCCCTTTCACTTCAAATTTCAGTATATATATCATTTCAGAAATAAATTGGCCTTCGGGACTGGTGAATTGTATTAAATTTGTTTAACCAGACCACTGGAATGAGATTGGTGAAAATTGTGTGTAGTTATTAAGGAATTAATTTATTCATATATATTTTTGAAGAAATTCACACCGCTGGTTCATTAGAGGTGTTAAATTTAACTAATTTCTACTTAGATTTTTCATGTTCTTTCTTTACAGGGTTCTTGATATTTCGTTTAATAGAATACGAAAGATTGAAAACCTAGAGGGCCTTGTCAACCTCAAGAAACTGTTTTTGTGTGCAAATAAAATCTCACGTATTGAGAATGTCAATCACTTGAAGAATCTTCAGCTATTAGAACTCGGTGATAATAAGATAAGGGTAAGGAGTCTGGTCAGTTATTGTCTTAATTAGAAAAGGGTACAAAATTTTATAGATATTGATAAAGAATATGATTCATATTGATAGATTGCATTAGTATTTGATGGAGCTCAGAAATTTGAATACGTTTTCATGTTATTTGCAAGCCCTCTTATGCACTGGCTAGAATTTACAAATGAATTAAGTACAGTAGTAGTAATTAGATGATAGGTGAAACATCTATTCATACATACATGTACCAAGGCACTTCCCCCAATTTTGGGGGGTAGCCAACATAAAAAAAAAAATATATTCATATTACTAATCATTCCTTCAAACTCAATTTCTGTGCTCTTTTTTTTAATCAAGGTCTCATAAGATATTTGTTTCTACTGAAAGTTGAGTCTACACTATTTAGTTTTTAGCATTTATATGTACTGTACATATGTTAGTTAGTTTTATTCTATTAATGAAAATATGAAGTTGTAAATTTTGATGATAATGACAAGTTTATTGTTGCATGTTTGTGTTCAAAAGTTTATGTAACCAACTTTTGGTTTACTATTTGTAATGTTTGTAACTGTTTTCCTTTCTTAGACTTTTTTAGTTTTGTTATTAGATAGTGCAAAATTGTCAGTGGATATATTTTCTCGTTTGAGATTTTATGTCTGTCATAATTTTTTTGTCATTAGCACAAGCAAGTGCAAAGTAACGGGCCTATTCGTATGTGCAAATTTTTCATGTATTTTTTAAGAAAATAGTATTTTTCACATAAACCCACTAAATGCCGTAACCCAAGTTTGTGGTCCACCAATTAACCTCAACTTTTTGGTTCCTGTCAAGAATATCATTGCACAGATAGATGTATATAGGTAGGTCTATTCATATTCCTAGATCCTCAGGCTCCCAGCAGTTATTCAACCCCTTGATGTACAGTCTCAGTAATTAGCTGCAAGGAAATTCTTGCTCTTCATATCCTTGAGCCACTTTAAGGGGCGTACATTCACTCTCTTGAACAAGGTGGACAAGGAATGATATTAGTCGAATTATATCTCAGAAAGATTACTGTTGGGAGATTTAGTTTGGTAGTCTTAAGCAAAGATGCAATTTCCAAGATCAAGATGTGGGAACTAAAAATCGTGCTTTTTTTTCTCTTTGTACAGGTTATTGAGAACCTAGATGGAATGACCAACTTGAAGAGCATATTCTTGGGTAAAAACAAAATCACAAAGTTGCAGAATCTGGATTCATTGATCAATCTTGAGATTTTGGGTGTACAGGTGAGGGTCCATTACTAATTTGTATAACTGGATCACTGTCTTGAAGTTCTCTTATTTTCTTTAATTTTATTATTTCGATGGACTTCTTTTGATGTTCATATTGATTGGTCCACATAGCCGACTCGGTGTTAATGTTACCACCGAAAAACTAAAACTTTCCTGCTTTCATCCCTTCTATGCCCGCCAATGTGACATATGGTGGTTATTGTCAACCTCATTCAGTCTCTACCGTTTCGTTATACTCAACAGACATTTTTGCTCAACCCTCTAGGAGTTTCCTAAAAAAAAATTCTTGAGAAACCATAGATTTTCAGTTTCACAAGTGTTCACCTAAAGTAACATATTCCCCTAGTGCAGTTTCTCGAGATAAGTAAACGAGAACTTATTATCAACCATTTGATAGTGGTTATTTGTAGGGTTTTAAATTTTTCTTTTATGTTTTGCAATTTATTCAACTATTAATTGGGGATTTCATCTTCTGGAATTGCTATGTATGTCAGTAAGTTGAATTTTTCCTAGCTATACAAACCTGAGTCACTTGTATGAGTTACCCTGTTGTTTTGCTTCTACCACAATTAAGGAAATTCTGTCAGTCTGGGAACATTGAAAGCACTCTCACTCTATTTCTCCCACAGCCAGAAATATCTGTTTCTTTTGTCATCAGTTAAGTTTTTGTTTGTCGTATGCTGTATAATTATTCATATTAGACTTCCTGTGTTGAAGTAAGCAATTATTTTTTTCACATTTCTGTGTAAAGGATTGTTACCAGTGAGCAATTTTATATCTCTCAATAGCTGTCTGTATCGTGAAATTATTACACAATTACATAATCACTTCACAACAAATTTAAAGCTGTTTTACACACAGAATTGCAGAGTTCTACTGTTATTGAGAGTAAAATAATATAACAGTAGAAACTTATGAAAATTTTTTAAATAATCACTTTGCAATGAATAGATTTTTTTTCAAAAGAAAACTATATGAAAGTGCCATGCTTTTCAGTTATTTATAGTAAAATTCATAATAAACAAGTAATATTCTGAAAAATATATTTTCAATATTAAACTTACCCGATAATCATGTAGCTGTCAACTCCGTTGCCCGACAGAATTCTATGGAGGGATACGCCAGCTATCACAATACTAGAAGGGGGTGTACTCACCAGCGCCACCTGTGGCCAGGTACTATAGTACTTCTTGTTGACACCTCCTCAATTTTTCCTCTGTCGTGCTTCCGGCAAGACGTTCTGGGATACGCTTATGATCTTGGAGTATTTTCACGGCTTTTGGTGAAGTATTTCTCTCAGATTTCGGCTGTCGCTTTACTGGAAAACTTCTATATTAGCTTAGATAGCTATTATTTAGTCCTGATTAACGGTTAACGATCTTTTGCTTGATTTGGAATCCCCACTTGGCTAACTCTTTTGATTCAAGATGTCTGACATTTCACAAGCCCCCACCCATAGACGATGTAGGTCTTGTAATAGGCGTATTCCGAAGGCCTCGGTAGATCCTCACACCGCTTGTTCTGACTGTAGGGAAAGACCCTGTCAGTTAGAAGACCGATGTGAGGAATGCGCCGGACTTTCGGAACTTGATTTTGTCCGTCTTCTTAAGTATTCAACCAAGTTAGAGAGAGAGAGAGTTAGGAGGAGTTCTTCTCACTCTTCACTTTTTTCCTCACCTCATGATCCCCTACCTTTTCCTACCCCTGTAGTGGCTACCCCCGAACCTACTTTTTGCCCTCAACCTGATATGTCTGTTGTTTTGCGTGCCATTCAGGCCTTAGGTGACAAAGTAGAGTCAGTGGTTAGTGATCATAAGTCTCTTATGGCCGAAGTCAAGGAACTTAAGGTCAAGAGTGCAGTGGGTGGTATTAGTGCCAGTGCTGTGACGAGTGCTAGTGTCAGTGCAGTGCCAAGTGCTAGTGTCAGTGTCAGTGTGGTGCGTGAGGATACTTCTGTGCGTGCCAGTCGTCCTCCCAGTCCGGGACCTCTTGCAAGCTCCCAAGCCCAGGGGAGAAGCAATGTCGAAGGGCAAAAGGGTTCGGCAGGCCTTGATCGGCGCACAGAAGTATCCTCGGTGGTTGCGGGCGTGTCTTCCAGAGACCGTCACTCCCACCTGCAGACGATTGAGCCCGTCTTTTACTCGTCTGCTGATCAATTGTCAGGGAAGAAACGTTGGACTCAGGTCTCAAGACCACTCAAACGCAGAGTCCAGACCTCAAGAACTCAACCGGGCTGCAGTCATTGGATCAGCTCTGACTCGCCGCAGTCATCAGTTGAATGCACTCCTCCTAAGAGGAGTAAGGTTCTGCCGCAACAGATCTCTGCTGTTAAGGCTTTACCTCAGCAGACCTTAGTGTCTGCCGACCCCAAGTTGACTCTACTGCAGTCCATGCAGTCACAACTTGCGGTCTTGATGCGTGAGTGTCAGGCTGAGAAGGTTACACCTCCTCCTGCGATCGCTCCGCCTGACCGCAGTACTGCCTGCCAGGCGTACGATGTTGAGGCTCCTCAGGATACCTTACCACGCTCTGAGTTTACTGTTTCCAGTGGTGTGCAGCTCCCTCCGCCTTCCTTAAGGCAACCTCAGCAATGGGAACAGGAAGCTTATACCTTACTTCCTCCGCTTCCACTTGCAGTTCCACCAGTGAGGCAACACTCTCTTGAGGTACAACAACCTCTCCCATCCATGAGTCAGTCTCCTCAGCTCTCGCTGCAGCGAGCTCAACCCTCCTCAAGGCAAGCACCTCAACACCTTAGCCTTGCGCCTCAGGAACCTCAACTCGCGAGACAATTACTGCGTTCTGCGCAGCCACTACCTCATCGCTCACAGCTCACACCTCAGGAACCTCAACTCGTTCCTCAGGAACTTGCTACTGCGCATCCGCCAACCACTCAGCAAGCGCAACCCTTGAGTTCAGACACTCATGCCAGGAGTCAGCCTCCTCCACCCATGCGCCTACCTTCTGCTACTTCTTTTGATCAGCCTTTGCAGACTGAGCCTCAGGTGTTCCCTCAACAGAGTCTTGAGGAGGAAACCACAAATATTGTTGTTCCAGCTCGTGCTGACTCTGCTGTTCAGCATACCTTACCGATCTCTTCGCTACACTCTGGTGATGAGGTGTCTGATGATGAGGCTGCACACCTGGATCCCTCATCAGACGTGGATGAATCCAAGTCTTCTCCGCCTCCTATTGACTTCCGTAAGGTCTTGGCTCTTTTTAGAGAGGTATACCCAGACCACTTTGTCTCTGCTATCCCCCGCTCTCCGCCATCTGAGTTTTCGCTGGGCATGCAGCCAGCTAAGTCTACATATACTAAGCTCGTCTTAGCAAGGTCCTCTAAGAGAGCGTTAAGGATTTTAGGGGAGTGGTTGCAGTCTAAGCAACAACTTGGAAAGACTTCGTTCATGTTTCCTCCGACTAAGCTCACTTCTAAAGCGGGCGTTTGGTATGCCACAGGAGAGGAACCAGGCTTGGGAGTACCTGCCTCTGCCCAGGCTGACTTCTCAAGTCTGGTAGACTCTCCTCGTAGAACAGCAATGAGGCGCTCTAAGGTTTGCTGGACCTTCTCTGACCTTGATCACTTCCTGAAGGGTGTTTTTAGAGCATTTGAGATGTTCAACTTCCTAGACTGGTGCCTGGGGGCCCTCAGCAAGAAGACCTCCCCTGCGGACAAGGATTCTGCCATGCTCTTAATGTCCTGCATGGATAAGGCCATTAGGGATGGATCTGGCGAGCTTGCTTCGATGTTTGTGTCAGGGGTTCTTAAGAAAAGGGAGCAGCTTTGTACCTTCCTTTCCTCCAGCATCACACCTTGTCAAAGGTCTCAACTCCTTTTCGCTCCGCTCTCGAGGTTCCTTTTTCCCGAAGAGCTTGTTAAGGACTTGTCTGCTGCCCTGATACAAAAGGACACACATGATCTTGTGGCCTCATCGGCTCGTAAGACTAAGGTTGCTACCTCAGTCCCCAGGACTTATCGCACCCCAGTGGCTGATACTCCTGCTACGAGGTTCATTCCGCCCTTTCGTGGTAGAGCCCCCAGCCGAGGAAGCTCCCGTCCAGACTCTTCCAGGAGCAAGTCTAGGAAAGGTTCCAAGGCCTCTAAAGGAAAAAACTGACTCTCCGCATCTCCAGACAGCAGTAGGAGCCAGACTCAAGATCTTCTGGCAAGCCTGGGAAAAGAGAGGTGCAGACGCCCAGTCTGTCAGTTGGCTGAGGGAGGGTTACAGGATACCATTCTGCCGCAAACCCCCTCTGACCACATCTCCCATCAACCTCTCTCCCAACTACAAAGAAAAGGACAAGAGGCTAGCGTTGCACCAGGAGGTGTCGCTCCTTTTACAGAAGAAGGCAGTGGTTATAGTCCGGGACCATCAATCCCCGGGCTTCTACAACCGTCTCTTTCTGGTGGCCAAGAAGACAGGAGGTTGGAGACCGGTGCTGGACGTCAGCGCACTCAATGCGTATGTCACCAAGCAGACGTTCACGATGGAGACGACGAAGTCGGTCCTAGCAGCGGTCAGGCAGGAGGACTGGATGGTCTCGTTGGACCTGAAAGATGCCTACTTTCACGTTCCTATTCATCCAGACTCCCAACCTTTCCTGAGATTCGTTTTTGGAAAGGTTGTCTACCAATTCCAAGCCCTGTGTTTTGGCCTAAGCACAGCTCCTATGGTGTTTACGCATCTGATGAGGAATATAGCAAAATTCCTCCACTTATCGGACATCAGAGCCTCCCTTTACTTAGACGACTGGCTGTTGAGAGCCTCCACGAGTCGTCGCTGTCTGGAGAGTCTCAACTGGACTTTGGACTTAATCAAAGAACTGGGTCTGTTAGTCAACCTAGAAAAGTCTCAGCTCATTCCCTCCCAATCCATTGTGTACCTGGGAATGGAGATTCGGAGTCAGGATTTTCGGGCTTTTCCATCGGCCCCAAGGATAAGCCAAGCCCTAGATTGCATCATGAGCATGCTGAAGAGGAGCAGTTGCTCGGTGAGACAGTGGATGAGTCTCACAGGGACCCTTTCATCGCTGGCCCTGTTCGTCGAGCTAGGGAGACTCCACCTCCGCCCTCTTCAATTCCATCTTGCAGCTCATTGGGACAAGGGTTTGACTCTCGAAGCAGTCTCTATCCCAGTCACCAAAGAGATGAAGACCACTCTCTTGTGGTGGAAGACCAATCTCCTTCTCAAGGAGGGCCTATCGTTGGCTATTCAGACCCCCAATCTTCATCTCTTCTCAGATGCATCGGACTCGGGCTGGGGCGCGACCTTGAACGGACAGGAGTGCTCGGGAACGTGGAACGAGGAACAGGGAACGCTCCACATCAACTGCAAGGAGCTACTAGCAGTTCATTTAGCCCTGTTGAACTTCAAGTCCCTCCTGCTAGGCAAGGTGGTGGAGGTGAACTCCGACAACACCACAGCCTTGGCTTACATCTCCAAGCAGGGAGGGACCCATTCGAGGAGCCTATACGAGATCGCAAGGGACCTCCTCATTTGGTCAAGAAGTCAAAACCTCACTTTAGTCATGAGGTTCATTCAGGGCAACATGAACGTCTCAGCAGATCGCCTAAGCAGAAGGGATCAGGTCATTCCCACGGAATGGACCCTCCACAAGAGTGTGTGCAACAGACTTTGGACCTTGTGGGGTCAGCCTACCATAGATCTGTTTGCCACCTCCATGACCAAGAGACTTCCGCTGTACTGTTCCCCAGTTCCAGACCCAGCAGCAGTTCAAGTGGATGCTTTTCTGCTGAACTGGTCCCATCTCGACCTTTACGCATTTCCACCGTTCAAGATAATAAACAAAGTCCTTCAGAAGTTCATCTCGCACGAAGGGACACGGCTGACGCTGGTTGCTCCCCTTTGGCCTGCAAGAGAATGGTTCACAGAGGTACTTCAATGGCTGGTCAACGTCCCCAGGACTCTCCCTCTAAGAGTGGACCTTCTACGTCAACCTCACGTAGACAGGTTGCACCCAAACCTCCACGCTCTTCGGCTGACTGCCTTCAGACTGTCGAAAGATTCGCTAGAGCTAGAGGCTTTTCGAAGGAGGCAGCCAGCGCGATTGCCAGAGCAAGAAGGGTTTCCACTCGTAGAGTCTACCAATCTAAGTGGGAAGTCTTCCGGAGCTGGTGTAGAGCCAATGCAGTATCCTCTACCAATACCTCTGTGACCCAAATAGCTGACTTCCTATTACATCTTAGGAATGAGAGATCCCTTTCAGCCCCTACGATTAAAGGGTACAGGAGTATGTTGGCTTCAGTTCTCCGCCACAGAGGTTTGGACCTTTCTTCCAACAAGGACCTTCAAGACATCCTTAAGTCTTTTGAGACTTCTAAAGAGCGTCGTCTACCCACTCCAGGCTGGAACCTAGACGTAGTCTTAAGGTTCCTTATGTCACCTAGGTTTGAACCTCTCCAGTCAGCTTCCTTCAAGGACCTTACCCTCAAGACTCTTTTTCTCGTCTGCCTTGCAACAGCTAAAAGAGTCAGTGAGGTTCATGCCTTCAGCAAGAACATTGGTTTCACGACCGAATCTGCAACATGTTCTTTACAGCTCGGATTCTTAGCTAAGAATGAACTTCCTTCGCGTCCTTGGCCTAGATCGTTTGAAATACCTAGCCTCTCCAACATGGTAGGTAACGAGCTAGAGAGAGTTCTTTGCCCTGTCAGAGCTCTCAAGTATTATCTTAATAGGTCTAAACCTATTCGAGGACAGTCAGAAGCCTTATGGTGTGCCATCAAGAAACCTTCGAGGCCCATGTCCAAGAACGGGGTTTCGTATTATATAAGGCTTCTGATTAGAGAAGCCCATTCTCACTTAAAGGAGGAAGACCTTGCTTTGTTGAAGGTAAGGACCCACGAAGTAAGAGCCGTAGCTACTTCGATGGCCTTTAATAAAAACCGTTCTCTGCAGAGCATAATGGATGCAACCTATTGGAGGAGCAAGTCAGTGTTTGCATCATTTTATCTTAAAGATGTCCAGTCTCTTTACGAGAACTGCTACACCCTGGGACCATTCGTAGCAGCGAGTGCAGTAGTAGGTGAGGGCTCAGCCACTACATTCCCTTAATCCCATAACCTTTTTTTTTTAACCTTTCTCTTGAATGCTTTTATTGTTGTTTTTATGGTTGTTACGGTAGGCTAAGAAGCCTTCCGCATCCTTTTGATTTGGCGGGTGGTCAATTCATTCTTGAGAAGCGCCTGGGTTAGAGGTTGTGTAGAGGTCCTTTAGTAGGGGTTGCAGCCCTATATACTTTAGCACCTTTGAGTTGATTCAGCCTCCAAGAGGAACGCTGCGCTCAGTAAGGAAGACGAACTTAAAAAAGAGGCAGAGTAACGGTTCAAGTCGACTTCCTTACCAGGTACTTATTATTTCATTGTTATTTGAGATAACTGTTATATGAAATATGGGATACTTAGCTATCCTTTAATCTTGTACACTGGTTTTCACCCACCCCCCTGGGTGTGAATCAGCTACATGATTATCGGGTAAGTTTAATATTGAAAAATGTTATTTTTATTAGTAAAATAAATTTTTGAATATACTTACCCGATAATCATGATTTAATTGACCCTCCCTTCCTCCCCATAGAGAACCAGTGGACCGAGGAAAAATTGAGGAGGTGTCAACAAGAAGTACTATAGTACCTGGCCACAGGTGGCGCTGGTGAGTACACCCCCTTCTAGTATTGTGATAGCTGGCGTATCCCTCCATAGAATTCTGTCGGGCAACGGAGTTGACAGCTACATGATTATCGGGTAAGTATATTCAAAAATTTATTTTACTAATAAAAATAACATTTTATAATCAACAGTAAAAAAAAAAACAAAAACAAAAAAATAAATAGGTTGTCATATAATAAGTATGCATGTTTATCAGATAGTGACGAATGTCATGTGCATCTACTGAGGAGGTATGTGATTCTTTGTAGTGAGGGGGTTAAGAGTACAGGATAATACAGTACAGTATTTACTTTGAAAGTACATAATCTGTACTTATTGGACTGGAAAGTCTATTTATGGGACTTAACCACTGTATATGTGACTAAACTCCTTTCCTGGAAGAAGCAATCCATTCAAGCTATTAAGGGTTTTTATATCCATGCACCTCACTACTGTACTCCAATAGGTTCAGATTTCGAACCTTTGGAAAAAATTTCTACAGTATAAAATTTTTCATGGCAAAAACTGTTCCTTTCTTCTTCTTCTTCTTTGTGTGCATCTTTTCCCACTTTTATGTGGGGTCGATGTTTCTGGCCAGCGTTCTCCATCTACCCCTGTCCCACATTTCTTCACCGGTTAATCCCTTTGATCGAAGGTCATCCTTGATACAGTCCATCCACCTTCGTTTTGGTCTCCCTCTCCTTCTCCTTTCCTGTAACTCTAATTCCATCACTCTCCTCCTAATATACTGTTCATTTCTTCTCATGACATGACCATACCACCTCAGTCTACTTTCTTGGATCTTATCTGATAGTTCTGTAACTCCTATGGTACCCCTAATTACCTCATTCCATATCTTATTTCTTTGACATTATTATTAGATAAACACATCAGTGAACTAAAAGTTCTTCTTGTAAGGTAGGCTTTGGAGAACAAAAGAGGGTCTTATTGCTTTTGCCTGCTTTCAGAGCTAAGAATAATTTTTGGTAAAAGCTTTACCACATTTTTTCAAAATCCGTCTTTGGAAAAGGAAGTTGCGTCTACATCAGAGATTAGATTTCTTTGGCCGGTGAAGACTTAATTTCTTATTTGGCCAAAGCTGTAAAGAAAGGTTATGTTTCTAATTTGTTTTGTGGGGTTAAGTTGTCAAGATGTCCTTTGTTTAAATGCTTATCTTTTCTGGTAAAAAGATTATCCAACAGAGATTCACAAGGGGTTACTTCCAAAAAGAGGCTGGGCCACCTCTAAAAATAAGAAAAGCAAAGTTCTTTTCTATCCCAAACCACATACAAATAAAAGTTGCAGATCATCCCACAACCTGAATCACCTACAACCTAAAACCCAACCAAACACCTACTGGCTGCAAGTGTGCATGAGGCTGTGCCTGGCCATTACAGCCAGGCAATCTGAAAAAACAACAGAGTATATGATAGTAGAAATGCAACTACATGGCTGAAATTTTATAGGAATCTGTTTTTTGGAAAGAGTTTTATCTGCAAGCTTACCAAATTGATATTTGCTAAACAATATTTTAAAGAATCCTGGTTCTCGTATCAACTTACTGGCCTTTAGCTGCCAGAGTAGCAGCTAGGGATGTTTTGATAAAAGTTGGATTTCTTTTCGTTTTATCAATAGAAGAATCTAATTAAGCTTATGAGTTATTTCTAATTCTCTAGTTTTAAGAATTTAGTACTGAGGTATTATATAAAGAGGCAAGACTGGCGTACAAGTAAGTATTTTCCTTTAGGACTATATATTTCCTATCTTTTTCCTTCCTGACCCACCTCCATAAGAGTGGGTGAGTCAGCAAAATGAACATCAGGGGAGGTTCATAGAAACAAATTGAATTTTGATGATAAAATTCATGTCTATACCCAGTTGCTGTTCAAAAGGAAAGGATATTGGTTTTGGCGTGGAGTCTGATTTAGGTTGGATTAACCACCAGATGTCACTTTGATGGGCAAGAGGTGGGACCTCTTGAAGGGAAGAAAACAGGATATTTTTAATTTTGTAGGTTTTAACATTGATACTGAATCAGCTTTGGGGACAAAGCCTTATGAACACCAGGGGAGTAAGTAAATAACCTATTTTTCAATATTAATCTTACCCGATGATCATGTAGCTGTCAACTCTGTTGCCCGACAGAAATCTACGGTCGGGATACGCCAGCGATCGCTATACAGGTGGGGGTGTACACAACAGCGCCATCTGTGAGCAGGTACTCAAGTACTTCTTGTCAACAAGAACTCAATTTTTCCTCTGTCGTGCCACCGGCTAGACCTACTTGGATACGCTGTTGATTCTGGAGTTATTGTTCACGATTTGGTGATGTATTTGCTCTAGAGTTTAGCCTTCGCTATTCAGGAAGCTTTATCATTAGCTTAGCAAGCTTTTGGAATTAATTTGATTTAATTATGGTGACGAAGAGAGTATGGACTCTCTTTCACTTTTAAATGGCCGACCCTTCCCTTAGACGGAAGTGTTGGTGTCGAAGAGAGTATAGACTCTCTTTCACTTTTTATACCCACCCTTCCCTTAGACGGAAGTGTGTTTAGGTTTTTGGTAATATTGCTTAACAAAGTTATAGATTTATTTTATATCTCTCCGCCATTTATAGGCCTCTTCGATTAACTTCCATTTATTATAAACTTATAAAAATTAATTTTTGTTTGTTTATATGCGACCTTTCCTAATAGTAGGCGGTCCTTACTTGGAACCGAAGTTAATTAACATTGAGCCCGTCATATCGTTTTTCCTGTTAAGAATTTATGCTATTTTAATTTTAATGTTTTTGAAAGAATTTCTTTGATAGTCTCGTACTGTTTTCAAAGTTGAACTAACGTTTTGTTTAGTCTCCGCAGTTGTTGACGTTCAGAACGTTCAACTTGCGCTCTATCGTTACGATAGAGAGAGAGTATTTCACGGTTTCACGTTGCAGTAAGAGTAAACCGATTCTAGCGTTTCGTTCATTCTTTCTTAGCTTAAATGGTTTTAATTCTAATAAAGGAACTTTTTATTTGGGAAACCTTTCAGTTTTTTTCCTTTAACAAATAATATGTTTTAACGATATATATAATTGGGCTCATCTCTCAGGTTCTAAGTCAGAGAGAGAGAGAGAGAGATAGAGACGGAGGGAGAGAGAGGAGGATAAACGTTTCGTTCAAGCGGGTAACGTTTTTCTCGTTTTTTGCTCTTCTCCCTAGTCGCTATAGGGGAAGAAGGTAAAACGTTTCTAGAGTTTTATTCTTGTTCCCAGGCTTTATGCGGTGAGAGATTTTAAACGTAGTTTATTTGTTCTAGTGTTTAGTCTCTTTTCCAGCCACTGAATTCTTTATCTTTCATTATATTTTTCTGTTACATTGTAATACTGTTTTCGCAATTACTACCTTTTAATGAAGGATAGGATTGCGTGTTTCAGGTACAAACCACTTAAAGTTTCGAGTTCAGTGAAATAAGTGCAAACAGAAAATCAAAAGTGATAAAGTGATATGCGCAAAGTGTTACAGTGTTGCGTTCGAGGGTTCGTCTGTTCGTGCCAGTTGTTCACCTAGTCCGATACCTCTTACAAGCTCCCAAGCCCAGGGGAGAAGTAATGTCGAAGGACTTATGGGTTCCACAGGCCTTGATCAACGAACAGACGTTTCCCTCCGTGGTTTCGGGTGTATCTACACACGTTGCCGACGTGATCACCCCACCCACACAAAGACGAGAGAGCCCATTTATTCCTCGTCTGCGGAAGAGGTTTCTCGCAGAAACCATGGACCAAATCTTGCAGCTTTTAAGTGCAAGTCGGTCCCTTCCGCGCAAGTCCAACGGCCTAGGTGTAGCCACTGGGTCAGTTCGGACTTGCTGCAGTACGACAACTGCACACCTCCCAAGAGAGGCAAGGTGGTACCGCAACAGGCAGTAACTCCGTCTGTTGCCGCACCAGCGGTTTTAGACCCTCAATCACAACGGACGGTAGCTCCGTTTGTTGTTGTCTTTCATAGACCCTAGTGGTCCATGCTGCAGACTATACAGTCTCAGCTTGCTCCTTCATGCAGGAGTATCATGCTGGAAGGTTGACAATGCACCTGTTAACCTACAACCCGCCGAGGTTGTGCGCTCAGCAGATACTGCGGCTGCCTGCTCCCACCCTCCACCTGTGAGAGCTCCACCACCGATGCGCAGTCCACCCTGCAAGACGCATGTTCTTGCTGCACCATCTGCTAACATGCGTGAGCTACCGCATCAGCAGTGGGAAGGTTCTGTAGAGCTGCCGGGTTTCAGCACTATGCGGCATTCTCCGCAGCCCATGCAGCATGCTCTGCATACCTTACAGCATGCTCCGCATACCATGCAGCATGCTCTGCATACCTTACAGCATGCTCCGCATACCATGCAGCATGAGCCGCATACCTTACAGCATGCTCCGCATACCATACCGCATGCTCCTCAACCCACCGCAGCCCCTCCCACGCTCCAGCACTCTGCTTTTGTTGTTGCTAGCTCCCACACTCCGACTGCGGAGAAGGTTGACGATGCACCCGTGGGCCTACACCTCCCACGGTTGTGCGCCCGGCATGGCTTCCTGCTCTCACACTCTTGTTGTGAGAGCTCCTCCACCCATGCACAAGTCAACCCTGCCAGATGTATGATGACTCCCACACACAGAGCACTCCGTTGCCGTGCGTGAGCTACCACAAGCTGCCGTGTTTTGACACGGTGTGTCAGCCTCCGCAACACACTGTGGTTACCGCCGCTCGCCAGCAGCAAACTAGTCAGTCAGGAGTTGAGGCTTCCCCACACAACTTTGGTTGTTGCCAACTCACAAACTGTCATTCAGTTACATGACGTTGCCTTCTGGTCTGCTACTTATACACCAGTGCTGTATGTCCTCACGCTCCTGTTGTGGTTGACAGTTCAGTTTTTGACAGTTCACAGACTGTCAAGCAGTTTCATAACGTTGCCTTCTGGTCTGCTGCTTTTGCACCAGTGAAACCCTCACTGAGAGAACCTAGCTTTTCTCGGATATGGTTCCTGTAGATGAGAAAGTGCTGTTCTCCCTCCTTCTGATATTCCCTTGAGGACTCTGTCATTTGGAGAGGAGCCTTAAGCTGCTTAGCCTCCTATGGACTTTTATTTAAGCATAACATACTTCCAGGGAGGGTAAATGGTTCCGCTTCAGTCGCTAACCCCGTCTGTTGCCACACCTGCTCCCATAGACCTTGGGCTTTGTTGCAAGACATGCAGTCCAAGCTTAGTCCTTGATAGAGGATTTTTTACGGAGTCAGTGTGTCACTGGGAAGACGTTCAACAACCAGCAGAGGTGACTTGTTGTGACGCAGTGCGGCAACCTCAGCAACCCGATAAGGAGTTGTCTGTACTACCCAGACAGTCTAGACAGTTTCGGGTTGTCGCTGTACTTCCTCGCTTCCCCATGGTTGACAGTTCACAGACTGTGCAGCAGTACCATGATCTTGTGTCCGGCTCCGTCACGCATCCACCAGTGCGACCGGATTCAGCGAGTCAGACGTTGCCCACTCCGTTGCCGTTTCCTCATCAGTTTCGGATGAGGAACCCTCTGATGAGGACATGGCTGAACGAGAAGATCAATCCCCAGCCCTGCTATCCATCCAGAAGATGCTGAAGAAGGAATACGGCCCTGTCAGGCTGTGGATGAGTCTGGTTAGGACACTGTCATCCGTGGTGCATTTGGTGTCACTTGGAAGACTACACCTCCGTCCTCTTCGGTTTCATCTAGCTCTTCACTGGAAAAGGACAAGACGCTACAAGCGGTCTCGATCCCGGTTTCCGGAAGATAAGTCTGGTCTAACCTGAGGAAAGGACTTTATCAACCTTTTATAGGGTCTTCCCCTGACTGTTCAGACTCCCAACCACGTTCTCTTCTCAGACGCATCGGACGTAGGCTGGGGTGCGACCTTAGGCGGTAGGGAATGCTCGGGATTATGGAACTCGCGTCAAAGGACAATGCATTTTAACTGCAAGAAGCTTCTGGCAGTAAGTCTGACCTGGAAAAGCTTCAGGTCTCTCCTTCAAGACAAAGTAATGGAGGTCAACACGGACAACTCCCTGCTTTGATGTTCATCTCCTAGCAAGGAGGGACCTACTCTCTGACATGGTGCGAGTTCGCTAGTGACCTCCTCTCCTGTTCAACAGGTCTTGACTTTTCACTAGTAACAAATTTCTTCCAAGGCAACTTGAATGTCTTAGCAGTTTGTCTCAGTAGGAAGGGACAATAATTCCAACATATTGGACCCTCCACAGAGATGTATGCAAGAGACTTTGGGTCACTTGGGGCCATCCAACCATGGATCTCTTCGCAACCTCGATGTCCAAGAGGCTCTCAACAGACCCAGCAGTGGTTCTTTTAGATGCCTTTCTACTAGATTAGTCTCATCTAGATCTATATGCATTCCCTCCGTTCTAGTTTGTCAACAAGGTACTGCAGAAGTTCGCCTCTCACGTTGGGACAAAGTTGACACTAGTTGCTTCCCTCTGGCCCGCGAGAGAATAACTTACCGAGGTACTTCGATGGCTAGTAGACGTTCCCAGAACTCTTCCCCTAAGGGTGGACCTGCTACGTCTGCCACGCGTAAGAAGGTACTCCAAGGCCTCCACGCTCTTCGTCTCACTGCCTTCAGAGTATCGAAAGACTCTCGAGAACTAGAGGTTTTTCGAAGGAGGCAACCAGAGCGATTGTTAGAGCAAGGAGAACATCCACCCTTAGAGTCTACCAATCGAAGTGGGGAATCTTCCTAAACTGGTGCAAGTCAGTATCCGTATCCTCGACCAGTACCTCTGTAACTCAAATAGCTGACTTCCTCTTATATCTGAGAAAAGAGCGATCTCTTTCAGCTCCCACTTTCAAGGGTTACAGAAGCTTGTTGGCATCAGTCTTCCGTCACAGAGGCTTAGATCTTTTTAACAATAAAGATCTACAGGACCTCCTTAAGTCTTTTGAGACCACGAAGGAGCGTCGTTTGGTTACACCTGGTTGGAATTTAGACGTGGTTCTAAGATTCCTTATGTTAGACAGGTTCGAACCACTTCAATCAGCCTCCCTGAAAGATCTCACCTTTAAGACTCTTTTCCTGATATGCTTTACCAGCTAAAAGAGTCAGTGAGATTCATGCCTTCAGCAAGAACATCGGATTTTCATCCGAAACGGCTACATGTTCTACATCTTGGTTTTCTAGCCAAACACGAGCTGCCTTCTCGGCCTTGACCAATATCGTTCGTTATTCCAAACTTATCGATATGGTTGGAAAGGAACTAGAAAGAGTATTATGTCCTGTAGAGCTCTTAAGTTCTTTTTTAAAAACCTTTATGAGGCCCGTCTGAAGCTTTATGGTGTTCAGTTAAGAATTCATCTTTGCCTATGTCAGAGAATTCTTTATCCTATTATTTTCAGACTGTTAATACGAGAAGCTCATTCCCTTCTGAATGAGGAAGACCAAGCTTGGCTGAAGGTAAGGACACACGAAGTTAGAGCTATCACAACTTCCGTGACCTTTTAATAAAATAGATCTCTGCAAAATATTTTCGACGCAACCTTTTGGAAAAGCTAATCAGTGTTCGCATCTTTTATCTTAAGAATGTCCAGTCTCTTTACGAGAACTGCTACACTCTGGGACCATTCGTAGCAACGAGTGCAGTAGTGGTGGGGGCTCCACCACTACAATTCCCTAATTCCAGAACCTTTTTAATCTTTCTCTTGAAATATTTCTGGGTTGTCCGGAAGGCTAAGAAGCCTTCCGCATCCTGGTTGATTTGGCGGGTGGTCAAATTCTTTCTTGAGAAGCGCCTAGATTAGAGGTTGTGATGAGGTCCTTTAGTATGGGTTGCAGCCCTTAATACTTCAGCACCTAAGAGTCGCTCAGCATCCTAAGAGGATCGCTAGGCTCAGTAAGGAAGACGTACTTAAAAAGGCAGAGTAATGGTTCAAGTCGACTTCCTTACCAGGTACTTATTTATTTTATGTTTGTTATTTTGAATAACGGCTAAAATAAGATACGGGATACTTAGCTTCTTTGTTAACATGTATGCTGGTCTCCACCCACCACCCTGGGTGTGAATCAGCTACATGATCATCGGGTAAGATTAATATTGAAAAATGTTATTTTCATTAGTAAAATAAATTTTTGAATATACTTACCCGATGATCATGAATTTAAGGACCCGCCCTTCCTCCCCATAGAGAACCAGTGGACCGAGGAGAAAATTGAGTTCTTGTTGACAAGAAGTACTTGAGTACCTGCTCACAGATGGCGCTGTTGTGTACACCCCCACCTGTATAGCGATCGCTGGCGTATCCCGACCGTAGATTTCTGTCGGGCAACAGAGTTGACAGCTACATGATCATCGGGTAAGTATATTCAAAAATTTATTTTACTAATGAAAATAACATTTTTTATTACAATTAAATTAACTGAAGTTACTGTATGGTAAGAAAATTTAGTTTAAAAAGTTTTAGTTAGAAGTTTTGAAGTTCCATGTGCACTTTAAAAGTGGAAATCCTTTTGTTGACTTTACAAAATTGGCTTTTGTCTATTATTTGTAATATTATCAGATTTTTTACAGATGACATTTTCATTCACAGAGTAATCGTCTAACTAAGTTGGAGGGTTTGGGCCGTCTAGTCAATTTAGAGCAGCTGTATTGTTCCCACAATGGTATAGAGGTTCTTGAAAACTTGGATAATAATGCCAAGCTTGAAACCTTAGACATGGCAGTAAACAGAATAAAAAAGATCGAAAATATTAATCATTTAATCCAGCTAGAAGAATTTTGGGTAAGTCTAAAACTCTTTTAATAATTTCAAGATTTTAAGTTAAGATGTACAACCAGAAATAGTCAATACTGTATAGTGTATTTTGACCCTTGGTCACTGATTCTGTTTGGCTGGTGCTATAGAATAATATATTTGTTCTTATGCAAATACAAACCCTTCATCTTTATTTTGGAGTATAATTTTAACGGCCATTGAATCGTTAACAAGGTACAGTATTATTATTATTATTATTATTATTATTATTATTATTATTATTAAATGCTAAGCTACAACCCTAGTTAGAAAAGCAGGATGCTATTAGCGCCAGGGCCCCAACAGGGAAAATAGCCCAGTGAGGAAAGGAAACAGGGAAAAATAAAATATTTTAAGAGTAATAACATTAAAATAAATATTTTCTATATAATTGATAAAAACTCTATCAAAACAAGAGGAAGAGAAACTAGATAGAATAGTGTGCCCGAGTGTACCCTCAAGCAAGAGAACTCTAAACCAAGACAGTGGAAGACCATGGCACAGAGGCTATGGCACTACCCAAGACTAAAGAACAATGGTTTGATTTTGGAGCGTCCTTTTCCTAGAAGAGCTGCTTACCGTAGCTAAAGAGTCTCTTCTACCCTTACCAAGAGGAATGTGGCCACTGGACAATTACATTGTAGTAGTTAACCCCTTGGGTGAAGAAGAATTGTTTCGTAATCTCAGTGTTGTCAGGTGTATGAGGACAGAGGAGAATCTGTAAAGAATAGGCCAGATTTTTTGGTGTCTGTGTAGGCAAAGGGAAAGAACCGTAACCAGAGAGAAGGATACAGTGCAATACTGTCTGGCCAGTCAAAGGACCCCATAACTCTCCAGCGGTAGCATCTCAACGGGCGGCTGATGCCCTGGCCAACCTACTACTAAAATCCAAAACTTCTTAAACACTGATTCTCCAACTGAGGATTCAATTATACCATTTTGAAGTGTGCAATACAAATTCTTTAAAAAGCCATGCTCCCTAAATGTATTTCTTGTAAAGCAGAGGATGAAGTATCTAGATATGCTGATAGATTGGTAGTAGCAAGAGTCTTTCCTCAGCAGATGTAAAGAGGCAGTGCAACAACAGTTGTCTTACAAAAAAAAACTTCCTGCTTAGCTGTGGCAGAGTCTTTCCTTGGGCAGACTTGTTTCACATAGGTGACTCCACCAGCACTCACTTCAGTGGTGTGTGTGTGAGGTATCATTGGTTAGTAGCCAGTAATCTTTCATCTCATTGTGTTTCATTGGAGCAGGAGGTTCTAGAAGATCTTTCTGGATTACAAAAACCTCACCAGAGGAGTTCCACTCAACTCTCTAATACCTCAAGAGATGCCTCTGATAAAGTGTGTGGTTAAGGGAAGGATTTGCGCATCAACTTGTTAGAAGTATAATGAGCATTCCTTGAATTACATACATTCCAACTGCATTTGATAGGACATTCAGTAATATTGAGGAGCATCAACATTGAGGAATGACAACACTTCAGTTGTAGCTTGCATATGCAAGTAAGAAGGCACAGCTTTGCTCAGCCTAAATAATTTGATGAAGCATATGCACGTTTGGGCATTGGACAACACTACAGAGATGTTAGTGATGTACATTTGAGGCTGAAGGAATGTAGTAGCAGACACGTTCAGTTGCCATAGGGAGAAAATATGATCAGGCTGGTCCCTACATCCTTGCTTGGTGGAAAAACTTGCCCTCTGCGGGTCACTGGTGATCAATCTGTTCACCAACTGGTAGAACAGGAAATTCCTGTTGTTATGCTTCCTTATTCGAGATCCATAACAGTGTTCAAGGATGCATTCCAATACTAGGACAACCAGGTCGTGTATGCCTTTCCTCCCTAGACTGGGACAGGACTCGTTTTCTCAAGTCTTTTACGTGTCCCATATGAGCCCTTTAAAAGATTGTCAGATAAAGACTTGACTGTCATTTTGTACTAGAGTGGATATTTTGATGGATGGAAGGAGGTCTTCAGTTTTTGTACTTGAGGTCAAGGCCTAAACTCAGAAGTATGTAGTGCACAGCTCCAGGTTTGAGTCATCCATTTCTTCAGTGGAAAAAGCTTGCAGAGACAATCATAAGGAGTTGCTTCTCTTTCCTTTGATGGTGGTGAAATACTGTTTGAAGAGAACTTGATTCTGCAGGCCTGAGCACCAGAGAGACTTTTAGCACATTCAGGGTCAAGAAGATATCAAAGAACAATGTTCATTTTGACACCATGAGGCCTTCAATCAAGCGTACCCCTCAATGAGTAATGGAGACACAGGTCTCGCTCAAGCAATAGCTCACAAAGTCAGGGGTATTGTTATAATGCTTAGCCTTCAGAGAGCCTGTTGGTAGTACAGGTATTGAAGGTTGGAGTCAGGAAATGTCAGACATCCTTCACACCACCAACAAGTCCTTGAATACCTTTATGCTTGGCCCTGTGGTGGCTGCTCAGCAGGTTGTTTGATTAGCCCAGCTCCCTCATAGAGCAAGAATCATCTGAGAATGCAAGTAAATAACTGACTTCTATTCCTTCACCTTCCTCTTCTCTTAGTGGATTTGTAGAAAAGTATATTCCCATCCTCCTCATGAGGGGGAGGAAAATTTTATACCAAACCTATTGCTCGTCTTAAGCGAAATGTACTTTCTGACTGCATATCGTGAAGGGATATAGGTTCCTCCATTGACCAAATATCAGACAATGTCTTAAGTATGGATCTAATGGGAAGTTCAACTAATTAATAACTGTCTCCTATGAGGAGGTTAGATCAATCTGCAACTAAAGCGGATGGGTTCTGTGCGTTGCAGCCCGTGAAGAGGTGCTATGACGAATCATCACGCGGTCACATATATAGACGGACGGACATGATGTGGTGAGATGAAATGAAAGCAGCAATGATGGCTGGGAAGGAGTCCAAAGAAGAAGTCCAGGGATGATGCAAAGCAAGTCTCACTGTTGTCCTAAACCTGGTCCTTCTCGGTCCTGCAGAAAGTATTTTTTCTTAGAGATCCTTTCGGAATAGCTTCCAAACAGGTAGTAATGTCTCCTACTTCAAGTTACACTTACCTCTTCAATCAACCCTCTCAGTCCCAGTACTAAGGTCAGACAAATGGATGGGGTCTCTCCGCACCACCCGTGGATATTTATAAGTAACTCATTAACGTTTCAATGGCCCTTCCAGCTCATGCTAGTCATACTCCTATTTGAAAATACAAATTACTTCAAAATTTTTGATTTTATGAGATTTTTTAGTGGACTTAGTTTTATAGATTTGTTTCATTTTTGCCTGATATTGAAAAAAAGTTGAACTTTTAAAATTTTAACCACTATTGATAATAGACGGTACAGCATTATCTGGAATTTAACTCTAGATACTTAACCACATGACCTAAATTTATGGCTTGGAAGCAGGTATCATGAGTCTGTGGGCCTGCCTAAAAATCATTTGTCTGTTTATGTAGGGTAAATCATAAAATCTATAGGAAGACTTTAATGAAATGTTATAGATTTACTTGTAACACAAACTGAAGCTGTCTGTGCTGTAAATATTTGTATCCCAAATTTACAATGTAGAAATAAAATAGGTGATAAAAGTTTAGAGGTTTTGAAAAGCGTTTATATTATTCCAAAAACAAACGGTTTTCATCTCCCAACTACTTTTTCTGTGGGTTACTGAATGAAGCTGTGTGAAGATGATTTAAACATAGCAAAATATTGGATAAATATCCTTTTGTGTCTCATCCATGTTTACTGTCTCTTTTTTTGACTAGGCTGTAATTGATATTATTAAATTTTTTTAAATCTAGTAGTTTTGAGGTCTTTTGACTTGGGTCTAAAGAAAATATTCAATATTCCCACCCTTGGAAAAATTTAATGGATAATTTCTTGTGAATTATTCCATTATCTTTATCATTTAGTGCATCAAAGCACACCATTACCTGATAGTTTTTCAATATTTAACTTAGCCGGTGATTATATAGCTGCAACTCTGTTGCCAGACAGACAACTCTACGGTAAAAACTCGCCAGCGATCGCTACACAGGTTGCGGGTGTGCCCAACAGCGCCATCTGTCGTCCAGATACCCAGTACTCAATGTAAACAAAGACTCAATTTTCTCTCTGTCGAGCTATCGACAAGACGTACTTACTCGCTGTTGCTAAACTGGAGTTTTTTCACAACTAATTGGTGAAGTACTTTATTCTAGTTTTGAGCTTTCGCTATGCAGGTGTTTTATCTTCATCTTAAATCTTGAACTCGTTTTGGATAGATTTAATTATGGTGACAAAGAGAGTATGGACTTTCTTTCACTTTTAAATGGCCGACCCTTCCCTTAGACGGAAGTGTGTTTAGGCTTTTAGTAATTATCTTATCACGTTATAGATTTTCCTCTATATATTTTATATCTCTCCGCCTTTATTAGGCCTCTTCGATTAACTTTCCATTTATTATAAACATATAAAAATAAATTTTAATGTTTTGTTTATATAGACCTTTCCTGAGAGTAGGCGGTCCTAACTTGGAAACCGAAGTTAATCAACGTTGAGCCCTTTATATCGTAATTAGTTTTTAAAGAGCTAAGGATTTAAAACTTTTTAAATGTAATATTTTATGAAAGAATTTCTTTGTTAGTCTTCGTACTGTTTTCAAAGATGAACTAACGTTTAGTTTATTTATGCTACGCAGTTGTTGACGTTCAGGACGTTCAACATGCGCTCTATCGTTACGATAGAGAGAGAGTGTATCACGGTTTCACTTTGCAGTAAGAGTAAATCGATTCTGACGTTTTGTTCATTCTTTCTTAGCTTAAATGTTTTAAATTCTATTTTTCAATATTAATCTTACCCGATAATCATGTAGCTGTCAACTCTGTTGCCGACAGAAATCTACGGTCGGGATACGCCAGCGATCGCTATACAGGTGGGGGTGAACACCACAGCGCCATCTGTGGTCAGGTACTCTAGTACTTCTTGTCAACACCACCTCAATTTTTCCTCTGTCGTGCCTCCGGCTAGACCTACATGGATACGCTGTTGATTCTGGAGTTATTGCTCACGATTTGGTGATGTATTTGCTCTAGAGTTTAGCCTTCGCTATTCAGGAAGCTATATCATTAGCTTAGCAAGTTTTTGGATTTAATTTTTGATTTAATTTTGGTACGAAGAGAGTATGAACTCTCTTTCACTTTTAAATGGCCGACCCTTCCCTTAGACGGAAGTGTTGGTGTCGAAGAGAGTATAGACTCTCTTAATTTTGCTTAACAAAGTTATAGATTTATTTTATATCTCTCCGCCTTTTATAGGCCTCTTTGATTAACTTCCTTTTATTATAAACTTATTAAAATTAATTTTTATATTTGTTTATATTCGACCTTTCCTAATAGTAGGCGGTCTTTTCTTGGAACCGAAGTTAATTAACTTTGAGCCCGTCATTTCGTTTTTACCTGTTAACATATTATGCTATTTTAATGTTTTTGAAAGAATTTCTTTGATAGTCTTGTACTGTTTTCAAAGTTGAACTAACGTTTTGTTTTGTCTCTGCAGTTGTTGACGTTCAGAACGTTCAACTTGCGCTCTATCGTTACGATAGAGAGAGAGTCTATCACGGTGTCACGTTGCAGTAAGAGTAAACCGATTCTAGCGTTTTGTTCATTCTTTCTTAGCTTAAATGGTTCTATTCTAATAAAGGAACTTTTTATTTGGGAAACCTTTCAGTTTTTTTTTTCCTTTAACAATAATATGTTTTAACGATATATATAATTGGGCTCTTCTCTCAGGTGCTAAGTCAAGAGAGAGAGAGAGAGAGATAGAGACGGAGGGAGAGAGAGGAGGATAAACGTTTCGTTCAAGCGGGTAACGTTGTTATCGTTTTTGCTCTTCTCCCTAGTCTCTTTAGGGGAAGAAGGTAAACGTTTCTAGAGTTTTATTCTTGTTCTCAGACTTTATGCGGTGAGAGATTTTAAACGTAGTTTATTTGATCTAGTGTTTAATCTCTTTTCCAGCCACTGAATTATTTATCTTTCATTATGTTTTTCTGTTCCTGTTTTCGCAATTACTAACTTTTAATGAAGGATAGAATTGCGTGTTTCAGGTACAAACCACTTAAAGTTTCGAGTTCAGTGAAATAAGTGCAAACAGAAAATCAAAAGTGATACAGTGATAAGCGCAAAGTGTTACAGTGTTGCGTTCGAGGGTTCGTCTGTTCGTGCCAGTTGTTCGCCTAGTCTGGGACCTCTTACAAGCTCCCAAGCCCAGGGGAGAAGTAATGTCGAAGGACTTATGGGTTCAGCAGGCCTTGATCGACGAACAGACGTTTCCCTCCGTGGTTTCGGGTGTAACCAACTCACGTAGCCGACGTGATCACCCCACCCACACAAAGACGAGAGAGCCCATTTATTCCTCGTCTGCGGAAGAGGTTTCTCGCAGAAACCATGGACCAAATCTTGCAGCTTTTAAGTGCAAGTCGGTCCCTTCCGCGCAAGTCCAACTCCTAGGTGGTGCCATTAGCACTGGGTCAGTTCGGACTTGCTGCAGTACGACAACTGCACACCTCCCAGAGAGGCAAGGTGGTATCGCAACAGACAGTAACTCCGTCTGTTGCCGCACCAGCTGTTTTAGACCCTCAGTTTCAACGGACAGTAGCTCCGTTTGTTGTCGTCTTTCTTAAACTCTAGTGGTCTATGCTGCTGACAATGCAGTCTCAGCTTGCGGTGTTGATGCAGGAGTTTCAGGCAGAGAAGGTTAACACACCTCCTCCTGCGAGCGCTCCTCCACCTCTACGCAGTCCAGCCTGCCAGACGTATGATGTTGAGGTTCCTCAAGCTACCTCCATACGTGAGCTGCCGCATTGGGAGTTGCCAGATACCAGCTCTGTGCAGCAACCTCCACTTTCCTTGAGGCAGGAGCCTCTTGCCACGCGGCAACCTCCTCAACACTTGAGGCAGGAGCCTTTTGCTTTGCAGCAACCTCCTCTACCCTTGAGGTAGGAGACTCATGCGTTGCGACTACCTCCTCCATCCTCGAGGCAGCTACCTCTTGCGGTGCGACAACCTCCACCATCCTCGAGGCAGCAACCTCAACTCCACCTCTGCGCAGTCCACCCTGCCAGACGTATGATGTTGAGGTTCCTCAACCTACCTCCACGCGTGAGCTGCCGCATTGGGAGTTGCCAGATACCAGCGCTATGCGGCAACCTCCACCATCCTTGAGGCAGCAACCTCAACTCTTGCGGCAGCCACCTCCACTCTTGAGGCAAGAACCTCAACTCTTGAATGGGCTCTCGTGGCATGGTTGGTTTCGACCTGGCCTTTCATTAGAAGGGGCTAGCGTTCGATCCCAAGTATGAGGTAGAAATTTATTTCTATTTGAACACGATGTTGTGTTGATATTTATCCATATTGACTCATTAGGGGTAATTTGAATGAATTACTACCAATTGTGTCACGTGGTGGCCCGGGGAAATCTGGTAAAACTCGCTGGTAAAGAGACTGATGTCTCACCAGGTAAATCCTCGGACAGCTAGATTAGTGTCAGGTTCAGATTTTTTTTTAAAAATCCTCCTCTACCTATGAGGCAGCCTCATGCTTATGAGGAGCCTCATGCTATGCGGCATCCTCCTCAAACCATGAGGGAAAAGCCTCATGCTATGCGGCAACCGCCTCAACCCATGAGGCATCCTCCTCAACGCATGCGGCATAAGCCTCATCCCTTGCAGCTTGAGCCTCCTCCCATGCAGCATGAGTCTCATACCATGCAGCATGAGCCTCATCCCATGCAGCATGAGCCTCATCCCATGCAGCATGAGCCTCATCCCATGCAGCATAAGCCGCACGCCATGCAACATGCTCTGCTTACCTTACAGCATGCTCTACATACAGCATGCTCTGCATACCTTACCGCATGCTTCTCAGTCACACATCTTTGGTTGTTGCCAACTCACTAGACTATCAAGCAGTTTCATAACGTTGCCTTCTAGTCTGCTGCTTTTGCACCAGTGAAACCCTCACTGAGAGAACTTAGCTTTTCTCGGATATGGTTCCTGTAGATGAGAAAGTGCTATTCTCCCTCCTTCTGATTTTCCCTTGAGGACTCTGTCATTTGGAGAGGAGCCTTTAGCTGCTTAGCCTCCTATGGACTTTTATTTAAGCATAGCATGCTTCCAGGGAGGGTAATGGTTCCACTTCAGTCGCTAACCCCGTCTGTTACCACACCTGCTCCCATAGACCTTGAGCTGTGTTGCAAGACATGCAGTCCAAGCTTAGTCCTTGTTAGAGGATTTTTTGTTTACGGAGTCAGTGTGTCACTGGGAAGACGTTCAACAACCAGCAGAAGTGTCTTGTTGTGACGCAGTGCGGCAACCTCAGCAACCCGATAAGGAGTTGTCTGTACGACCCAGACAGTCTAGACAGCTTCGGGTTGTCACTGTACTTCCTCGCTTGCCCATGGTTGACAGTTCACAGACTGTGCAGCAGTACCATGATCTTGTGTCCGGCTCCGTCAGACGACTAGCTTTTAAGAGCTCCCACAAGTCGTCGCTGTCTGGAGATTCTCAGATGGACTATGGATCTGACCAAGGAACTGGGCCTCCTGGTCAATTTTGAGGAGTCCCAGCTCGTCCCATCCCAGACCATTGTCTACCTGGGTATGGATCTTCAGAGTCGAGCTTTTCGGGCTTTTCCGTCGGCCCCAAAGATATACTAAGCCCTAGATTGCATCCAGAGCATGCTGAGAAGGAACCGATGCTCAGTCAGGTAGTGGATGAGTCTAACAGGGACACTTTCATCGCTGGCACTGTTCATCGAGTTAGGGAGACCCCACCTCCCCCCCTTCAGTATCATCTAGCGGCTCACTGGATAAAGGACATGACGCTAGAGACGATCTCAGTTCTTGTTTCCGAAGAGAGGAGGTCTACTCTCACGTGGTGAAAGAACAGCTTTCTTCTCAAGGAAGTCTACCTTTGGCTGTTCAGAAACCCGACCGCCGTCTCTTCTCTGACGCATCAGACACGGGCTGGGGTGCGACTTTGAACGGACAGGAATGCTCGGGAACATGGAATCAGGAGCTAAGGACCATTCACATCTATTGCAAGGAGCTGTTGGCGGTTCATCTGACCTTGATAAACTTCAAGTCCCTCCAGCTTAACAAGGTGGTGGAGGTGGACTCTGACAACACCACAGCCTTGGCTTACATCTCCAAGCAGGGAGGGACTCATTCGTGGAAGTTGTTCTACATCGCAAGGGACCTCCTCATCTGGTTAAAAGATCGAAAGCTCACGCTGGTAACGAGGTTCATTCAGGGCGATATGAATGTCATGGCAGATCGCCTTAGCCGGAAGGGTCAGGTCATCCCCACAGAGTGGACCCTTCACAAGAATGTTTGCAGCAGACTTTGGGCCCTGTGGGGTCAGCCAACCATAGATCTGTTCGCTACTTCGATAACCTAGAGGCTCCCGTTGTATTGTTCTCCGATTCCAGACCCAGCAGCAGTTCACGTGGATGCTTTTCTGCTGGATTGGTCCCATCTCGACCTGTATGCATTCCCGCCGTTCAAGATTGTCAACAGGGTACTTCAGAAGTTCGCCTCTCGCAAAGGGACACGGCTGACGTTGGTTGGCTCCGCTCTGGCCCGCGAGAGAATGGTTCATAGAGGTACTGCAATGGCTGGTCGACATTCCCAGGACTCTTCCTCTAGGAGTGGACCTTCTACGTCTACCTCACGTAAAGAAGGTACATCCAAACCTCCACGCTCTTCGTCTGACTGCCTTCAGACTTTCGAAAGACTCTCAAGAGCTAGGGGCTTTTCGAAGGAGGCAGCCAGAGCGATTGCCAGAGCAAGGAGGACATCCACTCTCAGAGTCTATCAGTCTAAAGGGGAAGTCTTCCGAAGCTGGTACAAGGCCAATGCAGTTTCCTCATCCAGTACCACTGTAACCCAGATTGCTGACTTCCTGTTACATCTAAGGAACGTAAGATCCCTTTCAGCTCCTACGATTAAGGGTTACAGAAGTATGTTGGCAGCGGTTTTCCGCCACAGAGGCTTGGGTCTTTCCACCAACAAAGATCTACAGGACCTCCTTAGGTCTTTTAAGACCTCAAAGGAACGTCGGTTGTCCACTCCAGGCTGGAATCTAGACGTGGTCCTAAGGTTCCTTATGTCATCAAGATTTGAACCTCTCCAATCAGCCTCTTTTAAGGACCTCACATTAAAAACTCTTTTCCTCGTGTGCTTGACAACAGCTAAAAGAGTAAGTGAGATCCACGCCTTCAGCAGGAACATAGTTTTCACATCTGAAACGGCTACATGTTCCTTGCAGCTCGGTTTTTTGCTAAAACGAGCTTCCTTCACGTCCTTGGCCTAAGTCGTTCGAGATCCCAAGCCTGTCCAACTTGGTGGGGGACGAACTGGAGAGAGTACTTTGCCCAGTTAGAGCTCTTAGGTACTATCTAAAAAGGTCATAACCTTTACGAGGACAATCAGAAGCCTTATGGTGGGCTATCAAGAAGCTTTCTCTTCCAAGGTCTAAGAACTCAGTTTCTTACCTATTCAGGCTCCTGATTAGGGAAGCACATTCTCATCTGAAGGAAGAAGACCTTGCTTTGCTGAAGGTAAGGACACATGAAGTGAGAGCTGTGGCTACTTCAGTGGCCCTCTAACAGAACCGTTCTCTGCAGAGTGTTATGGATGCAACCTATTGGAGAAGCAAGTCAGTGTTCGCATCATTCTATCTCAAAGATGTCCAGTCTCTTTACGAGAACTGCTACACCCTGGGACCATTCGTAGCAACGAATGCAGTGCAGTAGTAGGCGGGGGCTCAGCCACTACATTCCCATAATCCCATAACCTTTTTAACCTTTCTCTTGAATACTTTTTATGGGTTGTACGGTTGGCTAAGAAGCCTTCCACATCCTTGTTGATTTGGCGGGTGGTCAATTCTTTCTTGAGAAGCGCCGAGGTTAAAGGTTGTGATGAGGTCCTTTAGTATGGGTTGCAGCCCTTTATACTTCAGCACCTAAGAGTCGTTCAGCATCCTAAGAGGACCGCTACGCTCAGTAAGAAAGACGTACTTAATAAAGGCAGAGTAATGGTTCAAGTCGTCTTCCTTACCAGGTACTTATTTATTTTATGTTATTTTTGAATAACTAATAAAATAAAATACGGGATACTTAGCTTCTGTGTTAACATGTATGCTGGTCTCCACCCACCACCCTGGGTGTGAATCAGCTACATGATTATCGGGTAAGATTAATATTGAAAAATGTTATTTTCATTAGTAAAATAAATTTTTGAATATACTTACCCGATAATCATGATTTAATTGACCCACCCTTCCTCCCCATAGAGAACCAGTGGACCGAGGAAAAAATTGAGGTGGTGTTGACAAGAAGTACTAGAGTACCTGACCACAGATGGCGCTGTGGTGTTCACCCCCACCTGTATAGCGATCGCTGGCGTATCCCGACCGTAGATTTCTGTCGGTAACAGAGTTGACAGCTACATGATTATCGGGTAAGTATATTCAAAAATTTATTTTACTAATGAAAATAACATTTTAAAGGAACTTTTTATTTGAAAAACCTTTCAGTTTTTTCCTTTAGTCAAATAACATGTTTTTTTGACGAAATATAATTGGGCTCTTCTCTTAGGTGCGAAATCAAGAGAGAAAGAGAGAGAGAGATAGAGACGGAGGGAGAGAGAGGAGAGAAAACGTTCCGTTCAAGCGGGTAACGTTGTTCTCGAGTTACTCTCGTCCCTAGTCGCTGTACGGGGAGGAAGGATAAAACGTTTTTAGTTTTTTATTCTCGTCCCCAGGCTATGTGCGGTGAGAGATTGAAAACGTAGTTATATGAACTAGTGTTTAGTCTCTTTCCCAGCCACTGATTTTTTTATCTTAAAATATGTTTTCTGTTTTTTGCTGGTATTAATTAGTCCGGGACCTCTTGCATGCTCCCAAGCCCAGGGGAGAAGTAATGTCAAACGACTTATGGGTTCGAGAGGCCTTGATCAACGAACAGACGTTTTCCCTCTATGGTATCGGGTGTATCTTACCAAGATCTCCCCTACCATAAGACGAGAGAGACGTTGTTTCTCCTCGTCATCCGAAGGCTTTTCGCATAAGAAACCTGTCACAAGGTTTCGAAGCCCTTAAGCGAAAGTCAGTCCTTTCAGGACAGGTCCAGCGTCCTGGTTACAACCATTAGGACAGCTCTGACCCTATGCAGTCATCGGATAACTGCTCGCCGCCTAACAAAAGCGTAACACAGACTCCGAGAGTCTTTTTTTGTTGGCAAAGTGTTGCGGTCACAGACGTTACCCTCGTCTCTTACCACAACCATTTCCGTTGATCCTTAATGGGTTGTATGGCAAGACATGCAGTATATGCTTGCCTCCCTTATGGAAGACTATTCTGCCGATTAGTCCGTTGAGTCTAGCCGTTTATCTCATCGATATCCTGGCTTTCAGCCAACCTAACGTTCCTTTGTGCTTACTGTTGACGTTGGCGTAGCTTAGTCACGTCAGTCAGGTTGTTTAGAACCACACTCGATGCGGTCTCGTGTGGTTTTTCAGCCGCATTTGGACGTTAGGCCACTTGCTGATGCTCCTGTTGACGTTCAAGACGTTCACTAACAATCGGAGTTGACTTGTTTTGACGCTGTGCGTCAACCTCCGCATTCTAGAGTTGTTTTGACTGCTCAGTCTAGGCAGTCAAAGCAGTCTCGAGTGGACGCTGTGCGTCCTCACGCACCTGATGTGGTTGACATTTCAGTTGTTGACAGTTCAGTTGTTGACAGTTCACAGACTGTCAAGCAGTTACATGACGTTGCGTTCTGGTCCGCTACTAATGCACCAGTGAGTGTGGACTCTGCTTGTAAAGCATTGCCACCATGGTAGGTCTCTCCCTTGCTTGAGACTCAGCTTTTATCGGACAAGGTTCCTGTAGATGAGGAAGTTGCTGTTCCCCCTCCTACTGATATTCCCTTGAGGACTCTGTCAGATGGAGAGGAGCCTAAAGCTGCTTAGCCTCCTATGGACTTTAATTAAATCATGATGATTTTTTTTAAGGATCTTTGTCCGGATCTTTTTGTAACTGCTGCTCCTCGTTCGCCTAAACGTCAGAGCTTACACTAGGCCTAGCTACTTCGAAGCCGTTGTTTTTAAGCTAGTGCTCTCTCGCTCTCCTAGAGAGCTTTACGTTGGCTAGGCGACTGGTTTTTCACCAGGAGGAGTTTGGGGGATACAGCCTTTGCTTTCCCTTCTTTTAAACTGGTTTATAGAGCGAGAGTCTGATATGACACGAGAGAAGTTCTCGGCTTGGGAGTTCATGCCTCTGCCCAGATAGACTTCTCAATTCTCGTAGACTCTCCCTGGCGCCTGGCCAGGAGACGCTCCAAGTTGTTTACAGGTCAACTTCACAGCTGTTTTCGAGCCTTTGAAGTTTTGCTGTACAATTATGTCATGCATAACAAGGCTTTCAGGGATGGTAAGCGGTACCGCCTCAGTCGCTAACCCCGTCTGTTGCCACACCTGCTCCCGTAGACCCTAAATGGGCTTTGCTGCAAGACATGCAGTCCAAGCTTGCGTCCTTGATAGAGGACTTTAATGCGGAGAAGGTTGCTACCGAACCTTCTGGCCAACAACCTTCCAACCGGTCGGTTGTGCGCCCTGTTGACGCTGAGGTAACCTACTCGCGTCTGCCAGTTGAGGTGGTTCCTCCACCGATGCGACCCAGTGTGGGTTGCCAGCCGCACGTTGACGTTAAGCGACGCTCGGAGGTGGTTGTTGACGTTCAGGACGTTCAACAACCAGCAGAGGTGACTTGTTTTGACGCAGTGCGTCAACCTCAGCAACCCGGTAGGGTGTTGACTGCACAACCCAGACGGTCTAGACAGTCTCGGGTTGACGCTGTGCTTCCTCGCGCACCCATGGTTGTTGACAGTTCACAGACTGTGCAGCAGTTCCATGATGTTGCGTCCGGCTCCGTCATGCATCCACCAGTGCGACCGGACTCAGCGAGCCAGACGTTGCCCACTCCGTTGCCGTTTCCTCATCAGTTTTCGGATGAGGAACCCTCTGATGAGGACGTTGCTGAACAACAAGACGATCAGCCCCCAGAATAGATCAAGCCCTGCTATCCATCCAGAAGATGCTGAAGAAGGAACGCTGCTCAGTCAGGCTGTGGATGAGTCTGGTAGGGACGCTGTCATCCGTGGAACAATTTGTGTCACTAGGAAGACTACACCTCCGTCCTCTTCAATACCATCTAGCTTTTCACTGGAAAAAGGACAAGACGCTAGAAGCGGTCTCGATCCCGGTTTCCGAAAAGATAAAGTCTTGTCTGACTTGGTGGAAGGACAATATCAACCTAAGAGAGGGTCTTCCCCTGGCTGTTCAGACTCCCAACCACGTTCTCTTCTCGGACGCATCCGACGTGGGCTGGGGCGCGACACTAGACGGTCGGGAATGCTCAGGACTGTGGAACTCGAGTCAGAGGAGCATGCATATCAACTGCAAGGAGCTGTTGGCAGTACATCTGGCCTTGAAAAGCTTCAAGTCTCTCCTTCGAGGCAAAGTGGTGGAAGTTAACTCGGACATCACCACGGCCTTGGCGTACATCTCCAAACAAGGAGGTACCCACTCACTGACGTTGTACGAGATCGCAAGGGACCTGCTCATCTGGTCAAAAAGTCAAGACATCTCCCTAGTAACGAGGTTCATCCAAGGCGACTTGAACGTCATAGCAGATTGTCTCAGTCGGAAAGGGCAAGTAATTCCAACCGAATGGACCCTCCACAAGGATGTGTGCAAGAGACTTTGGGTCACTTGGGGGTAAAACCATCCATAGATCTCTTTGCAACCTCGCTGACCAAGAAGCTTCCAATCTATTGCTCTCCAGTCCCGGACCCAGCAGCAATACATATAGATGCTTTCCTCCTAGATTGGTCACATCTGGATCTCTACGCATTCCCACCGTTCAAGATTGTCAACAAGGTACTGCAGAAGTTCGCCTCTCACGAAGGGACAAGGTTGACGTTAGTTGCTTCCCTTTGGCCCGCGAGAGAATGGTTCACCGAGATACTTCGATGGTTAGTAGATGTTCCCAGTAGTCTTCCTCTAAGGGTAGACCTTCTACGTCAGCCACACGTAAAGAAGGTACTCCAAAGCCTCCACGCTCTTCGTCTGACTGCCTTCAGACTATCGAAAGACTCTCGAGAGCTAGAGGCTTTTCGAAGGAAGCAGCCAGTGCGATTGCTAGAGCAAGGAGAGCTTCTTCCATTAGAGTCTACCAATCGAAGTGGGAAGTCTTCCGAGACTGGTGCAAGTCAGTTTCTGTATCCTCGACCAGTACCTCTGTAGCTCAAATAGCTGTTTTTCTCTTATACCTGAGAAAAGGACGATCCCTTTCAGCTCCCACTATCAAGGGCTACAGAAGCATGTTGGCATCGGTCTTCCGGCATAGAGGCTTAGATCTTTCCAAACATAAAGATCTGCAAGACCTTAAGTCTTTTGAGACCACCAAGGAGCGTCGTTTGGCTACCCCGGGATGGAATTTAGACGTGGTACTAAGATTCTTCATGTCAGATAGGTTGGAGCCGTTACAATCAGCCTCCCTGAAAGATCTCACTCTTAAGACTCTTTTCCTGGTATGCTTAGCATCGGCTAAAAGAGTCAGTGAGATTCATGCCTTCAGCAAGAACATAGGATTTTCGTCAGAAAAAGCCACTTGTTCGCTACAACTTGGTTTTCTAGCCAAAAATGAGCTGCCTTCTCGGCCTTGGCCTAAATCTTTCCATATCCCCAGCTTATCGGAGATCGTAGGCAATGAACTAGAAAGAGTCTTATGCCCTGTTAGAGCTCTTAAGTTCTATTTAAAGCGTACTAAACCTTTACAAGGCCAATCTGAAGCTTTATGGTGTTCAGTTAAGAAACCATCCTTGCCTTTGTCAAAGAATGCTTGGTCAGACTTTATCAGATTGTTAATACGAGAAGCTCATTCACATCTGAGTGAGGAAGACCGAACTTTGCTTAAGGTGAAGACGCACGAAGTTAGAGCTGTAACAACTTCCGTGGCCTTTAAGCAAAATATATCTCTGCAAAGTATAATGGACGCAACCTATTGGAGAAGCAAGTCAGTGTTCGCGTCATTTTACTTGAAAGATGTCCAGTCTCTTTACAAGAACTGCTACACACTGGGACCATTCGTAGCAGCGAGTGCAGTAGTGGGTGAGGGCTCAACCACTACAATTCCCTAATTCCATACCCTTTTAATCTTTCTCTTGAAATGTTTTTATTGTTGTTTTTTGGGTTGTCCGGAAGGCTAAGAAGCCTTTCGCATCCTGGTTGATTTGGCGGGTGGTCAAAGTCATTTCTTGAGAGCGCCTAGATTAGGGGTTTTGATGAGGTCCTGTTGTATGGGTTGCAACCCTTGATACTTCAGATCCTAGGGGTCGATCAGCATCCTAAGAGGATCGTGAGGCTCCGTAAGGAAGACGTACTTAAAAGGCAGAGTAATTGTTCAAGTCGACTTCCTTACCAGGTACCTATTTATTTTGTTTTTGTTATTTTGATAACTTCTAAAATGAAATAAAAACTCTTAGCTCATAAAAGTGTAAACATATATTGCTGGTCTCTACCCACCCCCCTGGGTGTGAATCAGCTATATAATCACCGGCTAAGTTAAATATTGAAAAATTTTATTTTGATAATAAAATAAGTTTTTGAATATACTTACCCGGTGATTATAAATTAAAGGACCCTCCCTTCCTCCCCAATAGAGACGCAGTGGGACGAGGAGAAAATTGAGTCTTTGTTTACATTGAGTACTGGGTATCTGGACGACAGATGGCGCTGTTGGGCACACCCGCAACCTGTGTAGCGATCGCTGGCGAGTTTTTACCGTAGAGTTGTCTGTCGGGCAACAGAGTTGCAGCTATATAATCACCGGGTAAGTATATTCAAAAATTTATTTTATTATCAAAATAACATTTTATTTCCTTTTCTAAGATTTTGAAATTCTATAGTTCTCTACAATTCTTATGTTGGTCTTTTCTTAAGATTCATTAATTAGGTTAATTTTTATGCGCTTTTATCAACATGGTTGTTACATGAAGCTATCAGTTCACATGCGAAAGTGGGTCAGATGAAATTGTTGAATATCATTATTTGATATATCCGGCCAGAAGATTGAGATGCAATGACCGTTTTAATTTATATTGTTTATGATACATCTATGCAAAAGCGTAAAAGTGCTACTTTTATGCTAAATACACTTAGAAGATAATACCCATACATATAAAAAAGGTGATTATTGAATATTTGTTTAAGTAAGTTTTGTACCACTTTTATTAATTACTTTTATTGTGAAACATCAGGTAATCAGTATTGAAATTGCATATAATCCATATAGGCTACAATGGAGTATTTGTATAAGACAGCTTAGTTTTCATGAGGTAATTTTTGTATCAGTTTTTTTAAGCAGACTAATTGGAAAGAAAGAATAAGTTTTTGTAACTATATCGTTTTGAGGCTTTACATGTACTGAATACAGGGTATTTTTATTAATTAATTTTAATTAAGGTATTTATTAACCTTTCATTACAAGTCTTAAGAATTTTTGTAAGTATATTTTGTTAGTTACTTGAAACTTGCACACTCTATTGTTCTTTTGTCCATTTTCAGTTTAATGGTAATCAGATATCTGACTGGAATGATTTAAAACAACTTGAGAATGCGAAGGGATTGCAGACAGTGTACTTGGAAGGTAATCCTCTGCAAAGGGATCCCAACTACCGACGTAAAATCAAATTGGCTCTTCCATCACTAACGCAGATTGATGCCACACTTTGTCGGTAAGTTTCTTTACAAATATTATTTTAATCATTGTTCAGGTGTGACAGACGAGAAGTATTATAAATAATTCTAATAGAAAATTTAAAAACTTCCTGTTTGCTGTTTAAAGTGCAATAAGGATCTTGTAATTCTTGATTGTTTCAAGATTTTTTAAAGAGGTGTTATGTTTACTGTACTTCCTAGATTACAGTTTACTGATTCCTTAAACCAAATACCCATACTAATAGTGGTTAACTTGCAAGAGATTCAGCTCCATTTTGGGGCACTTCCCTTTTACGGGGTTGTTCTATCACTTACATTTGATTTTTATTGAGTGACTCTCTTCTTTGATTATCAGGCAATTGTCACTGTTTCACCTCGAACACATAATACAGTAATACATCCGTTTACTGTATAAGTAACTCGGAATATGAGCCTTTCGGTATACGAGCACAAAATTTCAAATCAGTATACGACATTGTATCGGTCTGTGAACAAAAATTAGTCCGTATCAACATTTTTTGTGAAGAAATACTAGCAAAACTAACAAGTGGTGCTTAGAAAACGGTCGTACAGCACTCGTATACCACCTACTTGGTATACACGTGATTTTTAGGCCATTTTATTTCGCTTTTGCCTTCATCCCTCCCTTGCTCAGACCTTAATTCTTTCACTCGATCCACAGCACTCATACTGTACCAACATCACCTTATATTATCTTGCAAATATTTAAGCAGTGTTTTTTATGAAGTTGTGACCTCATTTTCTGTTGTAGAATAGGGATCGCTTTTGTTCACCATCAAGTTAAGAGTAACAGTACAGTACAGCATCTAGGCAGTGACCCCTAAAATAATTGAGAAAGAAGAAAAGGGGGAGATGATTACCTTAGAGGTAAAAAAAGGAATGATTGAGAACCATGGTAAAGGTACCCATGTGGTCAACCTTGTCAAAAATACACATACACAAACAAGGCTACGCAAACGTAACTACCAAATAACATGTATTATGATGCGATCTTGTATTTTTGTCATAATACCGCAAGGTGGTTTTCACTCTTTGTAGAAAGTTTTATTCCACTGGCAAATATGACCATATAAATCTCAAAAGAAATTGTCACAATATTGGTTTTCACTGAAACATTACACTAATCAAGCACTGAGTAATGTCTGTGCAAGTACAGTACTATATTTTCCAGAATCTTACTTTCATTTCTTACATCCCTCTTTACCCTTAATCTTTAACAAAGTTTTTAATATTTTACTATCTCTTTCATCAAATCCATTTTCCTTTTAATGGCAGGTTTAGTAAATGACAAAGGGTTATTAACCTCACTGTCTCTGCGATTAGTCTTTTTTTTATTGCTGGTTTCAATCTTACTCTTTGGCAAAGTTCATCTATTTCCCTGTCATCAGCTTTCTAACTATCAGGACACACACCATCAGATCTTTTCTGGTGTCTCAAAAACAAGGAAATGGAAAAGGTGTCTCCCACAACATTTAGATGAACTCAACAGCCCTGAAAAAAAGAAGATAAAATTGGGGGAACAGGCAAATGGGAGGCAGCTCCATTCCTCTCTGCCCGAATCCAGCCTATTTGTCTGTGCTGTTACGAGTGCCAGTAAGATGCTTGCAGCTTCCCCTGTGACACTCTCTCCCCCCCCCCCATTATTGTGATTCCCGTCTGAGCTTTCCTTGTGGTTTTTCCCCCTGGGGGAACTTTATTGGCGATGGTTGCCCAGAGCTATTGATTAATAGCAACTCTGCTTGCAGATCCAGAAGAGAAAATTGGTAAGTGGAAAGAGTGATTATTTCCCCTCCCTCTACCGGCTCTTTCTCGTCCTTCTCTTCCTCTTGCTATTTTGATTCTTAGACTTTTTTTTAAGAAGTTTAAAAATTCCTTGAAGGCCAGCCATAGATGAAAGTCGGGACTCTTGCTGAGGGGCTGGATGGACGACAACCAGATGGTCCGGTACCACAGTCCTGGGATTGATGCACTGGACCAGACCTGCAGCCCCATAACCCAGGTTACCATGGCTACCTGGTAACCCGGAAATGCACAACCCCGTGCGAGCCTGTATCCACTTTCTGTTACCCTGTGAAGGATCAGCTTGGACATACTCTGTCACCCCTCTATTTGGATGGTGGACTCTGCTCCCTTCTCTGAATGGGGTATTGTTTTGTCCCGTGTTGAGAAGAGGGTTCCTTACAATGGTGGCTTAGACCTTGACTTCTCTACTTGTAGAACTTAGGTGAAAGTTGGTAAGTAGAAGAAATTCATTTCCCATTCCTCTTCCAACTCTCCCTCCTCTTCCTCACCCAATTCTGATGCTGCTTAGAAAAAGAAGGCCAGTCATAGATGCAAGAATAGGGCTCTTGACAACACCACCACTTCTTCTTCAGGAGGGGTGGAGGACATCAAAGTGGTTCAATCCTTAACCCCATGGTGGCGTCTGATACCATGGCCCTGTGGGAGCAGTCGCCCCCACAGCCCCGTGTCTTGGTCCTTCAAAGGCTGTGGACTGGATTTCCTGGTTACTTATAACTAGGTGAGACAGAGGCAGACGGGACCATGCACACTTTCCGTTGGCCATGTGTTAGGAGATTTGAGATGCTTGCTTTCACCTTTCCTTTCTGGACAATGAACTACTACTCCTCAGAATATTGTACATTGTGGTATCTTGTGTTGAGAAGATGGCATGTCTTGTGATCATTATTGTGCATTTTATGCTCAGTTGATGGCCTCAGGCCTGTGGTTGAGTGGCCTCAGTCCCGTGCTCAAAGCACAAAGCTACGCACCTCCCTCCCTCCATTATCATTAAGGGAATAATATGAATTACTCCTTTTGTTGTTGTCTTGATCAGTGCTAGGGATCCCTCTCTCCCTGATAGTTACCTGGTTCATCCTTAGTCTGCAATTACTCTGCAGGTTCTGTTCTTTGATCATAACACTAGTTTTTGCAGCGAGAGAATATATCTCTGGAACACCTTCCCGGGTCCTCTACCCCTATGAAATACAAAAGTAGTTGGCTTTTTTGCTCTACAAGTGCCAGATCTTGGACTGATACCAATTTTAAGTGCAATTAACTGGGTGAGGTGACCCTGTTGTTAACGTTAAAAACCTGTTACTAGACCTTTTCAACTGGTTCATTGTTTATCGTTCCCTTGATGCTGCAATCCCGGGTTTAAAGCTTCAGCTAGTTGAGGGACATCCACCCACTGTAGTGTTTCTCTATCTATGTAACGAACATAACCCCCTAAAGAAAGTCCCATTTATGATCAAAGTGAACAAGGTATGAGTGAACAGGAGCCGCAACAACTGGTAATAACCGGACGATTGTTGACACCTTGTTAAAATTTTTATAGCCGTACGCCAGATTTCACTAATTTCTTTTCCCTTTGTAAATAACTCTAGGATTGTATTGTTATGAAAAATACAAATTACTTCCAAATCTGTCAAATTTGGTACCCAAGTTGACATTCAACCGCTGTTCTTGATGGAATAATGGTGTGGCAGCCATTTTATGAATTATGAGTTCATTGCCTATTGAATTTTTTTGATACATACTACAGTACTGTACTGTATAGATTGAATATTAATTACCTTAAAAATTAACTTTGATCTGAAATATTCTAGCTGCCATTATTTACAAATGCATTACAGTATATATTATCTGGCATTGCTTATGGATGCTATTGTTACTTTTATTGTCCAGTTTTTATTTTATTAATCTCTCAGTTGACCCATCATTTTGCGATGTAATTTAGAAAAGAAGAAATACCTTGATGTAGTATATTTTGTCTTAGTAGTGCAAAGAAAGATTACAGTATCTACTGCCATACTTGTTTCTCTACATGTTTGTCAAAGACATAAGCCTGTAGGGTTTTTCGTTATTAGCAATACCTCTAGTCTGCAACCTGTACAGTTTTACTTGTTTTGTAATGTTATCCTTAGTTCTCTACCAGTAACTACTCAGATTGCAAGTGGCAATTCCTCTCAAATGTCTCCATCTACAGTACACTTCACTTGTCATCCTCACAGTTATCCTTAAATTAGCAAGTCTGTTGCCTTGATATGTATTTTCCAACTATTTCTATCAAAAGTATCTTCCTCCACCATGGCCTCCTTCCTTCACTTTATCACACCATCAAAATCCTTAGTTGTTCCGTAACTGGAATACAAGCCACGCTATTAATTACGGTTTGTTCCGTAACCGAAATACAAACCACGCTATTTACAAAGGGTTATTACTTTTAGCGTAGCTGAAATGGCGAGCCATTAGAATTTAACGAGGGTGTATTACCCCCGCGCTAGTTAGCGGGGGGGGGGTAGGGGAGTGGTAGCTAGCTACCCCTCCTCCCCCTCACACACAGGTGAATACTCACTTTCACTTTTGGCTCGGACTGTGACAGACGTCTCTGTCTTGGTCCTCGCTTGGCAGCCATTGTCTGTTTTGTCTTTACTTAATCGCTTACTTTTCTTTTACTCAATATATATGTAAACATGTTTTCATGTTTGTATATATATTTGAGTATAGAAATAAGTAAGTTTCCTTTTCAGATGTGTGTGTGTAGTGTACGATATCTACGTGGAGGCCTCGGCAGTTAGGCCACCACGGCCTAATTTTATGGGTTGCGATCGAGTTTGACTTCGGTCTTTCTCTCTCTCTCTCTCTCTTGAGGTCGTTCACCCTTTTACTATGTTTTACTACGCCCTTGTAGCTTCCTTCCCGTGTGGGTGGGGTTGCTACGCCGTACATTTTGTCTCAATTAGTTTATGAATCTAATTGTAGTTGTTAATTTTTCAGCTTGTAGAACGATTCCTTTCGGGGTTTTCGTTTTTTCTTTAGTGTTCATTCATTTTTAAATTACATAATTACATAGTTACATAATTATAATTGTTATAATTCTGTTTTGGTTACAGCTCTCCTTCCGCGAGTGTAAGTGGTTGTGAGGGCACGTGCCTGTTGTGTAATTCTTGTTCCTTTTCCTCGGGATTCCTCTTCGGAGCCTTCCCGGGGGAATGAATGTGTACTAATATTATTTGTTTTATTTTTTTACAGTTACCGATCTAGTTCGTTTCTGTAATATAGCAACGGTGTGAGCTGTCTGGTTGAGTCCTGGGGATTCGGCTGTTGCTGCCTCCCCCCTTGTATTGTCGTCAGGGGCGTGTCTCCTTCTACTGGTAGTACTCCCGTGTCGACGGACAGCTCTCCAGTTCATTTTAGAACAGTCAGGAGGCTTGCCTCCTTGGGCGGATAACTTTCCTTCCGAGGGAAGTTTTTTTTCCTGTCCAGGCTTGAGCTTTTCCTCTTTTGGGGGGTTCTTCTCTTGCCTTTTTTTCGTGCGACTATGCTCTTGGTGCTGAGCGGTCGCACCTGCAGTTTCGCTCAAGGGGCTGGGCAACTGCAGGAGCTCCTCTTCGGAGGATTGCCCCTTTTAGGTCACTGGCTGACCAGTCTCTTCCACGAAGTGTTTCTCTTTCGTTCGCGAGAGAGTACACTCATAGAGACTCCTCTTCGGAGGTTTCTTCTGTTGCTGTTGCTGTTGGCCTCCCTCGCCGTAAGGCCCTCCGTCCGCCTCGTCGTAAGGGCCTCTCATCTCCCTATAAGGGTGCTTGAGGCGCCTTTTTGAATCTCCGTTTGCAGCCTACAACTTCTTTTTCTCGATCTTCCGTCTTGGTGCAGATGGACAGCAGTCTAATCTCGTCTTCCGACGGGCAACGGTCTTCCCGACGGACAACGGTCTTCCCGACGGACAGCGGTCTTCCGACGGACATCAGTCTCCCGGCGGACATCGATCCCTTCGGGGCAAAGGGTTGCCCCCACGGGGGTTCTTCCCTTGCGTGTCAGGGTTTCCCTGCGCGCCCTTCTGTTCGTCAGCGCTCTCCTGTTCGTCAGCGCTTTCAAGATGATCTTCCCTGCGGTTCCTGTTACGTGCCCTGTGCGCCCACGTTCGCCCTCGCGATCTAGAACTTCGGTTCAGGTCGGGGTCAAGGACTCTTCTTCTTTGAGCAGGCTTCCACGCGTAGCCTTCTGCTCGTCAGCGATCATCAGCTCGTCAGCGATCATCATCTCGCCAGCGATCGTCAGCTCGTCAGCGATCATCAGCTCGCCAGCGATCTCCGGATCGCCCACGTGTGTTACAGCTGGCACGCCAACGTTCTCCAACACTTCTGAAGGAACATGGTTCGCCAGCTACTAGCTCAACTGCGGATGCTGATCGCCATCGCGCGACCCTCAACTGCAGATGCTGATCGCCATCGCGCGACCCTCAACTGCGGATGCTGATCGCCATCGCGCGACCCTCAACTGCGGATGCTGATCGCCATCGCGCGACCCTCAACTGCGGATGCTGATCGCCATCGCGCGACCCTCAACTGCGGATGCTGAGCGCCATCGCGCGACCCTCAACTGCGGATGCTGATCGCCATCGCGCGACCCTCAACTGCGGATGCTGATCGCCATCGCGCGACCCTCAACTACGGATGCTGATCGCCATCGCGCGACCCTCAACTGCGGATGCTGATCACCATCGCACCCTTTCACGCGATCATTCACCTGCGCATGCTGCTCGCCATCGCACAACCCTGAACGATTGCCCGCTTACGCATGCTGCTCCTCATCGCACAACCCTGAACGATCGCCCTCTTGCGGATGCTGATCACCATCGCACCCTTTCACGCGATCATTCACCTGCGCATGCTGCTCGCCATCGCACAACCCTGAACGATTGCCCGCTTACGCATGCTGCTCCTCATCGCACAACCCTGAACGATCGCCCTCTTGCGGATGCTGATCACCATCGCACCCTTTCACGCGATCATTCACCTGCGCATGCTGCTCGCCATCGCACAACCCTGAACGATTGCCCGCTTACGCATGCTGCTCCTCATCGCACAACCCTGAACGATCGCCCTCTTGCGGATGCTGATCACCATCGCACCCTTTCACGCGATCATTCACCTGCGCATGCTGCTCGCCATCGCACAACCCTGCACGATTGCCCGCTTACGCATGCTGCTCCTCATCGCACAACCCTGAACGCTCGCCCTCTTGCGGATGCTGATCACCATCGCACCCTATCACGCGATCATTCACCTACACATGCTGCTCGCCATCGCTTACCGCCAGCGATCTTCTTCACCTACGCGGCAGCACGATCCCTCGCCGTCACGCCCATTCGCCTGCGCGCCCGCGCGATCGCTCGCCTGCGCGCCCGCGCGATCGCTCGCCTGCGCGCCCGCGCGATCGCTCGCCTGCGCGCCCTCGCGACCGCTCGCCTGCGCGCCCGCGCGACCACTCGCCTGCGCGCCCGCGCGACCACTCGCCTTTGCGCGACCGTTCGCCCTCGCGCGACCATAGTTCGCGGCGAATTCCACAGCCGGTGGTAGCAGCAGGGACGCGTGCTCCTAGGCGGCACTCGGGATCACCTCCATCCAAGCACAGGTTGGTAGTGCAGGACGAAGACAGGTCAGTACAGCATTCTTCCCACCTTCTTTTCAGGCAGGAACCGTCGTGTCCTCTCCAAAGGATCGCCCGATCCCTTTCACCTTAGCGAGGATTTCGGACTCTTGTGTCCTTGGAGCAGCAGACATGGTTTGATCCGCTGGCACGGGCGTTAATGAGGTTTATGAAACCAGCACTCACCGGCCAGGGTAACAAACCAGCGGCTGTCTCTCCTACGCTGAAGAGAAAGAGAGGAGTGGACTTCGTGGTGACTTCCCCCAGGGCGAAGTTGGTTCCCAAGAGGTCGGTCTCGAGGGTCCCCTCTCCTGCACGAGTACTCTCTCCTTCTCCCGCCCTGGAAGGATTTTTGGCGGGGGGGCTTTCCGTTGAAGATTTCTCCATCGGACAAGGGGTGACTGCTTACCTCTTCCTCTGGGAGCTTACCAGGTTCTTTCCCTCCTCGGTTACGGCCCGAGGTTTGGTTCAAGGAAGCTACAGGAAGATCAAGGGTACTTTCCTCCTCTCGAGCTCAGGCACCTTGGCCTTTCGTCGTTAAGTATCTACTTGCGGACAAGCTCGATGTTGTACCATCTGGACGCACTGACTGAAGGCTTCCTTCGGGTGTCTCATCTGTGGAGGTCAACGACCTCAGACACCCTTCCATCCTTGAGGAGAGTTTTGTCTTTGCCCAAGGACAGAGACTTAAACATCTGCTGTGCGGAGTAAATCGACTTCCGGTTTCACTCCTCCAAGGCGCTTTCTTCCAGACTCTGCAGGACTCCAGCTCCCTTTTCTTTCAACCACGTCGGCCTAAGTTATCGGCTACGACAACTGGGACAAGGTGTCCAATTGTAGTTTCCTCCTGTCAGGAACAGATGGCACGGGAGACTCCCCCGGGGGGGCATAGTCCTAAAAGGAGTTCACGAACTCTAGGATTGCAGGTTTTTTCGCTGGGAGGATGCTTAAGGTTACTCATCCGAATGACAGCTTCCCGATGCCCATTCCCGCACAATCTCTGTGAGTAGCCAAGGATATCGCGCCTGCCGTCTCTGTCAGCGAATTCAGTGTCTCTGAACCTCTATGCCATAGCATCAGCAGAGTTGCCCGGTTGGGCAGAATGATCCATACCTTAGACGAAGGTCTTCCTTAGGATCATCGACGGCTTCACCCCCGGCCCCCTCAGTCGATCCTTTCTTGTAAGGAAGGATCTGAGAGGGGATGTCCATAGTCGACCTCTCAGCCCTGATCAAGTTTGTCGAACAAACTTCGGCCAGCGTAGACCAGCAGAATCGATCAGACTGGTAACGAGGCGACAGGACTCCTTTAACCCTGGATCGGAAGGACGGGTACTTTCAGTTTCCATTCCATCCATCTTCCAGGGTGCTCGTCGAATTCAGCCTAAACTGCAAGTATTCCTGCTTATGATGCAGTGTGGCTATCCCGCCGTGGCATAGCAGGTTTGTTTCCCCAGAGAACTCTCCCTGCCTTCCTCTTGGCCGCTCAGGTGCAGACTTCCGCCTCCTCTGCTGTTTGGAGGGCTGGTCAACTCCGGTAGGCTCGGGTTTCGACCTTCTTCAGCGCCGGGAAAAGCTTCCGAATGCTGACCATGAGTGTGGGCTCATGGTATTTTGCTTGGAGCCTTCTCTTCCTCTGCCTCAACATCTGGAGTATCTGGCCATGATATTGAGTCAACCGCCTTACCACGTTGGAACCCCGCTTCTCGTCCGTCCAGCGAGGTTAAGCAACGTCGGTACTTGGATGGGTGGCCACCTGGGGACGCCAGATTCTGTTACCACATCCTCCGAGCCTTCCTTTCGGTTCACCGTGGCAAGACTGAGGAGAGTCGCAGTACCTGTTTTCAGTCAAGCAGAGTTTTCAGCCCTACCTTGGAACGTTTCCTAGTTCTTCTTTCCTCATTGACCCGTTTATAGTCCGAACGGTCGCCTCAGGATAAGTTCCATGTGGGGCGATCCAAGTTCCGGTGGCTTCAGGCAATGTTTAACTTGACTCCCTGGCCCTATGGGACCAGCGGAACTATTAAACCTGCAATGGGTGTTGACCTATGGAGCCTCTTGATGGTAGTGGATATTCTCGTCCTTTCCCCACATTCTTGATGCGGTTCTCGGACTCGTCAAAGGAAAGGGGGGGGGGGGGGGGGGGGCATGTTCCGGTCCAGGCCTATGGTCAAGACCTGAAGGATACCTCTCCATCATTCAGGCAGGCTTAAGGGCCTTAGTCTGGCCCCTCTTCAGATCCTACCGCTCCTGCCAAGTCGCCCCGTTGCGTGTCGACTTCATGCTAACCAGCAGGGGACGCATTTTCACACCTTCACATCTTGCAGTAGAGATATCGGGATGATTGAGATTCTCTCAATTCCACCATCGGCTCTCTCATTCCAGGCAGGGGAATGTTTCTCTCAGACTATCCGAGCAGAGCCTCATAGAGAGAGTGTACCTAGGGGTCTTTGACCTTGGGTAACCAGCAAGTGCTGGTCTGGGGGACCTGATCGCGACAGCTTGGAACCTCAAGCTTCCGCTAGTTTTCCCCCCAGTCTCAGACCCCGAGACTCTGGCAAGATGCATTCCGGTGATGGTGGGACAACTTCGACGCCTGCGTCTTCCCTCCTTTTTGTCTGCGGACAATGGGTCTCAACAAACCAGGTTGTCTGTCAACCTTTCAATGGGAGAGCTCCACTGGGACTATGTGCAGAACGGTTTCTGGACCCTCTGCTTCCCCTGACGGAACTCCCGGGAGAGCTTCTCCCACGGCGCAGACTACTCAAGCAACCACACTGCGACATCTCTCCCGAACCGGGGCGTCGCTTCGGCTTCATGCCTGGAGACACTACGCTTCCTCCTCTAGAAGAGACAACCCGCTACAGTCGCGGTACGGAGGTCGCGTCATCTGCGATAGTCATCCACAGGGGTCTCCCAGGCAAAGTGAAGAGTCTAAGGTGGTTGGTGCCGTGGGAGATGTACCTCTTCCCGTGAGGCCTCTTCTCCAGCAATAACGGTCTTATTGCCTTTCGGCGGGAGGAAACTCCTTTCCGCTCTTGGCAATGAAGCCTGTCGCTCAGCCTTTCCCTGACCTTCAGGCTTAAAGGAATAACTTTTTCCTGCCCGCTGGATCTATCCTCGCTCATGCGAAGCTACGATCGTCCCTGCCCTAGTCGGAGGAAGACCTCCAACTTGGATCATGGCTCGGACTTTTAGTCCTTTAAGAGATCTTCTCAAGACCCTTTACGACAGGCCTCGGATTGTATTCCGCCCTGGGTCTTCTGCTCACTCTGGCCACGGCCAGTGTGTAAGCAATCTTCTTGGTCTCTTACTACTCCCCCCCTTTCTAAGGAAGAGGGGAAGGCAACATTCAGGCTCGCTCCTGAGTTGTTGGCTAGACTCAGAATCTGAGGGTCCCGACCCTTCGGTCCGATTCATTCAAGATTTTGAGTCTCCATTCTGTGTCTGATGTCCCAAGACCTTCTCTTTCTTGCCAGTACAGGAATCGAGAGGTTAGCCCTGGGAACAGCTGCAGTTTGGCCTCAGTTGCAGCCGATTTGGGAACACAAGGAGGACATGGGGGGAGAGTCACCAGTATACCTCTTCAGCCCGGACTCAAGGACATTCATCTCGACCTGTCTTCAGACCCTCCCCCGTCACGTCGCCCTACAGCACGATGTTGGATACATCGCAACGTCCCTCGCCTTCGAGTAATACTACTCTGTGACGCAGGTGCTACAAGCTGGAGTCTGGAAGCGTCTGATGACCTTCGCAGCCCGCTTCCTGCAGGGCGTGACCCACAGGAGTCTCGATACGTTTTCTATCGCTCTGTGGTGGCTACACAACAGCTGGTCTAACCTCAGGCTCCTTTTTGGACAGGTAGCAGAAGGTTGAGGGCATTGTTATCAGGTTTTAGTCTGCATGAACGAAAGAAGTATGTCTGGCCCTTACTTCTTTCTTCATCATCCCCTCTACGGGGAAGCAGCATCCTGGTCTCTGCATAGCTGACCTCGAACCTCTGCAGGTAAACCATGCTTCCTTGTGTTCCGAGTATTGAGTCAATACTGTCGCGTCCCCCATACCCTGACGAGGTGGTATTGGGAACGTCTTAACCCAGAGTTCCTTCTGGAACTCCAGGTCAACTGCCTAAGACGGGTCACACTTCTTCCTTCACACACAAGCTTACGTAGGCCACATGGTTCCGTGCGGTGCAAGGAACTTGTGAGGTGCAGGGACTCCTTTTCTCGAGTGCGACTCACTCGGATTCTGAGTCCCCGGGTAAAGCCAAAGCCAGTATGGCTGGGGACTTTCCACCCTTCCTAAGGGATAAGTCACCCTTTGTAAATAGCGTGGTTTGTATTTCGGTTACGGAACAAATGACAAATTCGAAGATAATTTGTATTTTTCCTAACCATACAAACCTTAGCTATTTACACATATTTGCCCGCCAGCCCTGTCCCCCAAGACAAGTCCTACCTCTAAGTGAAAGTGAGTATTCACCTGTGTGTGAGGGGGAGGAGGGGTAGCTAGCTACCACTCCCCTACCCCCCCCCGCTAACTAGCGCGGGGGTAATACACCCTCGTTAAATTCTAATGGCTCGCCATTTCAGCTACGCTAAAAGTAATAACCCTTTGTAAATAGCTAAGGTTTGTATGGTTAGGAAAAATACAAATTATCTTCGAATTTGTCATATTACTTTCGACGTAGCTGAAATGACGAGCCATTAAAATTTAGCGAGGGTTATCTACCCATACCGCTAGTTAGCTGGGGTAGGGGAGGGTAGTTTGCTACCGCCCCCCCTCACACACCTGTGATTGAGCCCACTTTGCTTTCGGCTTGAATGCTGAACGGAAGTTGCCGCTCTTCATCCTCGTCTTATTTGGCAGCCATAAATCTGTCTTTTTGCTTTTTCTTTTCTCTAGTGTGTGTTTGTGAAGTTGACTTCTGTGGCCATGCGCACCTGTCCTGGACTCTCCGGTCGCCCTTATGGAACGTTTATGTCGGCGGTGGAGACTGATCCTCACACCCTTTATCCTATATGCAGAGGTCAACGGAGTGATAGTGTAAATAAGTGTAATGAGTGTAGGGAGTGGTCTTCCTCCCAGTGGGAGAGATTTGGGCGACGGCAGAAGAAGTCCAAGCGGGATATTTCTCCTTCGAAGGTAGGAAAACCCAAGGCCTCTTCTTCCGTCTCCCGACCCTCCTCCGAGGCTCCTACTTGTTCGGTCTCTTACGAGAGACCGTCGAGTAGTAGCGTAGACTAAGTTAATGTAGGCCAACCCCGGTCCTCGAGAGATGGTGTTGCTTCCCCTAGCGAAGTGGCCCCACCTCTCCCCCCGGGTGAGGCCTTGTCACTAACCCATTTGTTGCAGATTTGGTCTTCCTTTGGGCTCATGGGTCCTCCCTCCAAGGAAGCTTTGCTACAGTTCATCCATATGGGTGGTACTGTTCAGCAGTCATCGTCGCCGTCAGAGGTAGATCCTCTGGCCCTCGTCGACGTTGTAGTGTCAGAGGTGTCACACTTAATGTCATCCGACTCCTCTGCCCCTCCAGACTCTCCAGCGGTTGCTGCCGACTTAGTTTTCCCTTTTCCTGAACATCCTTCGAGGGGTAAAGTAAGTCCAACGTCTGTCTCCTACGATTGTTTCTCTCCCTTGGGGGAGTTCACTCATACAGACTCCTCTTCGGAGGACTGCTGCGGCGCACAGTCAGCTTGCTGATCCAACGGCCCCCAGAGAGCGCCTTTGTCAGAAAGCTCATCCTCCATTTTGCCTTAGAGGTCTCCCTTCACCATCAGTGAAGAGGCGCCTCTTTGGTTTGTCTGCTTTGTTGTCACAGCCGTCCCCTGCAGAGGAGCCTCCGCTGCAGTCATCTGACCTTCGACCGTCACTGCTCCTGCTACTAGTCTTGTAACTTCGGTCCTGGACCTCTCTGCGGATCGATCGCGATCCCCATTGGTGGATGCTCGCCCTTACAAAGTGCACATCCCAGCTCCTGACCATCCACCCTTCAGACCTGCCGACCTTCCATCACCGTTCCTGTCCCCAGTAAAGCCTCCTGAGGCTCTACCAAAGTGCGCAGCTGTGTGCCATCGCCCTGCAGCTCGCCAACCTACGGGACATCAGCGCACACCAGCAGCTCGTCATCCACAGCCTGCGCGTCAGCACTAGAGCGCTTCGGCCCGCCCTTCACCTGCTCACCCTCATAGACATCAGCAACATCATGCGCCAACGCTCTCCTGCACGCCCTGTGCTCACATGCTCACATGCCCAGGGTCTCCCACACGCCAGCGCCTTCCTGCGCACCCATGATCTACGGCACGTCAGCACTCTCCGGCGCGTCGGCAATCTCCTACGCGCCAGCGCTCTCCCGCGCGCCAACACTCACCTACGTGCCAGTGCTCTCCTGCGCGCCAGCACTTTCCTGCGCGCCAGCACTCACCGACGCACTATGACTCCTGCGTGCACGCGTCATCACACGCCTACACGCGTGCAACCAACACACGCAATCCAGCGCTTTCCTGCGCGCCAGGTCTCTCCCATGCACACGCACCAAGACATGCGCACTCGCCAACACATGCCCGCCTGCGCCCCAATTTTCGCCTACTCGCGCCAATACTCTCCTGTGCGCCCGCCGCACTCCAATATTCTCCCGCACGCACGTGCCAACAGGCACGGGAGCAGGAACTATACCCGGCAAGGTCACCATCGCCTCATTCCCCTTCCCGCAAATGCATTGCAGCGCGCCCTGCGGGAGAGGGGAAATGGGCACCAGCAGAGGGGTTCAGGATCCCTAAACTGCCTTCTAAGGCAGACCCACCTATTACGGTGACTCTCGTAGTGAGTCTTTGGTTGCTTTCCCTTCAGGCGATCTCTCTGACAGTGCATCAGTCAGTCAGTGACCTTGTCAGAGCTGTAACACAGTTATTCAAGCCTGTCCTATCCGGCTGCTCGTCAGAGCAGCCTATAGCTCTGGACTCACGACACAGAACCATGGCTTCCTCTACCCCTTTGAAGAGGAAAAGAGTTGTTTCCGACGAGATCACTTCCTCGAGGGTGAAGCTGATTCCGAGCAGACCATCAAGGCTAATCCCTCCAGTATCTGCCCAGGGATACTCTCCCTTCCTGTCTGATGAAGAGGGTACTCAACCCCATCCTTCACCATGGGAATCGCGTGAGGAGAGGCACTCCTCCATTCCACCGTTGAAGGAAACTTTCCTTAACGAGGAGAGTTCCCCTCAGTCAGAGATCAGGAGGGACACAACACGCAGGCATGCGCACTCGCCAACACATGCCCGCCTGCGCCCCAATTTTCGCCTACTCGCGCCAATACTCTCCTGTGCGCCCGCCGCACTCCAATATTCTCCCGCACGCACGTGCCAACAGGCACGGGAGCAGGAACTATACCCGGCAAGGTCACCATCGCCTCATTCCCCTTCCCGCAAATGCATTCCAGCGCGGCCTGGGGGAGAGGGGAAATGGGCACCAGCAGAGGGGTTCAGGATCCCTAAACTGCCTTCTAAGGCAGACCCACCTATTACGGTGACTCTCGTAGTGAGTCTTTGATTGCTTTCCCTTCAGGCGATCTCTCTGACAGTGCATCAGTCAGTCAGTGACCTTGTCAGAGCTGTAACACAGTTATTCAAGCCTGTCCTATCCGGCTGCTCGTCAGAGCAGCCTATAGCTCTGGACTCACGACACAGAACCATGGCTTCCTCTACCCCTTTGAAGAGGAAAAGAGTTGTTTCCGACGAGATCACTTCCTCGAGGGTGAAGCTGATTCCGAGCAGACCATCAAGGCTAATCCCTCCAGTATCTGCCCAGGGATACTCTCCCTTCCTGTCTGATGAAGAGGGTACTCAACCCCATCCTTCACCATGGGAATCGCGTGAGGAGAGGCACTCCTCCATTCCACCGTTGAAGGAAACCTTCCTTAACGAGGAGAGTTCCCCTCAGTCAGAGATCAGGAGGGACACAACACACAGGCCTTCGATGTTGGAGTCTTACCTCCTTCCTTGGAAGGAGTCCAAAGACTCCAAGACTCTGCCAAAGTCCTCCACCAAGACTACAAGAACGGAGACAGCCAGCCACTCGAGGAATGTCCACGACTCACCCCAAGAAGAGCCCTTGGGGATAGAAGGAGACTTCGCTGCAAGTATAACATCAGGAGAGCAACAAGAGTCAGAACATGCATTCTGGCAGGTTCTGACTCTGATGAGGGTTCTCAACGGGTTTTCCGACCCAGAGATACCCCCTCGAGAGGGCAAGGACACGGTCTTAGACTGCCTCTTCGGCACTCAGAAACCCTCAAAGACCAGTGCAGCCCTGCCCTAGTCTCAGGGGTTGAAGAGTACCAGGGATAAGATCGCCCAAAAGCTCTACGACTTTGCCTCCTCCAACCGTGCCGGCTCTACGAGCAAGCTCCTCCCACCTCCTCATGTACAGCAGAGGAGATACTCTGAGATCCTGGAGGAGCCCAGTTCAGCTCTTCCACTTCCCCACTCTCTGGAAGAGCTAACCAGAGGAATCCCTCTTGAGAGAATCTCCAACCGGCAGGTCTCGTTCTCGGCGGCCTAAGTCCTTAACCAGGGAAAGGTCACTAAGTATGCGATGCAAGCTACTTCGTGGCTGGACATCTGGTTAGGGACCTTGGGAATCCTGGTACGATCTGAGGATTTCTCTAAGGAGAGTACCAGGAAGGCAATGGAGACCTTTCTCCTCGCAGGCACTCGCACAATCAAGTTTCTTGCCCACCAAGTTTCTAACTTGTGGGCAAACACCATCTTAAAACGTCGAGATGCAGTGTCTGAGAGGTTCCACCAACAGGTCCCCAGTGTCAAGATAAATAGGCTTAGACATTCCTTCCTAGAGGGGGCCCACCCTTTTAAGCCTAAGGACGTGGAACTTGCTGCTGAGAGGTGGAGGAAGTCTCATCGAGACTCCCTCCTCCATAGGGCTTTGACATCCAAGCCCTATAAACCTCCAGCACCTCAGCAGTCCCGTCTAACCAAGACCACGATGACGAAACCAGCAGCGAAGACAACAGTGTCTAATAATCCCAGGCAAAAAGTCCTCCACGGGAGGAAAGAATCCTAGAGGGAGCAGCCGAGGCCGCAAATGCTAGGATAGGCACTCCCCCTGCGTCTCCACCAGTGGGGGGATGCCTACAAAGTTGCTCAGACAGGTGGAAGCAACTCGGGGCCGATTCCTGGACAATCTCCGTGATTTGTCTAGGATATCGCATCCCGTTCATAACATCTCTCCCTCCCCTGACCAGGAATCCAGTGTCAATAGACTCCCTTGCCATGGGATCGGCAAGGGGGCAAACCCTTCGGCCAGAAGTCCAGACCCTGTTGAAGAAGGGTGCTCTCCAAGAGGTCCTCGACAGGTCCCCAGGCTTCTTCAGTTGACGCTTTCTTGTAAGAAAGGCGTCTGGAGGCTGGAGACCAGTCATCGACCTCTCAGCCCTGAACAAGTTTGTCAAACAAACTCCGTTCAGCATGGAAACGACAGACACGGTCAGACTAGCGGTAAGACCTCAGGACTTCATGTGTACACTGGACCTAAAGGACACTTACTTCCAGATCCCAGTCCATCCATCTTCAAGGCTTCAAGGAAGTACTTAAGATTCAGCCCTGAAAACAGAAAGTACCAGTTCAAGGTGCTGTGCTTCGGTCTTTCCACAGCACCTCAAGTTTTCACCAGAGTGTTTGCCCTAGTGTCATCTTGGGCATACAGGATTGGCATCCATCTCCTCCGTTATCTGGACGAATGGCTAATCCTAGCAGACTCTATCAACCCTTCTTCAACACCTAGACAAACTTCTGAGACTTTGCCAAAATCTGGGGATCATGGTAAATCTCGAGGTCATCCCTGCTTCCTACACAGAGACTGGTATACCTAGGCATGATTATAGACACCAATCTCCACAAAGCACTCCCATCAGATGACAGGATTACAAGGCTGAGGAAGGTCGCAAGACCTTTTCACAGGCGAGAAGAACTTCCAGCCCAAACGTGGTTACGTCTCCTCAGTCACCTTTCATTACTGGCCCGTCTAGTTCCCAATGGTCGCCTCAGGATGAGATCCCTCCAGTGGCGACTCAAGTCCCGGTGTAATCAGACTCGCGATTCCACGGACTTCCGGATCCCCATGGGATCAGCGGAACTGACGGACCTCCAGTGGTGGGTGGCAGACGAGAACCTACGAAAGGGAGTGGATCTTCTTGTCCTCCCCCCGGATTTGATGATGTTCTCAGACGCTTCAAAAAAAGGGTGGGGGGCCTACGTGCTGCACCACACGAACTCAGGCCTCTGGTCAGAGTCAGAAGAGTACCTCCACATAAATCTCCTAGAGATGAGGGCCGTCTTTCTGGCCCTTCAACAGTTCCAACAGTTCCTGGCGGCCTACTCAGCGGTGGTGATGAGCGACAACACCACAGTAGTGGATTACATCAACAAGAAAGGAAGTACTTTTTCACAGCATCTATCCCATCTAGCAGTAGAGATACTGAGATGGGCCGAAATCCACTTGATACCACTATCGGCACGCTTCATTCCAAGCAAAAGGAATGTGCTCGCTGACAACCTGAGCAGAGCATCTCAGATAGTGAGTACCAAGTGGTCTTTGGATCATCTAGTAGCCAACAAAGTCCTGACTTTGTGGGGTTCTCCGACTGTGGAGCTCTTCGCAACGGCCCTGAACTTCTGGCTCCAGCTGTATTGTTCCTCAGTCCCAGACCCCACGGCTCTCTGGCAAGATGCATTCCAACAATGGTGGGACAACATCGACGTTTACGCTTTTGTCCTGTTCTGTCTGATGAGGAGGGTACTCAAGGCGCCAGAACATCGGTCAATCTTTCTATGACCTTCATAGCTCCGCTATGGCATCACGCAGAATGGTTTCCGGACCTTCTGCAGCTCCTAATGGAGTCCCCAAGAGAACTCCCTCCACGACACAATCTACTCAAACAACCACATGCCAACATATTCCACAAAGCCGTAGTTTCGCTACGACTTCATGCCTGGAGACTATCTAGCATCTCCTCTCTCAGAGAGGATTTTTGCAACAAGTTGCAACTAGGATGTCTGGATACCTGCGAAAGTCATCAGCAGCAGTCTACCAGGCAAAGTGGAGAGTCTTCTGTGGTTGGTGTTGTGGAAGGGGTATCTCTCCTCTCGATGCCACTATTCCAGCAATAAGGGAGTTCATCGTGTATTTGCATGAAGAAATGCGCCTGTCAGTCTTGGCAGTAAAAGGCTACCGCTCAGCCTTAGGCCTCGCCTTTAGACTTGAAGGAATGGACATTTCTTCATCGCTAGAACTTTCCTTACTCATACGGAGTTACAAACTTACCTGTCCTCAGTCAGAAGTGAGACCTCCTCCATGGAACGTGGTTCGAGTTCTCAGGTCTCTTAGGAGACCTTATGAACCATTACGCCAGGCAACTGATCGCCACCTGACTTGGAAGAAGGTGTTCCTGCTAGCTTTGGCTTCGGCCAAACGAGTCGGTGAACTTCGTCTCTCATACGACATTGCCCATTCAAGTGGATGGGGAGAGGTAACGTTCAGCTTCGTCCCTGAGTTTATTGCTAAGACTCAGAATCCAGGAGTAGCGGATCCACGATTCGACTCCTTCCGGATTTCTAGTCCCTGTTCTGTAACAGATGACCCAAACCATCTCTTAGTATGCCCAGTGAGGAGTTTGAGGCTGTATCTTAAGAGAACATCCGCAGCCCATCCCCGTGTGGCTGCACTATTCGTCAGCACAGGAAGGACCAAGAGGAGGGTCACCAAGAACACCATCTCAACATGGATTCGCAAGGTCATAGACCATGCATTGAATCCAGACCCTCCTCCTTCACGTCACCCCAGAGCTCATGATGTCAGGGGCGTAGCTACGTCCCTTGCGTTGAAGAGAAACTTCTCAGTGATGCAGGTTCTTCAAGCTGGGGTGTGGAATTGTCAGACCACATTCACATCCCACTACCTGCAAGACGTGACCCACAGGAGACTCGATACGTTCTCTATCGGTCCTGTAGTGGCTGCACAACATCTGGTTTAAGACCTCAAGCTCCTTATTTGACAAGTAGCGGAAGGTTGAGGGCATCGTTACCCATTTTAGTCTGGATGAATGAAAAGGTTTGACTGGCTCTTATTCTTTTCTTCATCCTCCCCTCTCTTGTAGAAAGCAGTATCCTGGGTTCCCTGCACAGCTGACCTCAAACAACTGCAGGTAAACCATGCTCCCTTGTGTACCTAGTATTAAGACTGATACTATAGCATCCCCATACCCTGACGAGGTGGTATTGGGAAAGTCCTAGTTACACAGTTTTTCCTTCTAAAGAACTCTGTATAACTTTACCTGGACGGTCACACTTCTATATACCTCAACACACAGCTTGTGTAGGCCATGGACATTGCGTAGCAAGGTTTTAGCGAGGTGCAGGGAAAACTTATTTTTGAGTACTGACATACTCAGATAAGGAGCCCCCGGGTAAACCCAAAAGCCAGATTGGCTGGGACGTCCACCCTACCTAATGGGTGAGTTACCCCTATTAAATAGCGTGGTTTGTATTCCAGTTACAGAACAAATGACAAATTCGTATATAATTTGTATTTTTCCTAACTATACGAACATTAGCTATTTAAGAAAACTTACCCGCCAGCCCTATCCCCTTTGAAGTCCTACCTCCAAGCAAAGTGAGCTCAATCACAGGTGTGGGAGGGGGGTGCGGTAGCAAGCTACCCTCCCCTACCCCCGCTAACTAGTGGTATGTGTAGTTAACCCTCGCTAAATTTTAATGGCTCGTCATTTCAGCTTCGCCGAAAGTAATACCCCTATTAAATAGCTAAGGTTTGTATAATTAGGAAAAATACAATTTTCAATATTAAACTTACCCGATAATCATGTAGCTGTCAACTCCGTTGCCCGACAGAATTCTATGGAGGGATACGCCAGCTATCACAATACTAGAAGGGGGTGTATTTACCAGCGCCACCTGTGGCCAGGTACTCAAGTACTTCTTGTTGACACCTCCTCAATTATTCCTCTGTCGTGCTTCCGGCAAGACGTTCTGGGATACGCTTATGTTCTTGGAGTATTTTCACGACTTTGGTGAAGTATTTCTCTTTGATTTCGGCTGTCGCTTTACTGGAAACTTCTATATTAGCTTAGTTAGCTTTTGGAATTAATTTGATTAATTATGGTGACGAAGAGAGTATGAACTCTCGTTCACCTTTCAATGGCCGACCCTTCCCTTAGACGGAAGTGTTGGTGTCTAAGAGAGTATAGACTCTCTTTCTTAATTTTGCTTAACAAAAGTTATAGATTTATTTTATATCTCTCCGCCTCTTATAGGCCTCTTCGATTAACTTCCTTTTATTATAAACTTATTAAATTAATTTTTATATTTGTTTATATTCGACCTTCCTAATAGTAGGCGGTCTTTTCTTGGTACCGAAGTTAATTAACATTGAGCCCGTCATTTCGGTTTTACCTGTTAACATATTATGCTATTTCCGCCACAGAGTTTGAAAGAATTTCTTTGATAGTCTCGTACTTTTTCAAAGTTGAACTAACGTTTTGTTTTGTCTCTGCAGTTGTTGACGTTCAGAACGTTCAACTTGCACTCTATCGTTACGATAGAGAAAGAATGTTCACGGTTTCACGTTGCAGTAAGAGTAACCGTGTCTAGCGTTTTGTTCATTCTTTCTTAACTTAATGGTTTTGATCCTAATAAAGGAACTTTTCATTTTGGGAAATATTTCAGTTTTTTCCTTTAACAATAATATGTTTTAACGATATATATGATTGGGCTCTTCTCTCAGGTTCTAAGTCAAGAGAGAGAGAGAGAGAGAGAGAGAGAGATAGAGACGGAGGGAGAAAGAGGATAAACGTTTCGTTCAAGCCTGCCAGGCGTACGAGTAACGTCGTTATCGTTTTTGCTCTTCTCCCTAGTCTCTTTAGGGGAAGAAACTAAACGTTTCTAGAGTGATCTAGTGTTTAGTCTCTTTCCAGCCACTGAATTATCTTTCATTAGATTTTTCTGTTACATTGTAATTCTGTTTTCGCAATTACTAACTTTTGAGAAAGGATAGAATTGCGTGTTTCAGGTACAAACCACTTAAAGTTTCGAGTTCAGTGAAATACTGTAAGTGCAAACAGAAATCAAAGTGATAAGTGATTAGCGCAAAGTATGTCAGTGTTGTGCGTGAGGGTACTTCTGTGCGCGCCAGTCGTCCTCCCAGTCCGGGACCTCTTGCAAGCTCCCAAGCCCAGGGGAGAAGCAATGTCGAAGGGCATAAGGGTTCAGCAGGCCTTGATCGGCGCACAGAAGTATCCTCGGTGGTTGTGGGCGTGTCTTACCGAGACCGTCACTCCCACCCGCAGACGATTGAGCCCTTATTTTGCTCGTCTGCAGAAGAGATTTAGGGGAGAAAATAAAGGCAGAGTAACGCTGGTCTCAGGTCTCAAGACCTCTTAAACGTAAAGTCCAGACCTATGCCAGACGTACGAAGTTAAAGTTCAACAACCCGGATGCAGTCATTGGGTTAGCTCTGACTCTCCTCAGTCATCAGTTGAATGCACTCCGCCTAAGAGGAGTAAGGTTCTGCCGCAACAGATCTCTGCTGTTAAGGCTTTACCTCAGCAGACCTTAGTGTCTGCCGACCCAAAGTTGACTCTACTGCAGTCCATGCAGTCACAACTTTCGGTCTTGATGCGTGAGTGTCGGGTTGAGAGTGTTGCGCCTCCGCCTCCGCCTACACTCCCTCCGCCTACGCTCGCTCCGCCTGATCGCAGTACCACCTGCCAGGCGTACGATGTTGTGGACTCTACTACAGTCCATGCAAGCACAGCTTTCGGACTTGATGCGTGAGTGTCGGGCTGAAAGTGTTGCGCCTCCGCCTCCGCCTACACTCCCTCCGCCTACGCTCGCTCCGCCTGATCGCAGTACCACCTGCCAGGCGTACGATGTTGTGGACTCTACTACAGTCCATGCAAGCACAGCTTTCGGACTTGATGCGTGAGTGTCGGGCTGAGAGTGTTGCGCCTCCGCCTCCGCCTACACTCCCTCCGCCTACGCTCGCTCCGCCTGATCGCAGTACCACCTGCCAGGCGTACGATGTTGAGCCACGTGCTGAGTTTGCTGTTCCCAGTGGTGTTCAGCCTCCGCCTTCCTTAAGGCAACCTTTACAATGGGATCAGGAGGATTATACCTCTCTTCCTCCGCCTCCACTTGCTGCTCCACCAGTGATGCAACACTCGGTTGAGGTACAACAACCTCTCCCGTCCATGAGTCAGTCTCCTCAGCTCTCGCTGCAGCGAGCTCAACCCTCCACAAGGCAAGCACCACAACACCTTAGCCTTGCGCCTCAGGAGCCTCAGCTTGCGAGACATTTACCTTGTTCTGCGCAGCCTCTTCCTCATCGCGCTCCACTCACACCACAGGAACTGGAACTTGCTACTCCGCTTCCGCCAACCGCTCAGCAAGCGCAACCCTTGGGTTCAACCACTCATGCTAGGAGTCAGCCTCCTCCACCCATGCGCCTTCCTTCTGCTTGTCTTTTATTCAGCCTTTGCAGACTGAGCCTCAGGTGTTCCCTCAACAGAGTCTTGAAGAGGAAACCACAACTATTGTTGTTCCAGCTCGTTCTGACTCTGCTGTTCAGCATACCTTACCTCCATTTTCAAACCATATGATAATGGAGGTTATTTGTATTTCTTATAAAAATATATTTGTATTCCTTGCAATATATTTTTAACAAGATCGCAAAATATGGCAAAAATATGAATCATGAGTTATGAATGTAAGGTAAATATTATGTTGATATTAAAACCCCATGCAAGCATGCATAAAGCACTCTAGCACTGGTCATGGAATTTCTGAGAAATGTTAAACGCCATGCACACGCTCTGCTTTCCTTACAGCAGGCTCTGCTTACTGCAGGCTCTGCTTACTACATGCTCTGCATACAGCATGCTCTGCATACAGCATGCTCTGCATACAACATGCTCTGCATACAGCATGCTCTGCATTCAGCATGCTCTGCATACAACATGCTCTGCATACAGCATGCTCTGCATTCAGCATGCTCTGCATACAACATGCTCTGCATACAACATGCTCTACATACAGCATGCTCTGCAGACAGCATACTCTGCATACATCATGCTCTGCATACCTTACCGCATGCTTCTCAGTCACACATCTTTGGTTGTTGCCAACTCACTAGACTGTCAAGCAGTTTCATAACGTTGCCTTCTAGTCTGCTGCTTTTGCACCAGTGAACCCTCACTGAGAGAACTTAGCTTTTCTAGGATATGGTCCCTGTAGATGAGAAAGTTCTTTTCTCCCTCCTTCTGATATTCCCTTGAGGACTCTGTCATTTGGAGGGAGCCTTTAGCTGCATAACCTCTTATGGACTTTTATTTAAGCATAACATGCTTTCAGGGAAGGTAATGGTTCCACTTCAGTCGCTAATCCCGTCTGTTACCACACCTGCTCCCATAGACCTTGAGCTGTGTTGCATGACATGCAGTCCAAGCTTAGTCCTTGTTAGAGGATTTTTTGTTTACGGAGTCAATGTGTCACGGGGAAGACTTTCAACAACCAACAGAAGTGACTTGTTGTGACGCAGTGCGGCAACCTCAGCAACCCGATAAGGAGTTGTCTGTACGACCCAGACAGTCTAGACAGATTCGGGTTGTCACTGTACTTCCTCGCTTGCCCATGATTGACAGTTCACAGACTGTGCAGCAGTATCATGATCTTGTGTCCGGCTCCGTCAGACGACTGGCTTTTAAGAGCTCTCACAAGTCGTCGCTGTCTGGAGATTTTCAAATGGACTATGGATCTGACCAAGGAACTGGGCCTCCTGGTCAATTTTGAGGAGTCTCAGCTCGTTCCATCCCAGACCATTGTCTCCTTGGGTATGGATCTTCAGAGTCGAGCTTTTCGGACTTGTCCGTCGGCCCCAAGGATCTTCCAAGCCCTAGAATGCATCCAGAGCATGCTGAGAAGGAACCGATGCTCAGTCAGGTAGTGGATGAGTCTAACAGGGACACTTTCATCGCTGGCCCTGTTCATCGTGTTAGGGAGACTCCACCTCCCCCCCCTTCAGTATCATCTAGCTGCTCACTGGATTAAGGACATGACGCTAGAGACGGTCTCAGTTCCTGTTTCCGAAGAGAGGAGGTCTTCTCTCGCGTGGTGTAAGAACAGCTTTCTTCTCAAGGAAGTCTACCTTTGGCTGTTCAGAAACACCGCCGTCTCCTCTCGGACGCATCAGACACGGGCTGGGGTGCGACTTTGGACGGACAAGAATGCTCGGGAACATGGAATCAGGAGCAAAGGACACTTCACATCATTTGCAAGAAGTTGTTGGCGGTTATTCTGGCCTTGATAAACTTCAAGTCCCTCCAGCTTAACAAAGTGGTGGAGGTGGACTCTGACAACACCACAGCCCTGGCTTACATCTTCAAGCAGGGAGGGACTCTTTCGTGGAAGTTGTTCTAGATCGCAAGGGACCTACTCATCTGGTCTTAAGATCGAAAGCTAACTGGTAACGAGGTTCATTCAGGGCGGTATGAATGTCATGGCAGATCACCTCAGACGGAAGGGTCAGGTCATCCCCACAGAGTGGACCCTTCTCAAGAATGTTTGCAACAGACTTTGGGCCCTGTGGGGTCAGCCAACCATAGATCTGTTCACTACCTCGATAACCTAGAGACTCCTGTTGTATTGTTCTCCGATTCCAGACCCAGCAGCAGTTCACGTGGATGCTTTTCTGCTGGATTGGTTCCATCTCGACCTGTATGCATTCCCGCCGTTCAAGATTGTCAACAGGGTACTTCAGAAGTTCTCCTCTCACAAAGGGACACGGCTGACGTTGGTTGGCTCCGCTCTGGTCCGCGAGAGAATGGTTCCTAGAGGTACTGCAATGGCTGGTCGACATTCCCAGGACTCTTCCTCTAGGAGTGAACCTTCTAAGTCTACCTCACGTAAAGAAGGTACAACCAATCCTCCACGCTCTTCGTCTGACTGCCTTCAGACTTTCGAAAGACTCTCAAGAGCTAGGTGCTTTTCGAAGGAGGCAGCCAGAGCGATTGCCAAAGCAAGGAGAACATCCACTCTCAGAATCTATCAGTCTCAAGGGGAAGTCTTCCGTAGCTGGTACAAGACCAATGCAGTTTCCTCAACCAGTACCACTGTAACCCAGATTGCTGACTTCCTGTTATATCTAAGGAAAGTAAGATCCCTTTCAGCTCCTACGATCAAGGGTTACAGAAGTATGTTGGCAGCGGTTTTCCGCCACAGAGGCTTGGATCTTTCCACCAACAAAGATCTACAGGACCTCCCTAGGTCTTTTGAGACCTCAAAGGAACGTCGGTTGTCCACTCCAGGCTGGAATCTAGACGTGGTCCTAAGGTTCCTTATGTCATCAAGATTTGAACCTCTCCAATCAGCCTCTTTTTAGGACCTCACATTAAAAACTCTTTTCCTCGTGTGCTTGACAACAGCTAAAAGAGTAAGTGAGATCCACGCCTTCAGCAGGATCATTGTTTTCACATCTGAAACGGCTACATGTTCCTTGCAGCTCGGTTTTTGCTAAACGAGCTTCCTTCACGTCCTTGGCCTAAGTCGTTCGAGATCCCAAGCCTGTCCAACTTGGTGGGGAATGATCTGAAGAGAGTACTTTGCCCAGTTAGAGCTCTTAGGTACTATCTAAAAAGGTCTTAACCTTTACAAGGACAATCAGAAACCTTATAGTGTGCTATCAAGAAACCTTCTTTTCCAAGTTCTAAGAACTCAGTTTCTTACTATTCAGGCTTCTGATTAGAGAAACACATTCTCATCTGAAGGAAGAAGACCTTGCTTTGCTGAAGGTAAGGACACATGAAGTGGGAGCTGTGGCTACTTCAGTGGCCTTCAAACAGAACCATTCTCTGCAGAGTGTTATGGATGCAACCTATTGGAGAAGCAAGTCAGTGTTCGCATCATTCTATCTCAAAGATGTCCAGTCTCTTTACGAGTACTGCTACACCCTGGGATCATTCGTAGCAACGAATGCAGTAGTAGGCGAGGGCTCAGCCACTACATTCCCATAATCCCATAACCTTTTAACCTTTCTCTTGAATACTTTTTATGGGTTGTACGGTCGGCTAAGAAGCCTTCCACATCCTTGTTGATTTGGCGGGTGGTCAATTCTTTCTTGAGAAGCGCCGAGGTTAAAGGTTGTGATGAGGTCCTTTAGTATGGGTTGCAGCCCTGTATACTTTAGCACCTTTGAGTTGATTCAGCCTCCCAAGAGGAACGCTGCGCTCAGTAAGGAAGACGATCTTATTAAAGGCAGAGTAACGGTTCAAGTCGACTTCCTTACCAGGTACTTATTATTTCATTGTTATTGTGGATAACTGATTATATGAAATACGGGATACTTAGCTATCCTTTAGTCTTGTACACTGGTTTTTCACCCACCCCCCTGGGTGTGAATCAGCTACATGATTATCGGGTAAGTTTAATATTGAAAAATGTTATTTTTATTAGTAAAATAAATTTTTGAATATACTTACCCGATAATCATGATTTAATCGACCCTCCCTTCCTCCCCATAGAGAACCAGTGGACCGAGGAATAATTGAGGAGGTGTCAACAAGAAGTACTTGAGTACCTGGCCACAGGTGGCGCTGGTAAATACACCCCCTTCTAGTATTGTGATAGCTGGCGTATCCCTCCATAGAATTCTGTCGGGCAACGGAGTTGACAGCTACATGATTATCGGGTAAGTATATTCAAAAATTTATTTTACTAATAAAAATAACATATTATCTACGAATTTGTCATATTCAATCTTATCCAACAACCCAAACCCTCTTTACTCCCTCTTTCCTCATTGGCTACTGACAATTGTGGCATGTAGTAAATAGTGATTTGTATGCTTAGAAGCATTAAAATTGGGGGAAAAGTTGTATTTGCAGAAATTGGGATAAGTTATTGCTTTTTAAAAGTGTAGCCCTCATCTTATCGGATGCATTTGGGAATCACCTTTGTATTTTTTTTAGCAGCGGACTTCACAATGTATCCCATGTTTGAACATTCTATATATCCCACAGCTATAATTTACATGTATCATTCAAGTTAAGATAGTTGCATAATGAATCACATCATAAAAGTGCTGTTTCATTTTCACATTGATTTTTATACATAAATTATTGTTGTAAATAAGCTATGGACTGGATGTTCATTATTTTTCAGGTAGATTTACGAAGTGATTCTTGTCTCGACGATAGCTTCCGTCAGTTCCCAAAAACTGCCAAATTTTCATTGTCTTTTATCAGGTACACATTAAGCGTGAGTGATTGTCTTGTGTTGCACATGTAGTATGCATTTACGTGTTAAATTTTTATGAATAACGTGTTTGCAAGTATGGTACTGTAATTGACCACAAATAAGCATCTCATCTTTGTTGACTGCATAAAGGTAGTAGGAATTCAAGACAGAGTCTTGTTATTCTAGATTTTTTTTATTAGAGGATAGGTATTTTATAACGCATAGTCTTACCAGTACTTCATTATTTTAATTTGCCATAGAACCAAAAGAAACCATATATTTTGTGAAGTATGGTCCTTCCAGTTACTATTCATCTTTTTTCATGTATTTGAATGGTTGCTGATTAACTGCCTCTTAGTACTTTAGTGTGAGCGTTTGTTACGAAATTTCTGTGAATGGTTGTTGATACAGTGTCTAACAAGTAAGTTGTGTAATGCGCAGTGTAATGTGTCCTACATAATTTTTGCTACTGTTCAGGTCATTAATTTTATTAATCTGATAAACATTATGTGTAAATATTCATAAAAAAGATATTATATTAATTACAGTTTATATGACCTTACGTATATTCAATAAGTATAATGTATAGTTTTATCACTTGTACTGTTCTGATACCAAATTGGTTTGAAGTAGATCTAATTTATCATAACTCACTAGACGAGATATGAAGCCGTTATCAGACTGTTTAGTTGTTCCTACCCTAATGTAAACCTTTTGTCCTCTAAAATAGGGATATGTCTTCTGTAGCTCTGGAACAGCCATATAATTGATGACAGAGTAGTTGGTTACCAACAGGCCAGAATTTGTACAGGCATACATTCATTTGTGATGATTGTTGAGTTTTGTTTTTCTTAGCGCTATTGCTCGTGATCAGATGTTCACCGAAAGGTAAGCTTGTAGTGGAGTAAATTATGTTCCTATGTTACATGATACAAACTTTTGAAACTACATGTGTTGTGTACCTATGTGAAGGGGTGACTTTTAGCAACAGGCAAACCCCCTTCCCCATCTTTGGAGTGGTGTTCATGTCCATACAATGAAGATGATAATAAACTAATAGTGTAAGTCATCTCACATCATGGTAGTATCTCTGCCGCAGGATGGAGTTTCCAGAATTGGAACGAGTGTCGCCCTTACATGTGAGCCCGATGGTGAAAATTATTTGTCTGTTGGCCAAACCTGATGCTGAAAATGTTTTCCATATGGTGATCCCTGTGTAATGTAGTATCCGTGAGTGTTCCCAGTCTCTCCTTCTGACAAATCCTCCAGTGTAGTGATATGTGTTGCACAAGAGCTTCCTCCTCAGATGGAGAACAGTCATTATCGCTCCCCCAGACCGTGACTTATCTGTAATAGGAAGGAAGAATGGTTGACAAGAAGGAAAGTTTACCCTCTCTCTTCCTCCTCTACCAATCTCTTCTCCCTCCATTCCTTGAGAAGATAATGAATAAGATAGTTGCTTGGGAATACCTTTCACAAAAAGTTTCTTGGGACTAACAGAGATTGCTCTCCTCCTTCATAAGGGAGTGAGGCCTCTCACCCACTAACTTCTGGTATCTTCAGGGTCAGTTAAGCAACTACAGTTCATTCTTATAGTTACCACAATTGCACTGGGAGATAGTGAACAGTCGTACTTGGAACAAACAACAGCCCCGAAGGCCAGGGGAGGGTCAAAGTGCATGCTCTCACTATTACATAGAGATATCGAGGATTGTTCCGTAACCTGGTTCGTGCTTTGGCTCCATATGGAACTCGCTTGCAAACCAGTATTTTCCAGGCCACTTAGCGATCATGAACTTGGTGATACCGCAATTGTTCTTTCATCAGTTGGAGTTGAATGGTCTTTCCTGGACCAATCTCCTGCAACTTATGGTAAGCCAATAGGAGTATCGTTCACTCTACCCCCTCGTGTTGGTATTGAGCTTTTATAGGTAGAAGGTCCTATATGAGTATTATATATGCTATTACCTTAGGTATCATATAGTGTCCACTACTTCTTGTCCATTGCAGAGCATAGCTAACAGAACTCAGACACCAATGGGTTCCTGTGGGGTTGATTAACAACCATGAGTTTGGTGCAACATCTACTGCTGTTTACCTTCAAACTCGATGACGTTTACTCGCCGATTAGTACCTTAAGGGTTGGTCAGCAAGGTAAGACCAGTGCAACAGTGAAGTTGTTTGCACTAGTATCAGGTGATCAGAATTTTTTACCCCATGCCAACTCGTAGGCAAGTAAGGGTATTGCTGTTGAGTGAAGCTATCCTCCCCTTCTGTTTCTGACAAGAGTTAAGAGTAATCGAAGCAGTCCGCAAAGATGATCTCTCTTCTTTGAGAAAAGGAGAAGGTTCGTACATGGTACCCAATTCTTTGTAGATCAGGGCACTGGGCTGTTGTTCCAGCCATTTCACTGGCCGAATGCTGAAGGTCGATCACTTTTGGCTGATGGCTCATCGGACACCACCAAATCACACCATAACAAGGACCTTTGGCACCTCCGATCATATGTGGCCCACAGCAGATTATTAGCCGGAGGCAATCAGTCCCTTACGGGGCCAATCAAAGCACAGGCCAAATGATAGAGGACCTCAAGCCTGGCTCAATTTTGAGGAAGGTTCCTTCTCCAAATCCTAATAAAACCTGCAGCTTCTTCCTCCAGAATTGGTTGGACCTTGTTTTACCCATTTTTGCCACTCCCAGACTCCCAGACTCAATTCAGCATGGGTGTTATGAGGAAGAAGGTAGATGGAGCTGTGCAGAGGTTGTCCCCTGTTGTTATTAGGGGGATATGCCTTGCCTTGCACATTCACTTCATCTTCTTTTAAATCTACTTAATATTGACATGTGATAGAGGTGGAACAATCCAGGATTTTTGCTCTGGAAATCATATACAGTAATGCCTCACAACACAAAATCAGTTTGTTCTAGAGTGGCTTTCGTAACATGATTTTTTCGTGTTGTGAGTCACATTTTACTTAAATTGCCTAATTCTTTCCAAACCCTACAAAACACCACATTAAATCTTATAATAAAGCTACAGTATAACCACAATGAAGTACTGTACAGCCAAATACATTTGAACCATTCAGTATACCTAAACTAACTGTTAATACCTGTAAATTAAGTAGTTATTAGAACATAATGTAGTAATAAATGGAAAATAATACAATACATACAATACAATATTGTAAATATACGAAATATACAGTACCATATGTACTGTACTATTATAGTTATCCCTACTATAGACTACAGATACATTTTCTATTGTGTAAACCCATTTTCTTCAATGGGTGACTATTTTCTTCTCGGCCTGGCTGCCAAATCTCTTTTCTTGATATGAAACATTTTTCGCAAAGAGAGTCATAAAACTATTCGCATCTTGTTTCGCAGTGTGAAAATTTTGTAAGGAGACTCTCATGAAGAGAGGTATGACTGTACTGTATAACCTTTTCCAGTCATCTCCCGTTGTCTCTTTATAAGTTGTCACAGGGACAGACAAGTATTCTTAGTTGAACTGATATATGTCAGGCAAGATTTAGTTGGAGCATTTGCTTCTTCCTCAGCTTTAGTAGGGATGACCTGACTTCATGCTTTTGTTACTCGTGTGTTCACGTGTCCACCTGAGTGATAAGTGTCGGGCACTTGAAATGGCCTTTTCAGAGTCTTTCCAGGATAAGGTTGAGACTACTCCTCACTTGGATCTTGAGCCCAAGCAAAGGACGAATACTTGGGAATGTTTTTCGACTGGGAATTTTTCCTTGTGCTGTTCCTGATCGGTAGGAACTGCTGAACCTCACATGGTAGCAAGGACAAATTGTTGGCAAAGGGAGAAGAGCAAGTTTGCTCTCTCTTCTTTCACCTCTATCAATTCTTTCTTCCCCTAAATATTCTCTCCAAACACATCTCAGAATAAAAAAGATGCAGCAGTCTCATGCTGGAGGCCTTTGAGGGGAAGTGACACATCTTGCCTGATGCCTGTTACCGTACAGTTCGGGCGGGTAGATCCATAGGTTAGATGAGGGTAAGCATTAGTTCTACCTTTATCATTCCTGTCAAGACATAGGAGGAATATCCTGGCCCATAGGAATCAGCTCTCCTTCTTCTGGAGGGAGTATTATCCCTCATTCTTTGACCAGTACCTTCGCGTTAGATTGGACAGTAGCGAGCTCAATACAACGGTTTTCTCATTGGTTTGGCTGCTGCAGAATGGTCCCAGCCAGTACTGAATACTGACTCCATATGCCGGGTGTAAGTGAATGTTTCACACTTCTTTTCCATTCCTGCCATGAAAAGGAGTGTCCTTGTCCTTGAAAACTGAGGAAGTAACAGAGCTTACCTGCTGACCAATTCCCTCGTGCTCCAGCAAGCAGAATGCAAGCCTGGTGTAACAGCTATTGCAGTAGCACAGGTTGCAGTTGAGTGATTACACACACCAATCACCAGCACTGTAAGCTAGATATGGGTAATGTATATGTTGGCCTTTAAATCATCCTTCACATCCTACAGGAGTGATGAGAATCACCTGGTGACCGGTTCTCCAGGACTTGGTCAGATACTTCAGACTTACCGTCAGCAGGCAACGGTCCCTCTAGGGATTGAGTACTCACGCCACCCAGGTATTGGGAAATGTGCTTTTCCATTTTCCCAGTCCGATTGAGTACTCACGCCACCCAGGTATTGGGAATGTGCTTTTCCATTTTCCCAGTCCCTTATGTGTAATACTTTGGAAAGGTCCCAAGTTGAGTTGTGTCTTGTTCTGCTAGCTCTCAGGCATATCCTTAGAGAGAAACTCTCTTCTAATCCGAGGAGACCCCTTCTGATTGTGCTGTGACCCTTGAAGTTAGAAGACTAAATTCAGATGGAGAAGTTTCTAAGCTGCTAGATGCCACTGGCCATCCTTCATTGTCATGTCTGCAAAGTGAGCCCCTCGTATCTTCCTCGGTAAGAAAACTTTACTAATGAGAGGAAAGGACTAGGTGACAATGCAATGTTAGTGTCTGTTCGTTCTACTAGGAACATCTAGAAGAGGTGCCTTTAAGAGGCATGTCTGTAGATGCACCCTTTTGCAAGAAGAGTAGAAAGCAGCTTCTATAAGTAGCACATCTTAAGTCACGTGTCGAGAAAACTATACAACTGTAGCAGATGAGTGTAGGCAGGATTGTGTTTGGTGCTGCGCACATTTGCAAGACAAAGAAACTCATGGCTGCTGACAAGGTTCGTCTGGTGATGCTTGGTAGAGGACTGGGAGGAGCGTGTCTAGAAGTGACCAAGAGGAGAGTGATCAGGAAGAGCACAACCAGTTGACTGGGAGGAGGGTGACGGTGCTGAGCATAGAAGCTCTCTCTGACGGTGACAGTGACTTTGCAGGGAAGTTCAGAACTCTGAACACTCCTAGAGAGGTAGAAGGAACAGGGTCAAGGCAGACTGGAAGAAGACTGAAGGACTCCTCCCTCGGGGAGGCGCCTAGGGAGGACAACTCCCACTTTGAAGATTCCAAAAGGAAGATTAGCCATTAGCCACTCCGAAGGATAAGAAGTTCCATGAAGGCCAAAGAGAAGGATGCCAGAAGTGTTGAAGATCCTCCTCAGTAAAGGAAGGATCATGACAAGGCTGTCAAGCAACCTTGTGACCAAGTTTTGAAGCAAGACGTCTGGAACAGCAGTTAAGAGGGGCCCACGAAGTCTCGTGCTGAAGCTAGAAGTTCCATGAAGATCAGAATGAAGGACTCTGTGGGCATTATTAATACTCCTTCAAAGAGGAAGGATCAGGAAACAGATGAAAAGCAATCTTGTGAGCACACACTGAGGAGCAAGAATGCTCTGGAGGAGGAGGACCTGAAGGACGACGCCTGAAGTTCCGTGAAGCTCAGGATGAAAGACGTCAAAGGCATCGGTGATCCTCGAAAGGAAGGATCAAGGCAAGGTTGCTAGTCTCCTCGAAGCATTGCTCTTGAGGAGGACTTCCTGAAGGGCCCAGTCTGGTGAAAAGGTCCTTAAAGTCATTGAAGGTCTTGTAGTTCCCTGCAGGTCAGGATGAACGACTGAAAAGGTGACGGAGATCTTCCTGTGAAAAGGACGGACCTGAAGGACACCCCAAAGGATGACGACTTGACTGCACCTGAAAACCGGGAGATTCTTAGCACCCCGCTACACCTAGGACTTGGGGCCTTTCTTTCATCTTTATCCATGACTGACTAAATCCATAGAGGATTCATTGGCTAGATACATCAAAGGATAGCCAGTTCCTTGTGATGTGCAGTGCCTATCTAACTAAGGCAAGTGACCCCTGCTGGTTGATACTAATTCTAGTAGGTCAGCAGCTGTAAAACATCCTCAAAATTGCTCGCTGGATCTAGACAAGTGACGTCGAGAGTATGCCCTAGGAGCAGAAGAGCTCTGGCGAAATACCTCCTGAAGGGCAAAGCCTAGAGCTGCAACTTGGAAGGTCTTCATAGTTATTGTTGGCCTAGTCCTCCAAGAAAGGCAGTATCGAAGAGATCCTAAAGCGTCTGGGGAATGACCATGGGCAGAAATGACCATTCCTTCCGTAGACACTACACCTTTCATGAAACCATGCGAAGGAGCCTAGCAAGTCCCAGAGGAGCTCTCCAACCCTTCGGGATCCTTTTCTTCAATTCACCATATCACAATGTCAGATTGAAAAAAGAAAAAAAAAACTCCCATCTGGAGGAAGTCTCTCACATCCAAGAGAAAAGGGGAAAGGGGGAGAGGCCACAAGCAATTTCAAATACCCCTAAAGAAGGGATTGTGTCTTCCCCTAAACTGCTTCTCTTTCAAGGATGACCTTCTGGCCCCAGTGATCATTAGGCAGGGATGTAATCATAGGACCATCAATAGACACTTGTACCAAAAGGTCCTAAACTGTAGTAAAATATGCATGCTTAGTAGTCACAAACAAACATGCAAGTCTGGAAAGAAAGAAATTTTAAAGATAATTTCTAAAAACAAAAACTTTCAAAATTTCCAGCATAAAGGATCAAGACAGTTGCAATCCAATAGAGGTTACAGGAAGCTACAGTGGAGGTGACTGCCTCCCCATCCCCCGGGCAGGGTAACTACCTGCCAGTAGTTTACAACTTGTTAAAATTTTAAACTTCCATATTCCAGCTTCGATGTTGTCCATCTCCTATAGTAGAGTGATGGTTTACATGTCTGTAGGAACAAAGGATTTAGACCATTCTTGGTCAAAACCAGCCAGTTATTGTGGTCCTATAGAGAAAACTGCTGGCTACTACTTGTTTGCAGTGTCATATGGCTTTCATTATTGGTGCTTTATATTTTCTCTGGAAAGTCTAAAGTGATGACATGATAGGCAATTTAATTCCTTCATCTGCTGTAAACTTGAGGAAAGGGGAAATAAATCATTTACTCAATAAATGATTTAGGACTTTGCAAATATCCATTGCATTATATTTTCAGTGTTCAAGCAATTACCTAGGTCACAAAAAGTACTTGTTGCAGGCACTTTTTGGGGAACTTTCCACAATGCCAATAGTATTTAAGAGCTGTCAAACTTATAGTCATGTCATATTAGATACTCAGCATATATATTTTCTCATTGGTTATATCCAGCTTGCCTCGGATTAACTCCAGCAGAAATTCATTGCACAGCAGATTTTTGCCCGGTCTTAACCACTGTAGCTGAACTGTCAATGTGAAGCCCAGTTTTTTTTTTTTTTTTAATATACTTAGCTAGAAGGCTTTTTTTTTTAATTACATTCTAAACCCTATTAGATGTGTAGGATCTACTGGTAATTGTTTGGTGAAACCTAGAAAAAGATAACATTGTAAAAATGTCTTTATTACTCAAAAAGGCATCCATATGAATTAAAGCACCAAATGTGCCTTAAGTACAATACAGTAAACTTACTATAGAACCCTCAGGGACCTAAAACTGAACTTTAAAGTCCTTTACCCAACGCTATCCTAACTAACCAAATAAAAGTAGATTAATAATATATTAGATATGATAAACAGTGGTCACTAAATTAAGACTAGTTAACGTATGATACCAGAAAAATTTAGCGGAACTTAAACCTTTTTCATTATGGCACAAGGAGGAAATGCTTTGAGCATAATTAAAATTATATTTTCATTTCTTTTCTTTTTTACAAAGTGCCATTGCAGTCTTGATTGTTTAGATTCACCATTTATATGGAGGGAAACCCTTCCTGTTTTACATGTCAGTCGAAGTCTTGCCTACTTTTTGTTTCAAGGTATCGACAGGGAGTAAACCTTATTCCATTCTTAGTAATATTCTCGGTCTTATCTTTGGGTAACACGTACAGTAGATAACACAATGAGAAAATTGCAGATGCGGAAATTTTCTGAAATATAGTACAGTATCATGTGTACCATTTATTCAGGCAAGAGTTATTCACATTTCCAAGAGAGCTCCCCTTCAAGGCTCATTTATTCATCAGTAAAAATAACAATAAAAATTCCAGATTTTTTCATAAAATACCTCGCTAAACCTATCACTTGAAAAAACTGCTAATGTCAGTATTAAAAAGTATAAATACATAACAATTATATTATTCTAAAATGGTTTTAAATGTAACAGTAATGTTATTTATCACATAACCTTAACACTAAATTAACAACTACATACCTTCATGAGCTCACTAATAGTACATTTATCTTTTTGAAAAAGATTATATAAACTTATGTAAAGTTGTTAAGAATATCACTTCCTTTATTCACCACATACACATTAATATGTTTTACAATATAAAAGAAGCACAGTATTGCTGATTCATTAAAATTATATTATACAAAAATTTACATACGGTTGACTTTTGTACATTGCACTTAAGACTGAGCCCCTAATTTTTTTTCCGGACATCCACGGGACTTACTCCAAGGAAATCCAATGTTTGCCATGAATCATGTATTAACGTCTGAGAGGAAAAATTTATGCCAGATATGTAAACGACCAATAATCTTCCAATGGCACTGCGGATCTTAAAAAGAATTGTACTGTACATCACTTTACCAAAGTTGGAAAAGTTTTAATCACACTGTGAAGGGAAAATTAAACAAATGCTCACCCCATTTATTAATATTATAATTTAAAGTTACTCAAAGCAGATTTGGGCTTAAGTTTGATATAAAATGTGATCAAGCAAATGAGGATTAAGCCCTGCTGATTGTATCATGAAATCAGCCTGCCCAAGGTAGCATTAATCATTCTATGATGAGCAGCTATTCCTTGAAATCAGGACACGAGTCAACAGATGTCTTTTATTTTTTTAAGATCAATGGCTTATCTGTTTGAGGTAACTTGGATTCGAGTAGTTTCCCCAAAAGAAGTTGATTAGTTCCCGATTCTTATGGATGTTGAATATTTAATACAAAAAATATCTGGTTAAATACCCTATTATAGTTTTGATAAAAAAGTATTTATTTCCATGAATCTTGTGTATGAATAGAATGAACTGTTAAGTGGAAATTGGTATTTCCACGTGATAGCCCAATTCTATTCAGAGGGAAGTGGAAATAAAAATCTTATTTTAGAAATGTTTCATTATTTTCAGCTTTTGAACTGTCCAAAGTTTTCCCTTTACATTAATCGGTTCAAATTTGCAGCCCAAAAACTTTAATAACATTTTGATTTTTTTTCCAGTTTTCCATTATGCAGTATTTTAGCTTTTTCAAGAAACTTGAAACCCTGACAATGATTATTTTGTGTTTGGTATTAACTTCCTCCTACCATTATGACTTGCACATAGCATGTCTGCTCACTAACTGGAATTCGTAAATGTCGAAAGGTTTTAAAAACAATGGAAGAAAATTTTGCCTACTTTAAAGAATTCATCATCAGGTGAGCTAATGTCATTTTGAGTTGATCTTTACCCTGAAAACTTAATGTCCTTATATAAACCAGACAAAAACTTACATTAATCACCTTACAGTGTTATAGAGTACAGTATTGTAAAATACGAAACCTGTTTTAGTTTTTTTTAGTTTTGAGTGGCTGTATAGTGCTCACCAATATAGTAATCACCTGCCTTATTCCTTTTCTGAACACAAGATCTTTCAAATGTTATATCTAAAAGTTTTTTTTTAAACAAGTTTTAGACTAAATTGTGCAGTTAACACTATAGTAGTGACCCAATTACCCTGAATAAATGCATGAACATGCAAAATTCACATTAGTCATAAAAACCATTCTTGTATATAAATATGCGATTCCTACTACACATTTGTTTGATGCACCTACAGGATATATTGACACTGTGCTTGTAGGTAGGGGGTCAACACTACATTTAGGGGTTCCTTGAAAGCACAATCTGTGACAAAGTGTAATAAAAAAAATTTCCAAAACGTTACACAAAATGTTTATACCGTGTAAGCATTTGTTAAAATTTTGAGACTTCAGGTTTTAGTAGTAGAATTACATTTATGCATTTTAAGGGCACAGACATCTTGAAAGAATGTGAGGTGATATTGTAAAAAGCAAAAAACTTTTATAATGATTAGCATTATGATGCAGACAGCTTCTTTCTGTAAACCTGCATTATGCACACACCAGACGCAAGGGGGACAAAATTACAGAAAAAAATCTTGTGCCTAAACCACCACTCAATGCCCTGTAATAATTTTTAAGCCAGGTTTACACAACAGGTATAAACTCGATAGACATTTTACTTTACAATTGCATTTTTTATAAATTTTTGTTTTCCAGGCAGAACTTTATTTTTGATAGCTTAAATGAAAATACTGTATTGGTATTGAATTTTAGTTAGTAAAGATATTCAGACTTTTGTAGTAATCAAGTTGGTATATTTGAAATTCTGAAAGTCAAAAATTATTGACCTTTGAAATGTGTTGATGATTAGAAAAGGAGCAAATAATTAATTAGGGTTTTAGAATTTTTTTGTGCACAATTTTTTAAAAATTGTTTGATTGGTACATGAGGACTAATGAAAGTAACTTATCTTTAATTTTGGAAACTTTTGAATTTTCTGGCAACTGGTATTACTAAGATGCCAAAGGATCAAAATAGGCATTTCTTTAATGTCCATCTTCATAGACTGTTCATTGTTGACCAAAATAATAGTCCATATACAAGATGCAAAGCTACAATATGCTCATCAACAACCACCTTAGCCAATACCATAAATGGATATTATACCTCAAGAGAGTGAACCTTGAATATGTGGTTGTTTAAATGTCAGGTCCAAGAAACTTTAAGAAAAAATTCCCCAAAATTATAAATAGTGCTGAGCTGACTAAACAGTTGAGAGGGAAAAAAGTTGTGAATGGCCTCCATTCAAGACGGACTAGATAAAACTAGCTAGTAACAAAGACTTAGGAATGGATGGCCCATTAAGCTGCCAGGTTCATGATAAATGATGGGCTAATACATGTTAGCGTATGGGAAATAGAGTGAAACCCAATTTAGACTAATCATGAACAAAATAGAATGATGATACAGTGGAGGCCCTATCACACGTAAGAATCCATATTTGAGATGCTACATTGAAGATAATTAATAATCAAAAACGTTCAGTAGCCTAACAGATTCACAGTAAAGTCACAGGTAGATGGACAGGTGATATAATACAAGCAAGTGCCTTCAATGATGTTAAGGTACCCCGAAATTACACCTGTAAAGGTGAAATTTTAAACTAATGCGTCTACTATACTGTCTGAGTTTTGGTGTTGTCAGTCAGGATCTAAGTAGAGAATCTGGGTAAATTTTTTCTTTGGGAAACTGAATATTTCATTGCGATGCTATTGTTACTGTTATTACTGTTTGTTGGCTTTTCTCTCAGTAAAGAAAAAAATATAAATGCTTATCTGCTGAATAATTAAGATATTGAGACTGTGTACCTTAACTCTTTCTGTCAACACAGAACTTTTCAGACAAGAACACTGTAAAGGCTGTCAGATTATTTCTGCCTTTGTAAATTATTGCTGTGTGTAAATAATTTACATTGATTCATTCAGGGAGACTAATGTGTACTTGATGGAATCTTCACTTCTACTAATTATAAAAATTACATTATCAAAGCTACATTTTTAAAGATGAGGGAGTAAAAAGTATGTGTAACAAAGAGAGCATAATGATTTGCAAAATTTACTCTACTAGATTATAGTCAAGTGTTATATACTGTTATAACAAACTCATTTTGTTATAGCAGTGGACTTGAGCTGTATACTGCCGATAATGATATCCTATTCTATTGAAAGTGTCTCTGTGAGGTACAGAAAAATTATCCCTTACCATCACTTTATTGTGTACCAAAAGCATTAGAATTAAAGTGATAAATTTTGCAATTCATAATGGAAGGCCACTTAAGTCAGTGAAGTTGAATGTCACTTACCATGTGTAAGTAAAAACCAAGAGAGAAGTACAAAATATGCCTGCTATTACAGTTAGTTGTTAAAAATGACCATAGTTAACTCTTATTGTAGTTGGTTTCCTTTTTATTACACTCTAAGTGGTTGGCTTAATTAAAGTTAAATTAACCAATAAAGTAGGTAAGTTGAAACCAATAATGCAATATTTAGAAATATCTTAAGTAGCAAGATCATTAAATTTTACAATAACTTTATAAGCCCATTTAAAATATTCCCCCATAACATTAAATTTAGTTGTCACCAATGTTGCACAAAACCAATATCGGGATTAATTCTTTTATATTTCTTCTCACATAACATGACCAGGTTTTTATTTCAAGATCTATTCAAAGTTTTCCTTTTAGTATGTTCCTAGATTTTTTTAGGCAACAATTTGTCTTAAAACTTCTCGTAGGTTACATAATGGAATCCTTAAAATTACTGAAAGGCAATATTTTGCACTTGACAATTACTCAGTAATAAATTATCAGTACGAGTCACATTTATGGTAGCTGTCCACAATAAAACTTCAAATATACATATGTGTGGTCTCCAGCTACTTGAAATAACATCCCAGTAGTTGCAGGGGTCCAGTTAAAAACGAGCATTCGTTTGATGACGTAGCCTAAGAATTAGCCACATGGCATGAGTTACCAAATTAAGAAATACATATATTTGTGCAGTTTTAAAGACTTCCTGCAACTATTCCAATGGAAAAGTAAGTCATGTTACAGGTGAAGCTGCCTTTTCCTACTACATGCTTTTATACTGAAGTGCTAAGTATTGCACAATTTCTCACTGACTTCAATATTTGGGGATAATTTAGATTCTATTTTGATCTTTCTCCTCTGTCTTCTTTTCATTTCTTTTGTCCTCCCAATTCTTTAGATGTCGAAGTGGAATGCACATGAAGCCAGAAAATGCAAATATGCCACCAAAGACGTAGAATGTTAAGTCATAGGACTTAGTTGCATCAACAAAGGCACCTGGAAAGATAGAGTATAAATTTGATAAAAATAAATTTTACAGGAATATATTCACATAGTACTGTACTTCTCTTAATCCCTTTACTACGATGACATAGTGTATGTCAAAACATGCTAGGTACAATGGTGTATAACATACCAGATACGTCATTTATAAATATAAACCATATGGAACCTAAAATCATTCATTTATCCTACCAAAGAGGTACAATACAACACATGGTCGTATAGCACACTTAATGATATTGTACTAAATACAGCTCGTGTTTGATTTTACCCACTCATTTTTTTCTTCAGCCAATCAACAAACACTTTGGGATTCTTACCCATATTCCTGATTGTGTAAGGACTATTTTAGTATGTTCCTATTCATACAAACCTTTCGCTTTTAACTATGGATATATTATTCCAGCATAGCTGGAAACTAGCTATTAAATTTTTTTATGTAAGGTCACCCAGAGTATTACGTCACATTTGTTTTTGGCTCAGTGGAGTGAAGACATGCTGTCTCACTCTCCTGTAAACTATAAATAGAACTGGCTATAAACTCGATCTGTATTCTTTATTTTTTTTGCCGGTGAGTCTGATCTTTGAGGGCTACTAATATGCAGTGTTGCCCTGGTATTGAAGATTGCTCTTGGGAGACAGAGATCCTCATTCCATTTGATTTGTGGGCAGATGACACTCCTGCACTCGTGCATCTACTTGAGGAGTGGCCGTCCTCCCAGTGAGAGCAGTACAGTAGGTAACAGAAGTCTAAAAGGAATTCTACATCCTCAAGGTCAGAGAAGTCCTGACTTCTCTCTCTGGCACCTTGTCCTCTCCCTGCTGATTATACTTGTTTGGTCTCCTCCAGAGGACGGACGAGTAAGCGTGGTGACCGTTTGACCCCCTGGACAACCCTCAAGTGAGGAGGGCCCTGTCGCTTTCCCTAGCGAATTGGCGGTGCCCACTGCTAAAGGGGAGTATATATCTTTGGACGAAACTCTAGCCTTCCAATCTCACTCTTTTACTCTCTATCGTACTACATCCACGCACATTCAAACACCCCAAAACTAAAGTGAGGGGAGCAGTCACTCTCCCCCCAGCTCTACCTCTCTGAAGGTGGGTGGACTGTATCAAGGATGACCTTCGATCAAAGGGGTTAACCGGTGATGAGGTGTGGGACAGAGGTAAATGGAGAAAGCTGACCAGAAACATCGACCCCACATAGAAGTGGGAAAAGATGTAGACAAAGAAGAAGAAGTGTTGATAACTAAAAGAATGTTTGGAAGATTGAAAGACGTGCACGTGTTTAGGGGTATGGCTAACGGTATGTCTGATAATTTTTTGGTGGAAGGAAAATTAGTTGTAGCAAAAGAGTGGGAGAATAAAGTAGGTGGATGTAAAAGGGAGCTAGTGAGGGTTGAAGAGCTAATAAAACCTGCGGTAAAAAGTAAATATCAGGAAAGGTTGAAAATGGCATATGACGAAGTGAAAGTAAGAGAAACTGGTAATTTAGAGGAGTGGAAGTTAGTAAAAGAAAATTTTGTTGGGAATGCAAGTGATGTGTGTGGCAAGAAGTTTGTTGGAGGCAGCATGAGGAAGGGCAGTGAATGGTGGAATGAAGGAGTGAAGGTAAAAGTGGAAGAGAAAAAGAGGGCTTTTGAAGAATGACTGCAGAGTAATAGTGTAGAGAAGTATGAAAGATATAGAGAAAAATGTGGAAGTAAAGAGCAAGGTAAGTGAGGCAAAGAGAGCAGCTGACCTGAGGTGGGGTCAGGGATTGGGTCGTTCATATGAAGAGAATAAGAAGTTTTGGAAAGTGAAGATAGTAAGGAAGACTGGTTCAAGAATTGAAGAGACAGTAGATGAAGTTTGCAGATGATACTGTATTGGTTGCAGACTCAGAAGCTGTGTCAATTAATGACAGAATTTGGATAGCTGTGTGAGAGAAGGAAGTTGTGGGTTAATGGGTTATGAGGTGCACAAGAACATGTGGTGGTGGTAGATTGAATGTCATATTTGTTTGTTCATTTGTTTTAGAGTAAACTTGCGGATAAAAAATGCAAGCCACGGGCTCTTGCACTAGGCAGTTCGTAAAATGTCATTTTGAATGGAGAGTTACTCGAGGAAGTAGATCAGTTTAAGTATTTGCGTTCTGTTGTTGCTGCTAGTGATGGAGTGGAAGCAGATGTACATTAGAGAGCAAGTGAAGGATGTTAAATGTTTGGGGCATTGAAGGGAGTGGTAAAAAATAAAAGAGTTAGGGATGAATGTACTGTAAAGAGAGTTCTGTATGAGGAAGTGATTGTACCAACTGTGATGTATGGATCAGAGTTGTGGGGAATGAAAATGGCTGAAACAGATATTGAATGTGTTCAAGATGAAGTGTCTAAGGAGTATGGCTGGTGTCTCTCAATTTGGATAGGGTTAGGAATGAAGTAGTAAGAGTGAGAACAGCTGTGAGAAATGAATTAGTAGCTAGAGTGAATATGAATATGTTGAGGTGGTTTGGCCATGTTAAGAGGATGTAAAATAGTAATCTGCTGAAGATGGTGATAAATGCAAGAATTGATAGGAGAATGCAAGTCAGGCCACGATTTGGGTGGATGGATGGAGTTAAGAAAGCCCTAGGTGACAGGAGGATAGATGTGATAGGCAAAAGAGCATACTGGAACAGAAATGAATGCAAGGGATTGTGACAGAGGTCCAATAGGCCGTGCTGCTACCTTGGGTCACCTCGTTGACCACTGAGGTAGCAGTAGTAGGGTAGTCACCATTTGAAGCTTATTTGTGGTGGAAGATGTGGGGGTAGGGTGACCTGTGACACCTTAGCAGTACCAACCAAACTCAGCCGAGTCCCTTGTCTGGCAATGAAAAACTAAAAGGAAAATACAGTAATCCCCTTTGTTTCTTTTTAGATGTCAGCTACATCCTAAAATTGGGGCAAGTGCAATGGTAGATAGATTATTAAAATTTTAATTTTGCTAACAAGAACAAACAAAAACTCCTGTTTTGAACAAACGTGATATACCACAGTCAGACACCTCCCATAGGGTGGTATAACCGTAACGCTTGAATGTATGGCATACACATTCAGTATACAGTATATACCACTTTTTGGCGTAACCTATTTAAAAAAAGCGCTGTTACACAAGGAACTTTAAACATTTTACCTTCTCCATCCAAAACCACTATATAGTAATCCTTTGATGTATACTAAACAAAATTCACCTTTGTAGACTAATTTTGCTAGCATCAAACTGCACTATTACTTGAGAGCTTATCATTAGAAGAAATCTTTTGTTGCACAGAATTTGATGTAACAGCTTTGAGAACAGAATCTATGCATTTGTGTTTTCCAATCCTTTCAAAATATGGGTTCCAAATTCCATGAAAACCTTTCCTTCTACTTCTTAAGAGGATATTAATCAATTGTCAGAAAGAAGTCCACCATCACCATCATTAGAAAAAAAAAAAAGAGAGAGAATTTTAGTAGTAAAGTTTGTTATTTCTATACTCACTTGATATTTAGAATGGTTTTTCTTTAGATTCTCATTTTAATTGACATTTACCAAAATAAATTAATATAGAATTTTTCAATTTTCTTTCCCTTCAATAAACACATGCCTCTAGTAGAGAATTGGAACATTCTAAAAGTTGGTGGCAATTAGCACAGTACTGACAAGCCAGCAGCTTTTTGTTCATCCAATTTATTTACAATCACAGTTTAAATAAAAAAAAAAAAAAGTCCATCATTACCTGAATTTAAAAAAGGACTTTGTACTAATACAGTTATTGTATGTGCTGTAACAAATCTCATTATTACAAAATATAAGTTGAGTAAACATCACCATTTCCAGTACCATAAACCATGACTGCCGAGAATTCAATACCAGACAATATAGACACAGAGATAGCAGTGACTCTCCTCAAGATCCACTTAGCAGAGCAAAGTGCTCCCCAAGCAAGTCAAATAGGGGAAGGTTAAGATTCCCTCAATTTCATCAGTTACTTCTTAACTCAATGGAAGGAATATGTCATTATGACAAAGGTTACATGGCAGGAAAAATTAACCTGCTGCAAGAATGCTGTGAAGATGGCTTGTGCAGGGATCTAACCAGATCAGCCATCACAAACCTTGCAGAGGCATCAGAAGAATCCATGCTTACAACAATGAGAAAACTTGCAGTTAATGGTAGCTCACTTTATCTTGCAAAATTGTGATGAACCAATGTGTTTCTGGATAGCATATCAAAGGTCATGTTTATGGGACTTGAAATACAGCTTGATCTGTTGTTGGACCCCAACCAAGAAATGACCCTTGACAAAAAAATCAAATTTGTTGAGGGTGAAAAGGTAGAAAAGTGCTCAGCAACTACACTTGCACATTCTCAAGGCACTACTACAACTCATAGATAGTACATATAGAAGGAACATAACCAGTGCCACTCCAGCAAAACGAGATAGAAGTGAAAACAAATTCACACAATTGTTGTCCCTACTGTGGTGGGAAGTGTCATAGCAAGAAGGTTCAACTTTACCTGTTGGCTGTACAACAAGCTACATCACTTTGCAGCAATATGTTGCATTGGGCCAACTGGCTCCAATGAGGTTGCCACAGATGAAGAATGAAATGCTTTTGGGGCCATTTGTTACATCTCCTGTACCACTTCAGACACAACAGCCATGGAGTACTGGCCCCCTATGTAATATCAGTCTGGATAGCAAGTGGGCAACTGATTGGTTACTGACACTGGGCCATCTACTTGTATGACCAAATTTCTGTCTCCTAGAGACAAGAAGCATCACATACACAACCCATCATCAAGTTATCTTATTCGGCGCATAATAAAGTAGATTACAAAAACTTGATATTTCTGTTGTAGAATATCACACATACTGTAACCCTCCTCAGTAATAGCTGACACAGCTTCCTTGGCCTCAGTAAGGATGATGTCAGATGTCCATTGGATGGCTGAAAGTTGAATCACAGACAATTTGGATATATGATACGACTCTCCTCCAGATCCACTCAAGCCCAGGGATCTAACCAGATTTAACCTTCACAAACCTTGCTGAGACAACTGAAAAATCTGTGCTTGCAGTCGGAGAAGAGAATATTATGGTGGTTCACTTCAACTTACAAGATGATGATGAACATATCTGTGCCTTTGCAGCAAGTACAAGTATCAAAAGGCCAAGTTAGTGTAAGTTTGTGCCACAGGGCTAGAGATTTGGGTGACAGTGAAATACAGCTGGAAATGTTGTTGGACCCCAACCAACAAATGACCCTTGAGGAAATTTCAAATTTGTCAAGGCAGAAACAGCTGACAAGCAATCTGCAATTACACTTGCACACTCAGGGCACTGCTGCCACTCATAGTACTTATAGAAACACAAAAAGATATGTCAGTGCTACCACACTGAAACAGGATAGCAGCATGGACACAAATTCACTTGATGACTGTTCCTATTGTGGCGGGAAAGGTAATGACAAAAAAATTTTCATCTTATGTGAGAAACGCTCTGTGCCTGACTTACAATCGAACATATCAATTCTGCAACAAGCTACAGCACTTTGCATTTATGTGTCACAGGGGGTACAATTGAGCTACTACAGATGAAGAAAGAATTGCTTTCGGGCCATAGAGTAGTGTCACCATGGATGGCAAGGGGGCTGCTGCTCGATCACCGACACTGGACCATCATCAGTATGACCAGGCTTCTGACAAGTGGAGATGATAAGCATCTGCAGAGGCAGACTACAAAGACAGGATTTATGTTGAAGACTGACATACATGCTGTAACCGTTCCAGTAATGGCTGACATAAGGCTGCCAATGCTGCCTTTTCTTGATGTTGAAGTTTCATTGCCTTGGCTTTAGCAATGATGACTTAATCCCAGTAACAATAAAAATGCACAATGCAGCAACTATCCACTATACTGGCTTGAACTGATGGGGAAAACTATAAAACCTAGAGGAAGTCCAAGTCAATGATGACTAACAGGATCTTCCTTAATCATAAAGTGTGTATGTAGACCTTTCCATGATAACCACCTATTTCTCCCAACAGTAGGTGAAGTCATGACATCAATTTTATCCTCATTTTAAGACACTTCAGTAAATGGCTCTCTGCCATGCTTCTGCCTAAGCTGACTTGTTACCACTACCAATGTCAGCCACAATACACTTTCCTGCCATGGCCAATAATGTGGCCAAACTACAAGAATGGTTTATAAACTATTACAAATGCAACATGTTCAACCAACCACTCTAGATGATGAAGGGTTCACTAATGAGACTGATGGCCAATCCAGACATGGAGCCTATTGCATGCCACAAAGCAATCCCGGTCCCAATTCACAGGCACTTGAAAGTAATAACTGACCGCAATCGAGATGTAAAGTTTGACGTCATCAAACTAGTCTACTGTATAATTGTGTGCGCTAAAAGGATAGTGAACCAAAATATGCAGTGGACTTAGAAGCCCTAAACATCCATGCAAATAGGGAGACCCATCACACTTGAAGCCCATCCACAAATCTCATTCTGTGCCTGCACTAAGAAATAAATAAGTCATTGACACATGGAATGGATACCTCAGTGTCTCATTGCACATCGATAACCGACACTATGCAAAATTCATCACGCTACGAGGGCAATACCAATATTGTATTGCACCATAATGCTACATCTCGTGTCTGGCGATGACTACACTCGACAGTACAACTGAACAATTAGACTCCACATTATCATATTCTACATACACAAAGTTTACACTCATAAGGTTTGACAACATTGAGAGTAATTTCAGAGTTGCAGAAGGGCTTGACATATGTGGTGAACATGGCATCATATTTAAGCCAGAGAAACTGACAAGTTTGCACAATTTTAAATTACACATGACAGTTCAACCCTATTCTTCATACCTACAGGCCCTATGAGAGTTCCTCGTGCCCTATGACATCGTGGATGTATGTGCAAGGTCTGGTATACTTGACCAGGTCAGTTATGCATTAAGTATGGCAGTCAGAATGTTGCCCTTTCACAAAATAATCAAACCCTCAACACCCTTTTGATGGTGAAAAGAACAGGATGCACTGTTCGAGAAACTAAAGGCTGCCATTGTGACCAACATCTAGGAGGGTGTTTTTTTTTTTTTTTTTTTTTTATAAAAGCTGACACACACATTGGAATTTTTCCCTTCTGGAAACACCTGTCACTGCTTCTATGAAGAAGATTTCTGCCGCAAAATTCCCTTCATCAGCAGCTGCTTCACTCACCCTGCAAAGTCCAGGTATGTACCAACAGAGGGAGAAGTTATAGCTGTAGTAGATGCTCTGGACAAGGCTCACCTTTTCTTGTGATGGATTGCAAAAAACTTATCATTGGAGATGATCATAAACCCCTACTAAAAGTCTTTGGTGATTGATCTGTAGAACACATACCCAACGCATGCCTATGTAATCTCGAGGAAACAAAAAGATGCAGGTTCTGAATGATCCACTTCACTGGTGTAAAGAACAATCTAAAAGATTCTGTGGCAATAGAGTCTTTGCTCAGCACCTAAAAACTTTGAAAGAGGTAAAGCATATAAAAGTTTACCCTAAAGTACCTTGGATATATCATGTGTATTGTAGGGTTATCTGTATAGTATTATCATTTACCTAAACTATGCAGGTATATGAGAGCAGAGGTATGTTAGGATGTACTGAAAATGAGAAAGAGGTGTTGGGAGAAACACAAAGGGTGGATGGGCCAGTGATGGAGAAACAGAATACAAAAGAGAAGCAGACATTGAGTAAAATGAAGAAAGGTAAAGCACCAGGCCCATCAGAGTTTCAAATTGAAATAGTCAAGATATTTGCTACAGAAGGGAAAGAATGGAAGCTGGATTTATTGAGAGCAATATGGGAAGAAGAAATAATGCCTAAAGACTGGGAGGAAAGTCTAATGGTATCTAGATTTAGGCAGAAAGGTGACAACATGGAATGTGGTAACTACAGGGGACTTTAATTAACAGAGCATGGTTTGAAAGTTGTAGAGAGGGTGCTAGATGAGAGATTGAGAGAGAGATATAGTAAAGATTGGGAAATAGTAGTATTGATTCATGAAGGGGAGAGGGACTGTGGATGCCATCTTTATTGTAAGGCAGTTACATGGAAAGAGACTAGAGGGAAACCAGAAGCTCTTCAGTGCTTTTGTAGATTTAGAGAAGGCTTATGATAGAATACCAAGAGAAGTGATGTTTTGGTGCTTGCGGAAGAGGAAAGTCCCAGAGAAGTTAGTTAGAATGGTAGATATGATATACAAAAGAAAATGGACAAACAGAAACCTTTGAAGTTAGTGTTGGATTACACCAGGGGTCAGCATTAACCCCATTTTTATTTGTGTTGGTCTTGGATGTGTTAGGTGCAGGGATCAGAAATGAAGAGTTGTGAGAGTTGCTATATGCAAATTATTTGGTGATTATTGCTGAAAATGAGGAAGACTTATAAAGAAGTGGCAAGAGACTTTGAAAAGGGGTGGCTTGAGGGTAAATGTGGATTAGACTGCAAGCTATGGTGAGCAGTAAGGAAGGTAGGGACAGGATAGCCATACATGAAAGTAGAGGAGCAGTTATAAAGCAGGTAATAAAATTTAGATACCTCGGATCTACTATAAATCAGGTGGGAGGATGTGAGGCTGAAGTTGAGAATAGGATAAAAGCAGCTTGGGGGAAGTGGAGGGAGTTGGCAGGAGCGGTACATGATAAGAAAATGCCTATCAAAGTAAAAGTCAAGATCTATAGCAGAGTAATGAGACCAGTGTTGATGGATCAGAAACTTAGGCGTTAAGATGAAAAGAGCAAGCAAAGCTTGATAGAAGAGATGAGAATGCTAAGGTAGATTAAGGGAATATCACTGCGTGAGAGATTTGAAAATTATGAAATCAGAAGAATGGCAGGTGTAGTGAAGATTACAGAGATAATAAGTGTCACGACTGAGATGGTGTTGGCATATTTTGAGGATGGATGATGGGGAGGGACTGAGGAGGGCTTAGGAGGAACCTGTTAGGGGGAGAAGATCAAGAGGGAGGCAGAGAATTAGATGGTGAGATACGATGAAGGATGATATGGAGAGAAGAGGTTTGGAGGAAGAGGATCCCTTTGATAGAAGACTTTGGTGAGGGTGCATCAGGTAACCAACGGTTTGGAAAAAGTATATTAGGGTGTGTTATGTTATGTTCATATTTTAGTTGTATAATGTACTATGTTAATTACCTAAGAGGGAACATTCACATGTGTTTCAGTTGACAACATTGTTGTCCAGAAATAAATTGGATTTTATCAATAAATAGTTTGCATACCTACCTAGCATGTAAACACAATACATGGCTAGAGGGCTGAGGCTATTGAAGAGAGGGAAAACAGGAAATCTTAAAATTTATGATAGACAAGGACCATTAGCTAACTTCGAGTAACAAGCCATATGAACTGCAGGTGAGAATCATAAAAAAAATTAATCAATATAGTCAACTCATTGATGACAGACAAAAATAAAACCCTAAGAAGTGCTTAAAAATAAAATAAATTAAAGATAATTAACATTGCAGGATACAATCCTTAGAGCATTTTGTAGTCTCCTAATAGATTCAAGTGTTACATGCACATTTACACTTCTTACATGCAGTGTAAAAACTAGCTAAGTACCAAGTTAGCCATTATTTACAAGTTTGTATTTGTTTATAAACACCATTTTTTTTATTACTTTTGGTTCTTATATTCACAAGAAATTTGGCATTTGTCTCTACTGTCCAAGTTTTAAGTGCTGTATTACCGACTAATTAACTCTAAAGGAATATTTTATTACCTGCTGTAGGGCTACCAAATAATGCAGCAATTCCCTGGAAGAGTAACAAAAGTCCAAATGCATTTGTAAGCTTCTCCAGGCCAAGTAGTTCTACAAGCAATATGGAACGAAGTGACGCAAACGCCGCTGCAATGGAAAGCACATTACATGGATGTTTAGTGATGGAACTATCATTATTATAATTATTATTATTATTGGTTTTTTTTGCAAAAATAAAAAGGAATTATTAAGAGTATGAAATCTGTAAAAGTGTTTGAAAGTGTTTATCTCTTGTGGCAAGAGGTAAAGAATGTTCTCTTCCAGAGACATAACTATGTAAATTCAAAGAAACAAATTAGAAACAAATATGCCAATCCTTACCTACAGCAAAACCAAAGATCACAGCATAGCATAGTAATAAGGACTCATCTGCGAGAAATGGAAGGATCACAGTTGCTCCTCCACCTAGCATCAGTGACACATTGTTTACAAATAAGGCATCAACCTGAAAAAATATAAATAGTATGAATGTCAATAATAATAAGAGGATCAAGTGTTTCAAGTATTATTCCTGATGAATGCATTTTACAAATTATAGTGGACTATGTTGTATACAAGAGCAAGTACTCCATGCTACAATGGATGAGTCTACCGACTTAGGGAAAGTTGCAAATTATCATATAATTTTCAACTTTTGAAGCTTTAATTTTGGTGAAAGATGGGGGAGGATGGGCTGCAGCAATCTAGCAGTACCAACCAAACTTGGTTGAGTCCCTCATCAGGCAGAGGAAAAATCCTCTTTTGTTTTATTTTGGAGGTTGGCTACATCCCAAAATTGTATGAAGTGCAATGGTAGATAGATAGCTTTAATATTAATTTTAAAATCATTCACTATCATCAACTAGATCAAAAGTAACATCTGTTCTACTACTACAAACTTCCTTTGCTAAAGGCTAATTAGTTAGTTTTTTGTTAATCTGGGATTGTAATCCTAGTATATTCTAGAGTCAGATCTTGTAGTACTTTTGCTTGTTATATTATTTATGTATTTATATAATAGTGGGGATGATGATGACAGTGACATGCCTCTACCTTTAGATAACACAAGTTCAGTCATCTTTCAAAAGTGATTAGTTTCACAAGATCTTGACACTAACTGATTCCTTGGCTAAATTTTAGAAGTCCACTGAATCCCTCATTAATAATAGTAATTCTGGCTATTCATTCCCTGTTGACAACTTAACCTAACTCCCCAAGGTCAATCTATTACAGTATTATTAGTGTTCAGTACGGGTTCAAAAACCTCGAAAAACCATTGCAATTCCAAAATTCTTGTAGCTTTAAAAGGCAGCTAGCTAGATAGTGAGGAAGAAGACCAAGCAGGCTGTTCTGATACCAATATCCCTCCACTTGCTAAACTAAGTGCTTCTCATTAGTTTCATTTTACTTATGCGGTTAGTATGGCATAACGTACGATTCCTTTAAAACTGAGGAGGTTAAAGTTTCAACTAAAATTGTACAAGTTTTTATGGCATTTTAATTTATTAACTCCTCATTTGGTTAGCTTTCTACCCCCAGTTTAAATAATTGATGTGAAGAGTATGATATCTCACAGTTCCTATTACCAATTATACTTCTAGTGTTTATGGAAACAAAGAGTAGACACTGCACATCGGTATGGCTTAAATGCTGTTACATTCGTGGCTCATTACAGCCAAGGAAAGTCATTTTAGTCAAGAGGAATTAGAGAGAGAGAAGTCAACAGCTATGCTACAGTACATTAAAAACATCACTCCGCGTCTGGTCAGCAAGTTAAGTAACATTGAGTCCGATCAGTAATTGGATGAGCGAGTGCCTCAGAACACCAGATGACGTTGACAATCACGAGTTAGTGATCAACCTGTTTAGTTTTTAACTTGTTTAACTTTTTTTGTAATTCTCAAAGGCCAGCGAGTCTTCTCTTGTGGCCCATATGTTGACTTGCCTTCCCAGTTATTTGAACACACCTAAATTCATTAGTCAAGTCTAGTTACTTAAGTGTTTCTTCAGTAAGGGGTCTGAATGTTCACTGCACCTTACAGAGTCAAGTTCGTCCTGTTTGAGTCTCGAGTTTGTAGTTTACTTCACTCCTTCTGCAGCTTAAGCTTTCCATTACTGCAAAGCTTAGTTGGGTAGCTAGATCCCTATAAGCCACCTCTCTAAATTAAGCACATTTAAAGAATATAATTTTGAGTTGGGAAATGGCATTTCATATAAATACCATTCTTTAAAATGTTTATTATTTAATGATGTTTCAGCTTAGTTAGTAGTTTACATCACGGAATTACTTCAGATGACAATGCGTTTTCATTTGCTAACATGCTTGGCCTCTAGTTCATCATATGGATTTACTTTTAGTGTAGTAATTTCTTACTCTCATGTTTCTATTACCCTTACAAGTCTGGCTGTAAAAAAAAAAAAAAGACAAATATATAGTTCTCTCTCTTAGTATTTCCTCAATTCTAGTCGCTTTATATGACATCTAGATTATGAGGCAGAAGACCAAGTTTGGTAGCTGGATCCTTATATCCCACCTCTAGCTAAAACAAGCATTTTATAACAATCTTGCATCTTGTGTCCAATGTAGATAAGTGTCTTTTCAATTCCCTATAAGCTAGGCCTCTAGTTCATCATGGGTTTTCTTTAGTGTGATACAGTAATTTCTCACACACTGGTTTTTATTACCATTACAAGTTGGGCTGTAAAAGACTTGATAATCATATTGGATTATTTGTATTTAGTTTAGAATTATAGTACTGTATTTAATCAAAAGTTAATAATTCTCTAATTAAATGCATGAATACTCCTCCGCCGTTACATAGACATCTACACACAATGAGAAGTGATTTTACATGTGCTTGATATTTTGGCCATAAGCTTTAAAATTTGCATAACACTAACATTCCAGTTGTAAACAGATCAGATCAGTGTTAGGGCTCAGTGTACTAGAAATCTTACAATAAGCTAACAACTGTCAATTCCTTAATTTTGTGGCGAATAAGACCAATCTCTCAATTCCTTAATTTTGTGGCGAATAAGACCAATCTCTCAATTCCTTAATTTTGTGGCAAATAAGACCAATCTCTCAATTCCTTCATTTTGTGGCAAATAAGACCAATCTCTCAATTCCTTAATTTTGTGGTGAATAAGACCAGTAACTTCTTTTTAGGTAGCTCAGAAATCAGTTTAGTTCTAGATTCGGAATAATATTTCAGGCCTAAACTACCCAGTATCATTTCTTAACTAAATGCTAAAGTGGCAACTAGGGGATCACCTACACATTCTGTAATGGCTGGCATTCTATTGGCTTTAGCATCGGCTAAACGCAAAAGTGAATTTCAAGCGTTGTTAATCAAGGTAGGTTTTGAGAACACAATATGATCTTATCTCTTCACGTTCAAACTGTTTTTAAGATTAAGAGTCTGCCTCAATTTTTTCACATCCCTTCACTAAAACTGGATGAAGACAGTCAGTAGAGAATAATCTTTTGTCCACTATAAGCCATACAGTTATATTTGCACAAAATGAAGGCAATAGAGTTAGTGTCGCAAATTTGTTCTCTGGGCTGAGGGTACATAATTGCTGCTAACCAAAAATGCTCTGAGATTCTTTGTTAAAATTTGATCACAGAAGCATACAAGGAATCAGATCCAAAATCATCAGTGCTTGAGAGTGAAGGTGCGAGATATTAGGAGTGCAGCTTCTTTTTTTTCTTTTTTTATCTCTTTTACTTTAATTCAGGTTCAAACTGTTTTTAAGATTAAGTGTCTGCCTCAATTTTTTCACATCCCTTCACTAAAACTGGATGAAGATTTAGCAGCAGCTCAATTGTGTACCAAGAAGGTTTTCACAAAACATTATCCCAAAAAGCTGATCTACAGCATATTACAGTATTATTAATTTCTTTAGTAAACAATCTGGAATTTCATTTTTTAAATAGTTTATCAAAGGAAGCTAGACAAGTAATCTAGACCATGTTCGTAATCTCATCTCATTGGATTACTTTTACTAAAATTTAACATTATCTCTCTTCTTCAACAGAGTGAGGGAGTCAGCAATATGAACATCAGGGAATTTCATAGAAATAATTAGAATTTTAATAATAAAATTTCCTATTTCTATACTCTTCTGATGTTCATATACATGCCCACCCTCTTCACCACTGACTCAACAGTATCAAGAGGAGGCATAATGCTGCCTTCAAAACTGAAAACTATACAGTACTTCCTTATGTGACAACCTGGGCTTCCTACCACTTATTGTGCGAGGACTCTATTACTTTATTAAGGGTATGCATTGGTTGAAGAGAAAAAATGGGAAAATTCTTAAAATTTTACAGCCATGTGTTGATGAGATAAATGATGCGCTAGCTAACTTACTCTAGCCCAAAAATCACTGAGGAACCTTAAAAGGCAATCAATTATCAAACCAATGACAACCACAACATAAGGGGGCATGTACAATACACAGTAAATCCTTGATATAGAATACACTTGATTTACAATACCTTTGGATGGTCTGAGACCCAGCCACAAATTATCCGTCCAACTGTGTTGGTGATACCTATTGTGGCTACTAATGTTGCTTGTGATCCTTCATCTGAGCCTTGTTTTGAAGCATATCCTGGAATTTTACAAATAAAATGTGTAAAAACAACTTCACTGATAGACATTTCTGTTAAGTACATTATACTGTAGCCGAAGAACAGGAAACTTGTGAACACATAACTTATACGACCTAGATTAAACAAATATATACTGTACTTACAAATACCACCAATAACTATTGCACTCTACTGGGCTTTTTTATTTAACTAGAAAAATTGGACCGAGTTCTGATATGGTTTCTGTTATGAAGTGTATGTCTAATGAGAGAAATATATTGGAGCCAGATATGGATTTTAAAACTAACTTTTTTGTCTTAATATATTACCTGTAATATCAGATTTGAAAAAAATTGTTGCTGTTACATCCTGGCTTCAATTTACCCCTACATCAGAGATGAATGACTAACCCAGCCTTTAGGCACCACTGCTGAACACTACAGCTTCTTAATAATTCTCTCTTGGTGAACACGAGGAATGCTTAGTTGTGATGTACTGAATAAATAAATGCCTGAAAACAATATTAAAGGACATATACTAAAAAATTTAGACAGACTTTTAATTTTGAAAAAGTTAGTTAAGGCAAAGAGAAGCAAATGCACCATTACCTATGGGAAAAATAAGACAGTGAAAAGCTGGTAATACTCTAAGATGCAATAAATTGTTCAGAAAGTAACTACAGTGCTACCTCAGAAATCGAGCACAATTCATTCCAAACTTGTGTTCCAACATATTTAATTTTCCCCATATAAATGAATGGAAATAGCATTAATTGTTTCCCCCTCTCAATTATGCTCATATAATGGGCAAACACAAAGAACACAACAAATGTCTGTCAATAGGAAACATCTGTTGGTCAAGCAGAGCAGCTGGCATATGGATGGACTGCTTAAACTGACTTGTACTCCAACTTGCTGATTAAATGTAATAATATTTTAGGTATCGTATTCCTTTCCCACCACAGCACCAAGGAGGAGAAAGGTTACACTACCAATTTGGAGACCAAAACTGTAGACTCTAAAGTATACAGCACTCTTACTGCATCTCGTCTTTTACAGCTCCTTCTTTTAGTTCAACGATTCCTGAGAGGGTGATTAATCACAGTCCATATCTCAAGTGAGGTCAGTGGAGCCTGCCAGTCCTAAATAGCTGCTATGCAATGAATTAGTTTATGTAATCATGAGACCAGCAATCCAAAAGACAATAAATGGTGACAGGAAATGACCTGCTAAGGACCCGGTACAAAAATCACTTTTTATCATATGGTGAAAAAGTAGAAAAATGCAATAGAAAGAAGGAATTAGATTAAGAATAAAATGATTTTGTTTGGAATCACAATGAAATACTGTAGGTGATTCTACAAAAGAGGAAATTAGTTCACCAAACGTTCAGCTGGGCTCCACGAGGCAATAGAAGAGTTGAAAGATCCAGGCCTACATGGCTGAGGACTGTGAGGCGTGAAGTAGGAGATGATGAATGGAGAAGTATTGAATTAAAAGCTCAAGATAGAGACGACTGGCGAAATCTAACCTAAGCCCTTTGCATAGATAGGCATAGGAGGAGATGATGATGATGATGTTTTTTTAAATACAGTATAAAACCTATGTTGAATGTCCACAATCAATACAAAAGGCTAAAGTTGTATTCATATGAAAACAAGGATTTGTGTGCAATGACCATTATTCCTTTTTCTTCATCTAGTTCAACTTTTCAAAATTTACTGAAAAATGTTATTTTTATTAGTAAAATAAATTTTTGAATATACTTACCCGATAATCATGTAGCTGTCAACTCCGTTGCCCGACAGAATTCTATGGAGGGATACGCCAGCTATCACAATACTAGAAGGGGGTGTATTTACCAGCGCCACCTGTGGCCAGGTACTCAAGTACTTCTTGTTGACACCTCCTCAATTATTCCTCGGTCCACTGGTTCTCTATGGGGAGGAAGGGAGGGTCGATTAAATCATGATTATCGGGTAAGTATATTCAAAAATTTATTTTACTAATAAAAATAACATTTTTCAATATTAAACTTACCCGATAATCATGTAGCTGATTCACACCCAGGGGGGTGGGTGAAAAACCAGTGTACAAGACTAAAGGATAGCTAAGTATCCCGTATTTCATATAATCAGTTATCCACAATAACAATGAAATAATAAGTACCTGGTAAGGAAGTCGACTTGAACCGTTACTCTGCCTTTAATAAGATCGTCTTCCTTACTGAGCGCAGCGTTCCTCTTGGGAGGCTGAATCAACTCAAAGGTGCTAAAGTATACAGGGCTGCAACCCATACTAAAGGACCTCATCACAACCTTTAACCTCGGCGCTTCTCAAGAAAGAATTGACCACCCGCCAAATCAACAAGGATGTGGAAGGCTTCTTAGCCGACCGTACAACCCATAAAAAGTATTCAAGAGAAAGGTTAAAAAGTTATGGGATTATGGGAATGTAGTGGCTGAGCCCTCGCCTACTACTGCATTCGTTGCTACGAATGGTCCCAGGGTGTAGCAGTACTCGTAAAGAGACTGGACATCTTTGAGATAGAATGATGCGAACACTGACTTGCTTCTCCAATAGGTTGCATCCATAACACTCTGCAGAGAACGGTTCTGTTTGAAGGCCACTGAAGTAGCCACAGCTCTCACTTCATGTGTCCTTACCTTCAGCAAAGCAAGGTCTTCTTCCTTCAGATGAGAATTTGCTTCTCTAATCAGAAGCCTGATGTAGTAAGAAACTGCGTTCTTAGACATTGGTAGAGAAGGCTTCTAGATAGCACACCATAAGGCTTCTGATTGTCCTCGTAATGGTTTTGACCTTCTTAGATAGTACTTAAGAGCTCTAACTGGGCAAAGTACTCTCTCCAGTTCGTTCCCCACCATGTTGGACAGGCTTGGGATCTCGAACGACTTAGGCCAAGGACGGGAAGGAAGCTCGTTTTTAGCCAAAAAACCGAGCTGCAAGGAACATGTAGCCGTTTCAGATGTGAAACCTATGTTCCTGCTGAAGGCGTGGATCTCACTTACTCTTTTAGCTGTTGCTAAGCACACGAGGAAAAGAGTTTTTAATGTGAGGTCCTTAAAAGAGGCTGATTGGAGCGGTTCAAATCTTGATGACATTAGGAACCTTAGGACCACGTCTAGATTCCAGCCTGGAGTGGACAACCGACGTTCCTTTGAGGTCTCAAAAGACCTAAGGAGGTCCTGTAGATCTTTGTTGGAGGAAAGATCCAAGCCTCTGTGGCGGAAAACCGCTGCCAACATACTTCTGTAACCCTTGATCGTAGGAGCTGATAGGGATCTTACGTTCCTTAGATGTAACAGGAAGTCAGCAATCTGGGTTACAGTGGTACTGGTTGAGGAAACTGCATTGGCCTTGCACCAGCTTCGGAAGACTTCCCATTTAGACTGATAGACTCTGAGAGTGGATGTCGTCCTTGCTCTGGCAATCGCTCTGGCTGCCTCCTTCGAAAAGCCTCTAGCTCTTGAGAGTCTTTCGATAGTCTGAAGGCAGTCAGACGAAGAGCGTGGAGGTTTGGGTGTACCTTCTTTACGTGAGGTTGACGCAGAAGGTCCACTCTTAGAGGAAGAGTCCTGGGAACGTCGACCAGCCATTGCAGTACCTCGGTGAACCATTCTCTCGCGGGCCAGAGGGGAGCAACCAACGTCAGCCGTGTCCCTTTGTGAGAGGCGAACTTCTGAAGTACCCTGTTGACAATCTTGAACGGCGGGAATGCATACAGGTCGAGATGGGACCAATCCAGCAGAAAGGCATCCACGTGAACTGCTGCTGGGTCTGGAATCGGAGAACAATACAAGAGGAGCCTCTTGGTCATCGAGGTAGCGAATAGATCTATGGTTGGCTGACCCCACAGGGCCCAAAGTCTGCTGTAAACATTCTTGTGAAGGGTCCACTCTGTGGGGATGACCTGACCCTTCCGGCTGAGGCGATCTGCCATGACATTCATATCGCCCTGAATGAGCCTCGTTACCAGCGTGAGCTTTCGATCTTTTGACCAAATGAGGAGGTCCCTTGCGATCTCGAACAACTTCCTCGAATGAGTCCCTCCCTGCTTGGAGATGTAAGCCAAGGCTGTGGTGTTGTCGGAGTTCACCTCCACCACCTTGTTTAGCTGGAGGGACTTGAAGTTTATCAAGGCCAGATGAACTGCCAACAACTCCTTGCAATTGATGTGAAGTGTCCTTTGCTCCTGATTCCATGTTCCCGAGCATTCCTGTCCGTCCAGTGTCGCACCCCAGCCCGTGTCCGATGCGTCCGAGAAGAGACGGTGGTCGGGGGTCTGAACAGCCAATGGTAGACCTTCCTTGAGAAGAATGCTGTTCTTCCACCACGTTAGAGTAGACCTCATCTCTTCGGAAACAGGAACTGAGACCGTCTCTAGCGTCATGTCCTTTATCCAGTGAGCAGCTAGATGATACTGAAGGGGGCGGAGGTGGAGTCTCCCTAACTCGATGAACAGGGCCAGCGATGAAAGTGTCCCTGTTAGACTCATCCACTGCCTGACTAAGCATCGGTTCCTTCTCAGCATGCTCTGGATGCATTCTAGGGCTTGGAAGATCCTTGGGGCCGACGGACAAGTCCGAAAAGCTCGACTCTGAAGATCCATACCCAAGGAGACAATGGTCTGGGATGGAACGAGCTGAGACTCCTCAAAATTGACCAGGAGGCCCAGTTCCTTGGTCAGATCCATAGTCCATTTGAAAATCTCCAGACAGCGACGACTTGTGGGAGCTCTTAAAAGCCAGTCGTCTGACGGAGCCGGACACAAGATCATGATACTGCTGCACAGTCTGTGAACTGTCAATCATGGGCAAGCGAGGAAGTACAGTGACAACCCGAATCTGTCTAGACTGTCTGGGTCGCACAGACAACTCCTAAACGGGTTGCTGAGGTTGCCGCACTGCGTCACAACAAGTCACTTCTGTTGGTTGTTGAACGTCTTCCCCGTGACACATTGACTCCGTAAACAAAAAATCCTCTAACAAGGACTAAGCTTGGACTGCATGTCATGCAACACAGCTCAAGGTCTATGGGAGCAGGTGTGGTAACAGACGGGATTAGCGACTGAAGTGGAACCATAACCTTCCCTGTAAGCATGTTATGCTTAAATAAAAGTCCATAAGAGGTTATGCAGCTAAAGGCTCCCTCCAAATGACAGAGTCCTCAAGGGAATATCAGAAGGAGGGAGAAAAGAACTTTCTCATCTACAGGGACCTTATCCTAGAAAAGCTAAGTTCTCTGAGTGAGGGTTCACTGGTGCAAAAGCAGCAGACTAGAAGGCAACGTTATGAAACTGCTTGACAGTCTAGTGAGTTGGCAACAACCCAAGATGTGTGACTGAGAAGCATGCGGTAAGGTATGCAGAGCATGATGTATGCAGAGTATGCTGTATGCAGAGCATGCTGTATGTAGAGCATGTTGTATGCAGAGCATGCTGAATGCAGAGCATGCTGTATGCAGAGCATGTTGTATGCAGAGCATGCTGAATGCAGAGCATGCTGTATGCTGAGCATGTAGTAAGCAGAGCCTGCTGTAAGCAGAGCCTGCTGTAAGCAGAGCCTGCTGTAAGGAAAGCAGAGCGTGTGCATGGCGTTTAACATTTCTCAGAAATTCCATGACCAGTGCTAGAGTGCTTTATGCATGCTTGCATGGGGATTAATAATCAACATAATGTTTACCTTACATTCATAACTCATGATTCATATTTTTGCCATGGTTTGAAAATGGAGGTAAGGTATGCTGAACAGCAGAGTCATAACGAGCTGGAACAACAATAGTTGTGGTTTCCTCTTCAAGACTCTGTTGAGGGAACACCTGAGGCTCAGTCTGCAAAGGCTGAATAAAAGACAAGCAGAAGGAAGGCGCATGGGTGGAGGAGGCTGACTCCTAGCATGAGTGGTTGAACCCAAGGGTTGCGCTTGCTGAGCGGTTGGCGGAAGCGGAGTAGCAAGTTCCAGTTCCTGTGGTGTGAGCGGAGCGCGATGAGGAAGAGGCTGCGCAGAACAAGGTAAATGTCTCGCAAGCTGAGGCTCCTGAGGCGCAAGGCTAAGGTGTTGTGGTGCTTGCCTTGTGGAGGGTTGAGCTCGCTGCAGCGAGAGCTGAGGAGACCGACTCATGGACGGGAGAGGTTGTTGTACCTCAACCGAGTGTTGCATCACTGGTGGAACAGCAAGTGGAGGCGGAGGAAGAGAGGTAAAATCCTCCTGATCCCATTGTAAAGGTTGCCTTAAGGAAGGCGGAGGCTGAACACCACTGGGAACAGCAAACTCAGCACGTGGCTCAACATCGTACGCCTGGCAGGTGGTACTGCGATCAGGCGTAGCGAGCGTAGTCGGAGGGAGTGTAGGCGGAGGCGGAGGAGCAACACTCTCAGCCCTACACTCACGCATCAAGTCCGAAAGCTGTGCTTGCATGGACTGTAGTAGAGTCCACAACATCGTACGCCTGGCAGGTGGTACTGCGATCAGGCGGAGCAAGTGTAGGCGGAGGGAGTGTAGGCGGAGGCGGAGGAGCAACACTCTCAGCCCGACACTCACGCAACAAGTCCGAAAGCTGTGCTTGCATGGACTGTAGTAGAGTCCACAACATCGTACGCCTGGCAGGTGGTACTGCGATCAGGCGGAGCGAGTGTAGGCGGAGGGAGTGTAGGCGGAGGCGGAGGAGCAACACTCTCAGCCCTACACTCACGCATCAAGTCCGAAAGCTGTGCTTGCATGGACTGTAGTAGAGTCCACAACATCGTACGCCTGGCAGGTGGTACTGCGATCAGGCGGAGCGAGCATAGGCGGAGGGAGTGTAGGCGGAGGCGGATGCGCAACACTCTCAGCCCGACACTCACGCATCAAGTCCGAAAGCAGTGCTTGCATGGACTGTAGTAGAGTCCACTTGGGGTCGGCAGAAACTACAGTAGGCTGAGGTAAAGCCTTAACAGTCGAGCTCTGTTGTGGCAGAACCTAACTCCTCTTAGGCGGAGTGCATTCAACTGATGACTGAGGAGAGTCAGAGCTAACCCAATGACTGTGAACTCTAACTTCGTACGTCTGGCATAGGTCTGGACTTTACGTTTAAAAGGTCTTGAGACCTGAGACCAGCGTTTTCTCCTAAATTTCTTCTGCAGACGAGCAAAAATAAGGGCTCAATCGTCTGCGGGTGGGAGTGACGGTCTCGGAAAGACACGCCCACAACCACCGAGGATACTTCTGTGCGCCGATCAAGGCCTGCTGAACCCTTCTGCCCTTCGACATTGCTTCTCCCCTGGGCTTGGGAGCTTGCAAGAGGTCCCGGACTGGGAGGACGACTGGCGCGCACAAAAGTACCCTCACGCACAACACTGACATACTTTGCGCTAATCACTTATCACTTTGATTTCTGTTTGCACTTATTTCACTGAACTCGAAACTTTAAGTGGTTTGTACCTGAAACACGCAATACTATCCTTTCTCAAAAGTTAGTAATTGCGAAAACAGAATTACAATGTAACAGAAAAATCTAATGAAAGATAATTCAGTGGCTGGAAAGAGACTAAACACTAGATCACTCTAGAAACGTTTAGTTTCTTCCCCTAAAGAGACTAGGGAGAAGAGCAAAAACGATAACGACGTTACTCGTACGCCTGGCAGGCTTGAATGAAACGTTTATCCTCTTTCTCCCTCCGTCTCTATCTCTCTCTCTCTCTCTCTCTCTCTTGACTTAGAACCTGAGAGAAGAGCCCAATCATATATATCGTTAAAACATATTATTGTTAAAGGAAAAAACTGAAAAGTTCCTTTATTAGGATCAAAACCATTAAGTAAAGAAAGAATGAACAAAACGCTAGACACGGTTACTCTTACTGCAACGTGAAACCGTGAACATTCTTTCTCTATCGTAACGATAGAGTGCAAGTTGAACGTTCTGAACGTCAACAACTGCAGAGACAAAACAAAACGTTAGTTCAACTTTGAAAACAGTACGAGACTATCAAAGAAATTCTTTCAAACTCTGTGGCGGAAATAGCATAATATGTTAACAGGTAAAACCGAAATGACGGGCTCAATGTTAATTAACTTCGGTACCAAGAAAAGACCGCCTACTATTAGGAAGGTCGAATATAAACAAATATAAAATAAATTAAGAAAGAGAGTCTATACTCTCTTAGACACCAACACTTCTGTCTAAGGGAAGGGTCGGCCATTGAAAGGTGAACGAGAGTTCATACTCTCTACGTCACCATAATTAATCAAATTAATTCCAAAAGCTAACTAAGCTAATATAGAAGTTTCCAGTAAAGCGACAGCCGAAATCAAAGAGAAATACTTCACCAAAGTCGTGAAAATACTCCAAGAACATAAGCGTATCCCAGAACGTCTTGCCGGAAGCACGACAGAGGAATAATTGAGGAGGTGTCAACAAGAAGTACTTGAGTACCTGGCCACAGGTGGCGCTGGTAAATACACCCCCTTCTAGTATTGTGATAGCTGGTGTATCCCTCCATAGAATTCTGTCGGGCAACGGAGTTGACAGCTACATGATTATCGGGTAAGTTTAATATTGAAAAACTAAGTTATTCATATACCAACCTGGCAAGAACATGAAAGGTACAAATAAGGCCATCAGGGACAAGAATCCAGCAATGCTTAAGATCACAAATGTAGGTGAAGTGAGAAGCGAGAAGTCAAATATTCGGTTGATGACATTTTTAACAGCAGTAGGACAGCATCTACATGTGCCCCCAGAGTTCTCCTCTTCGGCTATTTCCTCCATAGGAGGAAGTTGAGTAACAGACATATGATATTTTTCAACTGTTTCCTGAAAATGAAATTGACATTTAAACTTCACCCAATCCTAAACACAAAATTACCTTATAAATTATTGTTATTGCTTTAATGTAAAATCATGTTCATGATAATTTCAATGTACAAAGTAAGCTGGCTAGAGCTCTTCATATGAATGCATGTTATTAATGCAAGACTAATTTTTGTTCAAACAAACTAAAAATTTTAACATGAAATTTAAAAGGTCTAACTGTTATATACCACAGTTTGAATAGTTATATACATTACAATATACTGAAGATTAGCTTTGCTATATACTATGCATTATTGTTTAGAAATAGGGAATTACCATACATATTTTATGCTAATACTGTAGTTTATTTATCTTACCGAACTCTGATATTGTGGGAGCCTCATCAAAGAACCAGAATAGAAAATGTCATCTCGATAGAAAGGTCTTGACATTTCTGTGCGAATCGCTGAGCGAGAAGGACGGCGTTGTTCTGAAAAGTACATTTAAAATCCATTTTTACTTCAGGATTAGACACAATCCTCATTCATTTTCTTTAACAAAGGGAATATGGTAGAATAATACAGCACCAGCAGATCCTAACAAAGGGAATTTGGTAGAATAATTTCCAACGATAACATCCTTTACTTGAAAAATTCTCACGAAAAATTCTCTTAGCTTATATCAATTATCATTTAAAAGAAAAAAAAATTACATTATTTTCATCTATGTCAATGTTTCAAGAAGAGAAGGGGTTGAATACAACCTCCAGGAGCAGATCCTAAGGTCCAAATTGATAATGTCATCATTAATTCATACAAAGGAAAAGTCTTCCTTAAAAAAAAATTTACTTTGAAAAGAGTAATACTGTATATGTAGCTTAATACTTACCATTTGAGGAGTTTTGTGGGGCCAGAGCTGGAGCGCTTTTATTTCTTGGATAGTTATATCTTACAGTCAAAGCTTCACTTCCACCCGGTTGATCTGTTGTTGTTTCTTGCATATCTTTCATTTCCGTTTCGTTTTTATTGTTGTCTAGCATCTTAGCACTTGATCCATCCATCTCACCACTGACAGTTGTCAAAGATTTTTCTTCTTCTGGTTCTGTCAGATATATTTCATTGTAATCTAGTTGGTAATAGATGATGAAACTAAGCAATTTAGAATGAATAATGGGCAATTTTTACTCTAAGTAATGCAGTACAGTTATCCTTGGGCTACAAGTAACTAGTAATGCAGTACAGTTATACCTTGGGCTACAAGTAACTCAGAATACAGAAAGTCCTCAACTTACAAACTTAATAGGTGCTGTTTTTAGATCGAATTTTGTAAAATTTTGGGCTAGGGTGGGTTTCACCTAACTAGCATGCCTATGATTTTCAGCTGCAAAAGCCAACAAATGGTCCCATTTCATATTGCAAATTTCAACTTGCTTACTGTATTAAATTATATAATATTTTTTAATTACAATACAGTATTTCATTATGAACTTTTGATATAATATCTGAGATTTATGATTTCAGTTGGATTTGTACTTGTATCTCCGAATATTTACAAGTTGAGGACCTTCACGACTAAATCGGTATATGAGCATTGTATCAGTCGCGAGTGAATATTTCTTTCCATATGCGCATTTTTTGTGGACAAGTACTAACGAGACTAGCAGGAAATTACTCAAGCAGTGCCCATACGCCACACATGCTGTGTTCAAAGAAAGAGCAAAAACAGTCGTCTCTAGAGAGATTCCATCAAAATGAATGTAAGTGTGTAAAACAAAGATGAACAAGTGTCCATCAAGCATAAAATTAAGCGATTCAGTTAGTGATAGTAAACACCGTTCAGGAGAGAACTCCCAATATTTTACCCAAATTTATCATGGAGGGAGATTCCCTTTATTTCTTATGGGAAAATTGTTTTGGTTTATGATTATTTTGGGTTACAGGCTTTCTCCTGAAACAGATTAAAATGGAATACCGAGTACCACCAAATTGTCTAATCAAAATTTATGTCATACCCAAAAGTAGTCAAGGAAACTAATATATGAAATAAAATATCTTCTATGTTAAGTGAAAACATCATCTAAATGTTCTTTGTAGGCCTACGGTATGAAATAGTTTGCTGCTAAAGCTACGTAGATACTGTACTGAATTAAGATTTCTGAAAAGTGAAATTAGTTCTTCCATCAATACACTACGTTATCCATGATTTCTGATAAAATTTCTTTGATGCAATTGCTAGTGCACTACACCTTTGATTAATGTGACGACTACCCAATGGTTGTGCAATAAAATTCTTTATAACAAAGTTATGTTCTGGTCACATCAGAAGAGCTGAAGCTTTTGGGTTACCATCTCTTCAAATTTTTCATTTTTATTTCTTTTCCTTTTGTGAGTTTCATGGTTTCTATATGAGAGTCCACAGATATTTGAAAAAATATTAATGCAATATTTCCACGCAGTTTTTCACCTTATCAGCTAAAGCTTTTCACTTTTCAAATGGATGAGTTGAGAAGCATAACAATCATATATATATAAAAGGTACTGTACTTCATGAAATACATACCACCATTCACAAATAAATAATAAGAAGCCAGCGTATGCTAAGATAAATGCCTTGCACTCTCATTTACTTCTCCAGACTACTATGCAATGTAACCTTGTGAATTCAACAGCGTAAGAAGTGCTTCAAGTAGTAATGCCAAGATAATTGACAAAAGCATATCACCTGTGGAAATATCAGTGCTTACCTCTTTTTGGGACCACTGGATTAATGAAAGCACAGAAAAACTAAAATGTAACAATGCATTTCATAAGCAATATAAATAGTTCAGTTAATAAACAACTTCATCAATTACAAAGCTAAAATATTTGTTTAAATATGAATTGGCACATTCAGCTTGTGTAGTTTCAATATTATGCACTGTGAAGCTAATCATGGGCATAAATGGGATATATAGTAATGAATCATAAATTCCAACAATAATTCAATTAAAAAAAGTCATCATTGCCATGAGTGAAAAAAGTCCTATAATGTATATTCTGAAAGAAAAGCCTCTCACATTAATCTTTCCAGTTGCATTAGAAGCTTAAGGGACGCTCAAAGTCTTTTAGTACAAAGAATTGCACAGTGCAAACTTCAAACCCCATCACGTTTTGGAAGTATTATTATCACTACCTAAGCTAGTTACAGTATTTACATTGACTGTATATATAATGAGACTAGCTACCAATATCTAATTTGTGTTATAGATAGCCAAAAAAGGTATATTCAATGGATGAATGACAGTAGCAAAAGTAACACAAGTTTCATTTTTCTATAAGTAAATAAAAACATCTACACAAAAGTTTGACAAAGCTGATATAATTTCATATCTTTTATGCATCTTTTGGTTTTTATATGAAATTCTTAATCCACACTAATGAATAACTTACAACATACACTAGGGAAAGTGTTTTCAAACTCAAAATCTATTATGTAAGCTATTAACACAAATAAAACTAATATACAATGAACACTTCTATCATCTGCATATCACTTCTGCTGATGATAACATTATCTATGAACAGAACTCTCCAGCATATCCTAAAATGTATTTTTTAGAGACAAAAAATTTAAAATACTATTAAATATCAACATTTTCCTAAACTATTCTATTTTTTACAGATCTTTAAGTGAAATGGAACATTAGAAGCCACTGTAGAATACATTCCTAAAAGAAACATACCTTTATGTAATTCTACGCCAATCATTTTGATCAAAATACAGTAGGTTGAACATGAGAATAAAAAGCCAAGAAACTTACCTATAAGAGAAGTTTCAGTTTCTTCATGAATAGTGTCAGGTCCACTAACCACAATGCCAGGAAAACTATATCTCTTGTGTGAACCGCCACCATGGCGTTCTATTAAGGTTCGAGCAAGAACGCCATTTCCCTGAAAAAGATTTTATCTCTTATTGAACATTATCTATCTATGCTCTACTATTAACGATGACAAAGAACAAAAAAAAGGTTGAAAATGTTATGCCAATAACCTTTCTAATTAATCTCTAGCTAACAATATAGCACTTATACTGGATGAAAAAAAAAAGGTTGAAAATGTTATGTTAATAACCTTTCTAGTTAATCTCTAGATAACTATGTAGCACTTATAATTAAGTCAGATTTTATATTGTCTAGAGACATTTATACAGCCTTTGATAAAACATGTAATAAGCTACAAATACCAGTTACCATTCCACAAATATTTTTCAGCTTTGCAAATGAGATGTTACTAAGAATCAGGATCCTCTTGTAATGTTTGGAAGTTTACAGAATACCTATTATTAAGGCCATAGAAGTGCTTTCTTCAACTGTGTTCATCCTCTATGCAAAATGAGCTCCAAAATAACCATTAAGTAGCACATACAGTATATCACATTTAATTACAATTCATCATCATCTCCTCCTACTGACACTAAGGGCCTCGGTTAGATTTCGCCAGTTGTCTCAATCTTGAGATTTTTACAATTACACATGACAAAGTACACCAAAAAAAGGAATAATGAACCTAGATTAACCAATAGATGAATCCCATGGTTTTGGGAGTTTTTTTTGGGGGGGGGGAATGGGTATTTTCCTTTCCTTAAAATTAAAAGATAAATCAGAAACCTTCACCAGATTCAGAATTACCACTCTATTGAGATGGTTACACAATGCATCCTAAAGAATCCAGAAAGGATGGGATGAGATCTAAGAACCAGAATCAGATGCCTTTGACATGGCCCTGAAATATCTTATATACAGAACATGTTTCTCTCTTAAAATATACCAGAGTCTGCATGAAGGTCATTCGTGATTATAACCTAAAAAAGGGATTTTGACGAAGGAAAAATCTATTTCGGGGCGAGGAACCTGTGTCGCCCAGTGAAATGCTCCTTAAAGCACCATTTCAAAGGTATAAATACTGCTAAATATACCAGGGAAAAAAGTTGCAAGGAATGCTAGAAATATATCCAGTTCGCTCACCCCTAAAGGGTGTCAGTATTAAAACTGGGGCGAATGATACCACTACCAGAGGTCCCTTTCCAATTAGACTTCTCCCTCCTCAAAATCCCCTGTTACTACGAGGTGTCATTCACTACAACTACTGCCCTTTTTATTAGTTCCTTATACTAATTGTAGTCTTATTTTTGTGTTATGGACATCATAATTTGAAAAAAAAAAAAAAATAAAAAATTGCCATGACACCATAACTCTACTACAATATGGTCTACAACCAAGATATGGTGTGACAAAAATTTCATAAACTGATTGAAAAGTTGAGTACAAGCCAAATATTTTAACTTCATCCTAAAAAGGGATTTTGACGAAGAATGGCTACAGAAGGACAAGGAGCAGGAACATATAGGGAAGGGAAATATGTTATTTTGATAATAAAATAAATTTTTGAATATACTTACCCGGTGATTATAATAGCTGCAACTCTGTTGCTCGACAGAAAAACTCTATGGAAAAATTCGCCAGCGATCGCTACACAGGTAGGGGGTGTACTCAACAGCGCCATCTGTCGTTCAGATACCCAGTACTCATTGTAAACAAAGAACTCAATTTTCTCCTCGGTCCACTGTGTCTCTATTGGGGAGGAAGGGAGGGTCCTTTAATTTATAATCACCGGGTAAGTATATTCAAAAATTTATTTTATTATCAAAATAACATTTTTCAATATCTAACTTAGCCGGTGATTATAATAGCTGATTCACACCCAGGGGGGTGGGTAGAGACCAGCAAAATATGTTTACATCATATGAGCTAAGAATTTTTATTTCATTTTAGAAGTTATCAAAATAACTAAACAAAATAAATAGGTACCTGGTAAGGAAGTCGACTTGAACAATTACTCTGCCTTTTTAAGTACGTCTTCCTTACGGAGCCTCGCGATCCTCTTAGGATGCTGAGCGACCCCTAGGAGCTGAAGTATCAAGGGTTGCAACCCATACAACAGGACCTCATCAAAACCTCTAATCTAGGCGCTTCTCAAGAAATGACTTTGACCACCCGCCAAATCAACTAGGATGCGAAAGGCTTCTTAGCCTTCCGGACAACCCAAAAACAACAATAAAAACATTTCAAGAGAAAGATTAAAAAGGTTATGGAATTAGGGAATTGTAGTGGTTGAGCCCTCACCCACTACTGCACTCGCTGCTACGAATGGTCCCAGAGTGTAGCAGTTCTCGTAAAGAGACTGGACATCCTTAAGATAAAAAGACGCGAACACTGACTTGCTTTTCCAATAGGTTGCGTCGATTATACTTCGCAGAGATCTATTTTGTTTAAAGGCCACGGAAGTTGCGACAGCTCTAACTTCGTGTGTCCTTACCTTCAGCAAAGCTTGGTCTTCCTCATTCAGATGGGAATGAGCTTCTCGTATTAACAGTCTGATAAGATAGGATAAAGCATTCTTTGACATAGGCAAAGATGGTTTCTTAACTGAACACCATAAAGCTTCAGACGGGCCTCGTAAAGGTTTAGTTCGTTTTAAATAGAACTTAAGAGCTCTTACAGGGCATAAGACTCTTTCTAGTTCATTTCCAACCATACGATAAGCTTGGAATATCGAACGATTTTGTCCAAGGTCGAGAAGGCAACTCGTTTTTGGCTAGAAAACCAAGTTGTAGAGAACATGTAGCCGTTTCAGATGAGAATCCGATGTTCTTGCTGAAGGCATGAATCTCACTGACTCTTTTAGCTGTGGCTAAGCATACCAGGAAAAGAGTCTTTAAGGTGAGATCTTTCAGGGAGGCTAATTGTAGCGGCTCGAACCTGTCTGACATAAGGAATCTTAGTACCACGTCTAAATTCCAACCAGGTGTAACCAAACGACGCTCCTTCGTGGTCTCAAAAGACTTAAGGAGGTCCTGTAGATCTTTATTGTTGGAAAGATCTAAGCCTCTGTGACGGAAGACTGATGCCAACATGCTTCTGTAACCCTTGATAGTGGGAGCTGAAAGAGATCGTTCTTTCCTCAGATATAAGAGGAAGTCAGCTATTTGAGTTACAGAGGTACTGGTCGAGGATACGGATACTGACTTGCACCAGTTTCGGAAGATTTCCCACTTCGATTGGTAGACTCTAAGGGTGGATATTCTCCTTGCTCTAGCAATCGCTCTGGCTGCCTCCTTCGAGAAGCCTCTAGCTCTCGAGAGTCTTTCGATAGTCTGAAGGCAGTCAGACGAAGAGCGTGGAGGCCTTGGTGTACCTTCTTTACGTGTGGCTGACGTAGAAGGTCCACCCTTAGGGGAAGTGTTCTGGGAACGTCTACTAGCCATCGAAGTACCTCGGTGAACCATTCTCTCGCGGGCCAGAGGGGAGCAACTAGCGTCAACCTTGTCCCTTCGTGAGAGGCGAACTTCTGCAGTACCTTGTTGACAATCTTGAACGGAGGGAATGCATATAGATCTAGATGTGACCAATCTAGGAGAAAGGCATCTATATGAACTGCTGCTGGGTCCGGGATTGGTGAGAAAAATATTGGGAGCCTCTTGGTCATCGAGGTTGCGAAGAGATCTATGGTTGGCTGGCCCCAGGTGGCCCAAAGTCTCTTGCATACATCCTTGTGGAGGGTCCATTCTGTTGGAATTATTTGTCCCTTCCGACTGAGACAATCTGCCATGACATTCAAGTTGCCTTGGATGAACCTCGTTACTAGTGATATGTTTAGACCTTTTGACCAGGTGAGGAGGTCCCTTGCGATCTCGTACAACGTCAGAGAGTAGGTCCCTCCTTGCTTGGAGATGTACGCCAAAGCCGTGGTGTTGTCCGAGTTCACCTCCACCACTTTGCCTTGAAGGAGAGACCTGAAGCTTTTCCAGGCCAGACGTACTGCCAGTAGCTCCTTGCAGTTGAAATGCATTGTCCTTTGACTCGAGTTCCATATTCCCGAGCATTCCCGACCGTCTAATGTCGCACCCCAGCCTACGTCCGATGCGTCCGAGAAGAGAACGTGGTTGGGAGTCTGAACAGCCAGGGGAAGACCCTCTCTTAGGTTGATATTGTCCTTTCACCAAGTCAGACAAGACTTTATCTTTTCTAGTGACACAAATTGATCCACGGATGACAGCGTCCCTACCAGACTCATCCACAGCCTGACTGAGCAGCGTTCCTTCTTCAGCATCTTCTGGATGGATAGCAGGGCTGAGGGCTGATCGTCTTGTTGTTCAGCAACGTCCTCATCAGAGGGTTCCTCATCCGAAACTGATGAGGAAACGGCAACGGAGTGGGCAACGTCTGGCTCGCTGAATCCGGTCGCACTGGTGGATGCGTGACAGAGCCGGACGCAATATCATGGAACTGCTGCACAGTCTGTGAACTGTCAACAACCATGGGTGCGCGAGGAAGCACAGCGTCAACCCGAGACTGTCTAGACCGTCTGGGTTGTGCAGTCAACACCCTACCGGGTTGCTGAGGTTGACGCACTGCGTCAAAACAAGTCACCTCTGCTGGTTGTTGAACGTCCTGAACGTCAACAACCACCTCCGAGCGTCGCTTAACGTCAACGTGCGGCTGGCAACCCACACTGGGTCGCATCGGTGGAGGAACCACCTCAACTGGCAGACGCGAGTAGGTTACCTCAGCGTCAACAGGGCGCACAACCGACCGGTTGGAAGGTTGTTGGCCAGAAGGTTCTTCTCCGCATTTAAGTCCTCTATCAAGGACGCAAGTTTGGACTGCATGTCTTGCAGCAAAGCCCATTTAGGGTCTACGGGAGCAGGTGTGGCAACAGACGGGGTTAGCGACTGAGGCGGAACCGTTTACCATCCCTGAAAGCCTTGTTATGCGTGACATAATAGTACAGCAAAACTTCAAAGGCTCGACAACAGCTGTGAAGTTGACCTGTAAACAACTTGGAGCGTCTCCTGGCTAGGCGCCAGGGAGAGTCTACCAGAATTGAGAAGTCTATCTGGGCAGAGGCATGAACTCCCAAGCCGAGAACTTCTCTCGTGTCATATCAGACTCTCGCTCTATAAACCAGTTTAAAAGAAGGGAAAGCAAAGGCTGTATCCCCCAAACTCCTCCTGGTGAAAAACCAGTCGCCTAGCCAACGTAACGCTCTCTAGGAAAGCGAGAGAGCACTAGCTTAAAAACAACGGCTTCGAAGTAGCTAGGCCTAGTGTAAGCTCTGACGTTTAGGCGAACGAGGAGCAGCAGTTACAAAAAGATCCGGACGAAGATCCTTAAAAAAAATCATCATGATTTAATTAAAGTCCATAGGAGGCTAAGCAGCTTTAGGCTCCTCTCCATCTGACAGAGTCCTCAAGGGAATATCAGTAGGAGGGAGAACAGCAACTTCCTCATCTACAGGAACCTTGTCCGATAAAAGCTGAGTCTCTCACTGGTGCATTAGTAGCGGACCAGAACGCAACCTCATGTAACTGCTTGACAGTCTGTGAACTGTCAACAACTGAACTGTCAACCACAACAGGTGCGTGAGGACGCACAGCGTCCACTCGAGACTGCTTTGACTGCCTAGACTGAGCAGTCAAAACAACTCTAGAATGCGGAGGTTGACGCACAGCGTCAAAACAAGTCAACTCCGATTGTTAGTGAACGTCTTGAACGTCAACAGGAGCATCAGCCAGTGGCCTAACGTCCAAATGCGGCTGAAAAACCACACGAGACCGCATCGAGTGTGGTTCTAAACAACCTGACTGACGTGACTAAGCTACGCCAACGTCAACAGTAAGCACAAAGGAATGTTAGGTTGGCTGAAAGCCAGGATATCGATGAGATAAACGGCTAGACTCAACGGACTAATCGGCAGAATAGTCTTCCATAAGGGAGGCAAGCATATACTGCATGTTTTGCCATATAACCCCTTAAGGATCAACGGAAATGGTTGTGGTAATAGACGAGGGTAACGTCTGAGACCGCAACACTTTGCCTACCTAAAAAGACTCTCGGAGTCTGTGTTACGCTTTTGTTAGGCGGCGAGCAGTTATCCGATGACTGCATAGGGTCAGAGCTGTCCTAATGGCTGTAACCAGGACGCTGGACCTGTCCTGAAAGGACTGACTTTCCCTTAAGGGCTTCGAAACCTTGTGACAGGTTTCTTATGCGAAAAGCCTACGGATGGCGAGGAGAAACAACGTCTCTCTCGTCTTATGGTAGGGGAGATCTTGGTAAGATACACCCGATACCATAGAGGGAAAACGTCTGTTCGTTGGTCCAGGCCTCTCGAACCCATAAGTCGTTTGACATTACTTCTCCCATGGGCTTGGGAGCATGTAAGAGGTCCCGGACTAGGTGAACGACAGGTACGAACAGACGAACCCTCGGACGCAACACTGTAACACTTTGCGCCTCGGACGCAACACTGTAACACTTTGCGCATATCACTTTATCACTTCGATTTTCTGTTTTGCACTTATTTCTACCTGAAACACGCAATTCTACCCTTCATTAAAAGGTAGTAATTGCGAAATTAGTCGTATAATGCAAGCTCATAATACCAGCAAAAAACAGAAAACATATTTTAAGATAAAAAGAAAAATCAGTGGCTGGGAAAGAGACTAAACACTAGTTCATATAACTACGTTTTCAATCTCTCACCGCACATAGCCTGGGGACGAGAATAAAAACCTAAAAACGTTTTATCCTTCCTCCCCGTACAGCGACTAGGGACGTGAGTAACACGAGAACAACGTTACCCGCTTGAACGGAACGTTTTCTCTCCTCTCTCTCCCTCCGTCTCTATCTCTCTCTCTCTTTCTCTCTTGATTTCGCACCTAAGAGAAGAGCCCAATTATATATCGTCAAAAAAAAAAACATGTTATTTGACTAAAGGAAAAAACTGAAAGGTTTTTCAAATAAAAAGTTCCTTTAAATTAGAATTTAAAACATTTAAGCTAAGAAAGAATGAACAAAACGTCAGAATCGATTTACTCTTACTGCAAAGTGAAACCGTGATACACTCTCTCTCTATCGTAACGATAGAGCGCATGTTGAACGTCCTGAACGTCAACAACTGCGTAGCATAAAAAACTAAACGTTAGTTCATCTTTGAAAACAGTACGAAGACTATCAAAGAAAATCTTTCATAAAATATTACATTTAAAAAGTTTTAAATCCTTAGCTCTTTAAAAGCTAAAGACGATATAAAGGGCTCAACGTTGATTAACTTCGGTTTCCAAGTTAGGACCGCCTACTCTCAGGAAAGGTCTATATAAACAAGGCATTAAAATTTATTTTTATATGTTTATAAAAAATGGAAAGTTAATCGAAGAGGCCTAATAAAGGCGGAGAGATATAAAATATATAGAGGAAAATCTATAACGTGATAAGATAATTACTAAAAGCCTAAACACACTTCCGTCTAAGGGAAGGGTCGGCCATTTAAAAGTGAAAGAAAGTCCATACTCTCTTTGTCACCATAATTAAATCTATCCAAAACGAGTTCAAGTTTTAAGATGAAGATAAAACACCTGCATAGCGAAAGCTCAAAACTAGAATAGTGTACTTCACCAAATAGTTGTGAAAACAAATCCAGTTAGCAACAGCGAATTAGTAGGTCTTGCCGGTAGCCCGACAGAGAGAAAATTGAGTTCTTTGTTTACAATGAGTACTGGGTATCTGAACGACAGATGGCGCTGTTGAGTACACCCCCTACCTGTGTAGCGATCGCTGGCGAATTTTTCCGTAGAGTTTTTCTGTCGAGCAACAGAGTTGCAGCTATTATAATCACCGGCTAAGTTAAATATTGAAAAATGAATTATTCATGTAAAGCTTAAGAATAAGAGAGGTTTGTGCACTCTGTCCATTCTAATAGAGATAAGGTAAAAACAAAAACTGATCCATAGAGGAGTAGAGCAGCAAGATAATCAGAATAGATAATGTGAAGTGACCTGGATCCTTCTGAGGTCCCTTACAGACTTGGCCAAAAATTTGCAAAGCCAGAACACGAATGTTCTCTGTAAATTTCTTTGAGGTCAACGAAGAAAAAAAAATGTTCCAAAGCAATAAGCCACATTTACGGATGCTGAAAATGGGCAAAATAGAGCAGGTCTAACAATTTACTAAATATGAACCCTCCCTTTCACAGAATAGTCAAAACATATTTAAGCAAGATTGGAAATATTTTAGGAAAGTGTCTAGTACAAATCATAACAAGGAGAAGATGGAAAATATCTGCAGTGAAAGAGAAAATCATTTCAGACATGAGGCCAAAAAACTAACTGAAGGCTGATAACCACACAACTATGGAGAAGAATGCTGATAGGTTTGCCAATAATATTTAGTTGTAGAGAGAGGATGGGTGTTAATTGAGCCATAGGATTGAAGGTATCAGCGCACTATAAAAACACAAAAGTTAAAAGTAAAGAACACTTGCAAAAGAAAAAAGAAACTCAGGAAGAAAAGTACATTGGGATGATCTCTTCCTAAAGGAGGTAAGTTATACTTCATAGGGCTGGCAATACAGAAAGTAAAATTGATGCATAGCTAAAATATATACCTTCTTAATTTAAGATTACAAATCTATTCATATTTTAAACTTACAGAGTAATATTAAAATCCAATGCCATTCGCCATGAAGCTGACCAACAGCCAGATTAAATGGTTACCTGATTTCACACGGCAAACTATTGTTATTCAGAAAAATAGTAAGTCATTATATAAGCTAAGTAGATTTACTATTACACTCTACAATAAAAAAAAAAAGGAAAATGGGATACACATTACTATACCTTGACATCATATCCACCCTGGTCATCAATTGTTGATTTTGAATTCATAGATGTCATAGATAGAGCAGACGCACACTGCCGTAGCTGTTCATCTCTAGCACGTTTAATCCTATAAACAATGGAAATTTGGTTGAAATGATAATGTGTAGTACAACAGCAACACCCATATTAGGCACAGATTTTAATATAATGCATTTCTAAAATACCTAAAGTTATTAGGTGAAATTAATTCATATTTTATACCAATTTTCTCATTAGTGTGAATATTTGGGACTACTGTACTGCAGTTTCAGTTTCAAAGGAAAAAAGTTGAACCTACAGAAATATTCATATAATGTGAATGAAGTTACCTCATTAATAAGGGTGTTCCTTTGGGTTCTAAGTCATCAGCGATAGAGATGGGCTCCAGCGGTCGGAATGCAAGGCCAAAGAAAGCGCAGCTCAGAGATATGCCTGCATTGAATAATAAACATCTTCATAAAGCAAGGCATGATTAAATATGTAAAAAACTGTATGTTAAGTAACCTAAGATACTATTATTAAACTTATATTTATGAGGCATTCCTTTAAAAAGGGCCAAGACATGAAGGACTGGGCAAGATAAAATGCTATACTAAAATCCGAGTACTGTACAGTAATCACTCGGCTATGGGTGTTACGTCTCACCCACTCTGCGATTGGTGAAAACCCACTAAGTAGATACATTACTCTACATTATACATTTATCCAATATTTTTACAATTTTTCTAGATTTTGATCATCTTTATAAATTTCATCGTCATCTCCTCCCACACCTATTGATGCAAAGGGTCTCGGTTAGATTTCGCCAGTCGTCTTTATCTTGAGCTTTTAATTCGATACTTCTCCCCTCATCATCTCCCACTTCCCATTTCATAGTTCTCAGCCATGTAGGTCTGGGTCTTCCAATTCTTCTAGGGCCTTGTGGAGCCTAATTAAATGTTTGGTGAACTAATGTCTCTTGGGGAGTGCGAAGAGCATGCCCAAACCATCTCCATCTACTCCTCACCACGATCTCATCATATGGCACTCTAGTAATCTCTCGTATAGTTTCATTTCTAATCCTCTCCTGCCATTTAACTCCCAATATTCTTCCGAGAACTTTGTTCTCAAATCTACTAAATCTGTTGGACATAGTTTCATTGTCTTACAATGACTCATGTCCAAACAGTTACACAGTTCTCTCTAAACTGAAATACGTATAGCCTGATTTTTATGTGTAATTTTAGGCGATTTGATTTCCAAATTTTACCTAACCTAGCCATTGACTGATTTACTTTTTTCAACCTTTCACTAAACTCCAATTCTAATGACCCTGTATTGGCGATCAAAGTTCCTAAATACTTAAAAATGATTCTACCTCATTAATCCTTGCTCTTTCCAATAATATTTCATATTCCATTGCATATTCTGTTCTCATCATCTGTCTTTCTTCTATTCATCTTGAGCCCAACCTCCTGTAATATTTCATGCATTCTGGAAAGCAAGCATTGCAAATCCTGTGGTGTTCTACTAACAAGAGCAGCTTTATCAGCATGCTCTAGGTCAGCTAATTTCCTATTACCAATCCTTCTCCGTCATCGCCAACTGTTCTACGCATTACAAAATCCATGAGGATGATAAACGACAAAGGTGACAACACATTCTCTTGGAGTACTCTGCTGTTCACTAGAAATTCATTTGATAGGACTTCAATAACATTAACTTTGCACTTGCTAAGCTCATGAAGACCTAATCAAATTTACATATTTAAGAGGAACTATATAATAACCCAGGACTCTCCACAAAATTGGCGGGTGCACACTATCAAAGGCTTTTTCAAGTCTACAAATGCCATCAAAAGTGGATTTCTATATTCTACACATTGCTGTACATGTCTCATAATGAAAATTTGGTCAGTACAACTTCTACCTTCTCTAAATCCTGCTTTTAATCTCTCAGTTTTTCATCAGTCTTTCTCTCTAGTCTCTTTAGAATAGGCATGCTATATATTTACCATTTTTACCAACACTCTTAACTCCCATTCATCAGGTTTTGCCTCTTCATGCCACATTCTACAAAATAATCTCATAAGTATTCTGGGAGTCACTTCACTTTCCGCCGGTATCATCTCAGCCGTTATTCCATTGTAACAAGGGGCTTTCCATATCCTGAATTTTTTAAATGATAGCTTCAACTTCAAACACACTGAATTCATTCATGGGTACATCAAGGTCATCAGCAGCTTGCAGGTATATCAATCAAAGTATTCCCTTCATATCCCCTACTCATGACCTCACTAAAGTGTTCCATCCAATGTTGGCTTTCTTCATTCTCAGTTGCCATAACAGATCCATCTCTCTTTTGGATGAGTATACTGTATGCTTCTCCTTTGTCCACATAGATGTGGTATTCATTAATAATTCTATAAGAGATTTTTACACCATAGTCACTCCTTAAATTCATAGCTTTGTCAGCCTCATCTGCTTTCCCATCTAAATATTCTCTCCAGTCATTCCTGGCTTTTCTTTTGACTTCATTATCAATACTGGAATACTTAGCATGGTCTACCTTGTAATTTTCATTACTTCCTTGATACTCTCAACAATCAATTTATGTGTTTGTCACCTTTTTATAGTATTCCACATATCATTTGAAATACAGTACATGGCTTTCTCCCACTGCATGTCTAAAAACTTGACTACTGATTAACTGATATATATTCTTAATATCACACCATTCTTCATTAATTGTCTGCTCTTCGTCTCTCAAAGTATCTCAGACTACAAATCAATTTCTACACATAACTGCAAATGTTTCTCTGTGGTCATCTTCCAAAAGCTTGGTTGTACAGTATCTTGTTGTTGGGCTTTTGTACATTGCCAAAAGCCTTAGAAGGTGCAGGATGTTTGGCCGGTATCGTAGGACTCGAAAGGAATAAACAATACCGTTATACGAAAAATGCAAAAAGTACCACTCAGCACATGTAAATCTGTAGAGCAATGTTGCTTAAATCTGTGTAAAAATAAACTGGATAATGTGGTGCACTGAATGCTACAGTTAGCTAAAGAGTGATCTTGCAGTTGTAAACCCAATCAGTGGCCAGGATACTGAACAGCATGCTCTGATTGGTTGTGTCTCCTTTACTGCCCCATAGAGAGCCATACACAAAATCATTTGGAAAATAAAGGCCTCTCTCCCGCCCACTTACCGAACTTTTCATTTCATAGAGCTACTCGATTTTTTGTATCACCTACGGTACACTCCACATTTTCTTTTATTGTATTTTATTTAATGTATTATACAATGCAATACTTTACTGTAATCTTTATCATTTTACCATACAGTAATCATGTCTAGCCCTGAAAATTACTTATCTTTAACATTAAAATAACTAAAATACAAAAAAAAATACATATCAGCACGAAGAAACTCGCAATATAATGAGAAGTCCATGATAAAGATTTATATATGACAGATAAAAACCTACATGGTAACATGGGCACTAAAGATGAATCGCAATGTACTGAGGGCACAATGGATGAACCCCGATATGGCGAGGGATTACTGTGAGAAGGGCTTTATTCTTCATTTTAAAATAGTTCTAATTTTTCAATACAGTATTTATTAGTTCCCCCACTTTAAATAATTTGTTTTTCAGATGAGCACTGGTTTGAAATTGTAATAAACAATACATTAATCTTGTTTGTTATGTTAACAGACAAAGTTAAGCATTAAAATATTCTTTGAAATTCATGAAAATTCTGCAAAGGTTACAAAAATTGCCAGAGTTTTTAATATACAAAACATTAAAATCAAGCAATATACACCAGGTTGAAGATTCAGAAATCTAAAGCAAGCTCCAGCATATACAAAAATATGCAATGCTTCATTACGTACTATTCAGTTTCCACAGACAATAATGTCCATATTTAAAAAGAATGAGAAAAAATGTGAGCAATTAAAAATAAATCAACAGTGAGTACCAATATACATGTATCTAAATAGTTAAATAGGCCTACCTTTGATATATTAATGTAAATGTACTAGTATATCATATTTTTTGTTGCAACATGGATTCAGAGGTATCCTTTGGTTAAATTTACTCAAATTTTTTACTTTGCTGGAATAAGCATTTTATCTTTTGGAAGCTTGTTTTAAAAGTACCTAGCCTGTAAGGCTTGTTCCTTATAAATGATTGCACATTTTGAATCATACTATAATGAAAATAATATAAAATATAAAGGCTATCCAAGTTTCATTTCTGCCTCGAGTCATGGCAGCTCAGTGGTTTCATTGGTAACATTCCACAATGCTGGTCCAAAGTTAAAGCTCACTCAGTGAGCTAAAAATTTCAAGGACACAAGATTTTATCATCCCTGTGAGCTAGAGATGAACGCATATCACACTTACCTATATTTGGTCACTAGAACACAGAGTAACAATGCAGTGTCCCACAGCTTGCCACTGCTAATTGTCAGTAACTATTAATCCTTTTGCTTTGTGCTGTACACTATATGCTGCACTTACCAGCGTACACCAGACATGCTGTTCTCCATCCAATGGTGGAGATGAGGTAGCTGTTTAAAGGAGCAAATATAAAGGTGCCTATTCCTGAGCCACACACTGCTATGCCGGTTGCAAGGGCACGTCTTTTCTCAAAGTAAAATCCAGTTGCAATAACTGCAGGTACATAAATAAACCCAAAACCAGTTCCTGTGAGGAAAAATAGTTGGAGAAAGTCTTAGTAAGTATATTAGGTAGCAGCATAAGTATTTGAAGACTTTTATCTCTATACTGTTCGGTAAATAAATTCAACAAAATGCAATTATAAATTCATTCATTAGCATAGTAAAATGCTTTTCAAAAGCATAAAATTCACTTACCTCCAATAATTCCAAAAGAGATTTGTAAGAAATAGATGCTAGTTGCGTAGTACGACAGACTAAAGGCGCAAGCAGAAATAACGGCTCCAATGATACAAACGGTTCGGAAGCCATAGGCATTCGCCAGAGCCGACACAAATGGCCCTGTAGAAGATTCAATCGTGATTACAATTTTAATGGTTTAATTACCGGTCATTGTCATTACAATGATATCAGTGGGTTAACCCAGAATCCTATGTCAAACAAGGGAAAACTATGGCTTTCAACATGCAAGGAACGTACCGACGATGAGGTAGAAACCGCCCAGCATGGAGCTCACCAATGACACTTCAGTCATGGAAGCATTGAAGGACTTTTTCAACTCTGGCAACAGCATTCCACACGAGAAGATGATGCCATCTACCACCAGGTTGCACATGAAGGAGGCTGCAACCACCACCCACCCCCAACCACCGTCCGGAGGTACAACATGAGTCGCCTGAGGGGAGGGTACAGAATCCTTTAATACTCTGCATTACCTGGTTGAGAAATAGGTTAAGGTCCCTGCCATGCATAATAGATGAATCATTAGTGAAACCTAGAATAGATCTGTTTTTGTGCAACAACTGAGCCCAATGAATGTAAATGACACCACAGTGAGCAGAGAACCTTTCAGCTTAATTACACTTGACTGACATACCTAAATAACAAAAAAAGTCCTTGGTAAATCCTTGCCCTAGTATTCAACTACTAAATGTTCAATAAGTAAACTTTAGTGAAACTGGTAAGTTTATAATGAATTACCTAATGGGTGTGCTGTAAAGCATATTTTCAGGTATCTTTGAACTGAAAAAGAGGCATTAAAGATGAAAGGTAAATATATGATACTCTAATTTCTAGCGAAACTGGAATTCGCTAAGAAATGGACGAGTGCTGGCTAGTTTGGTATTTTTCTCTACATGTTTAATAGGGGCTGGGGCATAATAACTTATGTATCAGTCTATTAAAATGTGAAGTATGTTTTTCACTTTAACTCCATTGTTTACATCTGAGAGATTGAAGGGGACTTATTGCGCATGTGTTTTTTCCCATGGTTTGGGGAGCTTCCTGTGCATTTACAATGATGTATATATCAGGTGGTTTTTTTAAACTAATTAACAGCTTACAAGTACTTCTTCATAAGTTCCTGGATGTTGTCCTACAACAGCCATTTTTTTCCCACCTTCGCCTTCAGTTTTAAGTTAACCACCATCTCGTCAAGACGTCTCCAAGAGGGAACTTAAGGGAAGCACATTGATCTATTTCGAAATTTAGAGTAATTTTGTTTATGTCGGCAATTGATTACGATGGATATGCTCTCTGTTCAGTGTAAAGCTATTGTTACCCATGTGAAATTAAAAAATAACAGCGAAATAATGCCTCAAAAGTCCGATTCCGACTTAATTATTAGGAAAGGCCAGCACATTTTCTACAGCAAAGCTTTTGTAAAGGTTGATAAGAAAAAAAGGCAACGATGTCAATCATAAGGTAAGAATTATTTGTGATTGACTTTTTCATAATCTAAGGATTAATTTGTGATTTACTTTTAGTTTGTGACCTGGGAAGGGGGGGTCCGGGAGGCTTGCCCCTGGCTAGAGGTTGTGACCTATGAAGGGGGGTCCGGGGGGCTTGCCCCCTGGCTAGAGGTTGTGACCTGGGTGGGGGGTCCGAGGAGCTTGCCCCCAGGCTAGGGGCTGTGACCTGGGAACTACTAGGTTAGGTTAGGTGGGTTTGTTAGGTTCTGTCCCTTTTACAAATCTCAAAAGTTAAATAATCACGATTTGGCCTGTTTTCACCCATTTACATGAACCATATATTTTTCGAACTCGTTATCTTGACTTTATTTTACATTTCTGACCATTATTATAGCTGCAAATCACTCGATTATAACATTTCCCCACCCAAAAAAACCCCTGTTTCCCACTGGGGTCCCTCTTATCTTTATATAAGGGGGTCCAAAAACTCATGAACAGGTGGTTTTCCCCAATAATCATGGTCAGGAAAGCATAAAACACAAGATTAGCGAGTAGGAAAAATATATGGTTCCTGTATTTGGCTAGAAATTAAAGTATCCATATATTTACCAGATAAAAGTCCCAATTGACGAGATCCTGTTATCTGCCATCTGCCTTAAAAACGAAAACCTTAAATCTTCTATTTTTAGGAGATAAAATACCTTCAATCTTACAAGTTACCACAATCAGGTTCCTTGTGAAACTAATAGCTAGATGATTATGGAAAGAAGTGTGCTGACATCCTACATCCAGTGTTGCTAGATGGGTTAGTTTAAAAATCCACAAAACTCATGATAAAAAATCCCCAAAACAAACCAAAAATCCCCATTTCCACAAAAATATTTTCTTCTGATCCTGTAGGCTTTACTCATATAGAAATTACTTACTATACTTCATATAAGTGCAAGGACACCAATTGCAACAATATAAAGGTTTACTCGTCTTTGTTTCTTCTTCATAGAAATTTGTACAGAATATCCCCATCAGACACCCAAAATCCCCAAATCTAGGGATAAATTCCCATATCTGTCAACACTGCTACATCCTTGAACTTAACCAGTATTTAAGGAAACCCAGTAATGATTTATTTCAAACTTACACCATCAAATGACAAGACTACACACAAAAACTATACTTTTGCATGCAAATAACTTATTGCCAAAAAACATAATGAAGTGTTTACATTCAACGCACCGATGATTCAACTGTTACACAAAAAGTTCAGAAACTACACTAGCTCAAAAAGACTATTCAGAGGTGTTATGTGCCGGCTAAAAATACTCTAGACCTATGAAAATTTGAAAAATTTTCCCTACATATAGGGTAATTATATATGAAGTTATTTGCTATGAAAATTCATATACAAATTATCAAATTGTACAACACACGCATATGTGCATGATTGTTTGTGTGCCTACAAACAAGTAATAAACACAAACCAAATTATATATATATATATATATATATATATATATATATATATATATATATATATATATATATATACATATATATATATATATACATATATATATATATATACATATATATATATATATATATATATATATATATATATATATATATATATATATATATATATATATATATATATATCGCTAAAGCATGCAATGTATATTGTTGTCACTGAGCTTGAGGAAGGGTGATAAAAAAGGAAATTTTGACCTATCTCTTCCATATTGACATACCTCCTGTGTCAATTGGTACACAAAAAAAATCACTAACAGTTTCAAAGTTGTATCTGAGTGTGTACTAAAAATAACGAATACAAAAAATATAAAAGCTATTACCCGGATAGTTTAAACTTTATAATTGTCTAAATACATCGTCCACAAGCAGTTCGTCAAGGTTATACATTCCTGCCCTGATCAATTCTGATTGGATTCCTTTATAATCTGTATTATACACCGTGCTGAATTGATCCACAGCAGCCAAGGAATGTAAAAAAAAAAAAAAAAAAAAAAAAAAAAAAAAAAAACTTAACGTAATGCTAATGTATTCGGACAATTATCCTTTTTAAAAGTTGCTGTGTAGTGATTTTAATGTAGTGACTTGGAAATTATAACTGGCCCAGCGGATGACACAATATATACTTTCTGAAAAAGCGCAAGGTCAAAATTTCGTTTTTCTAACCCTTCCTCAGCTCAGTGAAAATATATATTTACGCATGTGTCTGTATGTTAGTTCTA